>NC_084529.1:25456155-25797405 GCF_024500275.1 Phycodurus eques
CCTGGCCCTCAGGCGGCAGGATTAATCCTCCCAATCTTGCAGGGGATCTGAATTAAACTCAGGAAGGCTGACTGGTGGTTATTCAGGGTACGCCGTATAGTATGATCGGTTCTACAGGGGCTCTAATACCTCCAGCGATCATTAGGGAAAAGGCTTTGCAGGGATGTGAATGAAGTCATCTAGAGAATGTCTGACCTTTGTGCTGCGTTTGGCTTGGAATAAAAAGTCAGTGCTTCACATAAAATCTGTATACTGGCATCTGTTTCATCCGCCAGTAAAAATTTCATCACAATTGTGAGCGTGACAACTGCAGAACATCTGTGTCTGCTTACCTACAACAAAACAAACAAACAAAAGGGGAAAAAAAAGAGAAGTTAATATGTGAACTATTTCCTCTCCTGGTTCCTAGCTTTTCAGACATCTCAACCACGGTAGTATTTTTCTGAGCTAAATTCTTAGGGTAAGAGTTCACACACTAAATCCATCCATCCATCCATCCATCCATCCATGGAAACTGGAGCCTATCCCACCTGACTTCGTCTGAAAGGCAGATTACACTCTGGACTGGTCGCTACTCAGTCGTAGGGCATATAAAGAGACACAACCAAACTCTAAAAAATTTCAGTTTATTTTCAATTGAGTTGTACAGGTTAGAGTTGTTTTGAAATGAAGTAGCTCGGTCTCTTTTTTTCTACAACCCCAAGTTGGGACGTTGTGTAAAACATAAATAAAAACAGAATACAATGATTTGCAAATCATATTCGACCTATATTTAATTGAATACACTATAAAGACAAGATATTTAATGTTCAAACTGATAAACTTTATTGTTTTTAGCAAATAATCATTAACGAAGAATTTTATGGCTGCAACACGTTCCAAAAAAGATGGGACAGGGTCATGTTTACCACTGTGTTACATCACCTTTTCTTTTAACAACATTCAATAAACGTTTGGGAACTGAGGACACTAATTGTTGAAGCTTCGTAGGTGGAATTCTTTCCCATTCCTGCTCGATGTACAGCTTCAGCTGTTCAACAGTCCGGGGTCTTCGTTGTCGTATTTTACGCTTCATAATGCGCCACACATTTTCAATGGGAGACAGGTCTGGACTGCAGGCAGGCCAGTCTCGTACCCGCACTCTTTTACTACGAAGCCACGTTGTTGTAACACATGCAGAATGTGGTTTGGCATTGTCTTGCTGAAATAAGCGGGGGCGTCCATGAAAAAGACGTTGCTTGGATGGCAGCATATGTTTCTCCAAAACCTGTATGTACCTTTCAGCGTTAATGGTGCCTTCACAGATGTGTAAGTTACCCATGCCATTGGCACTAACACACCCCCATACCATCACAGATGCTGGCTTTTGAACTTCGTGTCCATAACAGTCTGGATGGTTCTTTTCCTCTTTGGCCTGGAGGACACGACGTCCACAATTTTGATGGTTACATCCCTGTAAACTAGTCCCAAGCCAACACTTTCGATCCGATACTGATATTGCAGCCTTGAATTTTGGCCGATACCGATATCGGTCCGATCCGATATCAGCAATAATACATACTTTACTTATTTTGCAGTATCGACTGTTAGAAAAGGCTTGATGAAGTGATATTACTCAAACAGAGAACAACAATCAGCAACAGCAGGTATGAGAAAAACTGACCCATTTATTATTAACCAATGGGTTACATAAAGTAACTTAAAAAATAAGAATGTACGTTTGAATAGATTAAATAAAAAATAAATGAGAAAACCATGAAAAATACTCCCAACAAATCTATTCATCCATCCATTTTCTGTACCGCTTAGCCTCACAAAGGTCACGGGCGTGCTGGAGCCTATACCAGCTATCTTCGGACGAGAGGCGGGGCAATTTAAAGTCTTCAATCAATGTGGCACGCATGTTTTTGGGATGTGGGAGGAAACCAGAGTGCCTGGGGAAAACCCATGCAGGCATGGGGAGAACATGCAAACTCCACACAGGGATATGTTCCCCGGTCCTCCGAACTGTGAGGCAGATGTGCTAATCAGTCGTACACCGTGCCGCCAATCCCAATAAATAATAAATACAAATTATACATATTTTATATATTTATGTATAAAAAAATTCAATTAATTTTTTTTTTTTTTTTTTTTTTTTTACTGTCAGTATCCGGCAATACAATTTTGAACTTCTTGATGCAGCGGGTTTAGTTTTATTGACAATCGCTGTCCCTGCTGTGCATGTCTTGGGCTCTGAGGGGCAGTGTGATACACACAATGAGATACAGACTTGCAGTAACAACGAGAGTAGAAGTCACAATCCAATATAGTTATTATAACTCGTTTCTCACAGAATTTGAAGAATATATACCATAGAGTATTGTTATAGTGCCTGTTTGTATGTGGCTATACAGTGTTTGTGGACCAATATCCATTATTTTGTGAGATACAGTATAAGTGCTGCAATTTCAATGCTTTTTTTCGTTAGCTCGTCAATGTTGTTTTTCATTCATTGTGTGTTAGCTTTGATCTCGCGATTTTTATGAACAAAAACAAAGAAATAATCGAAGTCCGTGTTGTATTTCAACATTCAATAGGTGTAATTCTTTTGTTATGTGTGTTTTAGTTTTACAGTGAACTTCAACTGGAGTGTCGGATAAACGATGCTTGTTTTTTTTTGCTGACATCTGACCGTTTTCTGATCTCAAAGATCGGATCGGGACACCCCTATTGTAAACCGATTGTTGCTAGCACGAGTGATGTTGCCAACTGCTGGCCGGTCGTCTTTGTAGGTCTGTACGAACAGTGATTGTTTTGACAACCTTGTTAAATAACATTCCCATTTCATTTCGACTGTTGTGTATACATACCCGTCAGAAATAGAAATACAGCAGGACTCAGTTACAGCATTGGGCTAAGTGTTGGCTTGGGTTAAGTTGGGTTAGGTTTGATATATTTATTGATCCTCAAGGAAATTCTTAAGAATTCCAAAGAAAATTCTGGAAAGGTTGAGTGGAGAATGCAGGCCACAATTTTGGACTCCACGGTAAAATGTTTTTACAGGTCAAGAAAGTACCAGGTAATCTCATAAAATATACAATTCAAGTGTGAAGGATACACACACATGCACGCAAACAAATAAACGGTGTAGCCAGCAGCGTCTTTAGCGTAGTTGAAGCTTTCCAACGGCTAGCTGTACAATTACAGAAAGTTAAGCGGCATAAATTGAATTAATTCTCAAGCCTGATGCCACAGCGATGGTGTGGGAACATTTTGGATTTGAACCAGATGAACGCGGCGATCCCGCTAACATCAATGAGCTGGCATGTCGAATTTGTATGAAGTTGCAAGAAAAACTGGCAGCACAACAAACCATGTGACAAAGTCCATTTAAAACTCAACGATCCCTCCAGATTTCTTCAGCAGGGAACAAATAACACAGCGGGACATTAAGGGGCCCTCCATTTCGCGCCAGCTTGCAGTTAAGGAAGCCTTTCCCCAACAATGCAAATATAAATGTGACAAGTTACTGTATGGCGCACGCTCACAGATAGCATTAATTGTTATAACAAAAGAGATAGTCGTTCAACAGGTTGAGAAACCAGCGTTTCGAGAAATGCTGCAGACTTTTGATAGGCAGTACTTGTTTAAGTACAATTTTTGTGACCCAGCCTGAGTCTGTTTTATTTCTATTATTTATTATGTTCTCATTCTTTGAGTATTTCCACTTTTAGATATTTCTTGCAATGTACGCTTTTTTAATTGTACTTTTGTTTTTATTTTTTTCCCCTCTTCGATTTAAATGTTTCTAAGCTGTTTTTTATCCATTGTTTTTAAATGCTTTTCATCATATAAAGCACATTGAGTTACCTTGTGTATGCAATGCGCTATATAAATAAATTTGCTTTGCTTTGCTTATATTTTGCATGAATGTAAGATATTTTATTTATTGTTCTACATTTCAATGCCAATGTTCAATATTCTTGAGAATTGAAAGTAAATTTATCTTAAAATGGATGTACTTATAATGCTGTAATCATAATAACAATGGCATAAAAAGAATATTGTTTATCATGATAGTTTCTGGAAAAAGCCCTCTGAAAGTGTTATCATGAGAGGCCTAGGTGAGTGGCCTCGGCCCATCACATTTAGAGTGGAAATAGCTGTGGATGATAAGATGAAAAGAACGATTGATAAAATCTTTGTGAAGAATTTTAAAGCCTGATTTGTCCGATGGTCATAACCAACACTCAGCACTTTAAGCACCAACACTTTTCAGTAAGTTACCCGTCTTGTGGAATTGTGCTTCAAAAATGAACTTTGTTGACCAGAGGTGGGTAGAGGAGGCAAATATTGTAATCAAGTAAGAGTACTGTTACTTTAGAATATGTCTCAAGTAAAAGTAAAAAATAGTCCTTGTATGAGTATGAGAGTAAGACTAAGTACTCTGAAAACACTACTCAAGTAGAGAGTAACTGGTGAGTATTTTCTGATTTAAAAAAAAAAAAAAAAAAAAAAAAAAAAAAAGCATGAACATCAAATAAAATAATAATAATATAAGGGAGTCCACACACACCTGCCACCATTTCAAATTTTAATTGCCCAAAAACCACACCAAAACCATATGCATTAGGCCCTACAGAAACATTATTTTGCATTATTCTCTTCAATTACTGAAGTTGTTTGCTCACCAGACTTATTGATTGTGTGTGTGTGTGTCTGAGTGTGTGTGTGTGTGTGGGAGAGACAGAGAGAGAGAGAGAGAGAGAGATTAAAATTACAGCATATAAACAGGTTGTACAGTCAAATAGGGCTACTGCAATTTACTGCAAGGTTTTTTCTCCAATAAGAAGTGGGCTGAAATATTCACGTTTGGGCAGGCACAAAACTACACTGCATCTTAAAGCTGGTTTTTTTCTGAGTCTATAAACACTTATACGACTGTTTTTTTTTTCCTTCCAAAATGAGTCATTCTGATTGGCAAGCGAAGGCTTTGTGTGCGGTCATGTGACTGCCTTGTGCCTTCTGATTGGTGAATTGGAGTCAGATGACCCGAGTGATCACGTTGGACTGGCGCAATGACGCCCTATGTGAAAGTCGAAGATGAAGTCTAAAAATACTGTAAATCGCGCACGCAATAATATTTAAATAAAAGTAGTGAGTGGCATGGTGATCACTGTAGTAATAGTATCGATTCTTATTAACATAAATACTCAAGTAAAATATGGTGCATGCAAACTACTCTGACAAGTACAAATGATTCAACATTCTAATTGAGTAAATGTAGCGGATTACTACCCACCTCTGATGTTGACCAAATTGTTATTTAAATTATCTACCAGTCAATAGTGCCTAAAAAAACAGGGAAGTATTTTTTTAAAGCGTTAACCTGTAAAACCGCAGTGTTTAATGTGATGCGGTGAAAAAAATTGGGTACACCTAATTTCTTGAGTGAAAACAGAAATAACATTTTTTTGCAAAAAGTTAGTCTCGAGCCCTGTGAGTCATTTCAAGTGTCAGGATGAACGTTTTGTGTTCTGCGCAGCTGGATACTCATCAAGCTGTGCCATGAACCCATTACATGCGCTTCACTGTTGTCACATACGATCAATGAGCTCTTGAGAAAGATCACTGATTTGATATAATTATTTCAGTTGAGAAGATTAGTCAATGTTATTTTTAACTAAAGGCATGAGGGTAGGTGTATCCAGGAAAACCACCAGGATCTGACAAAAAGAATAATTCAATTAGGAATCAAACAACAGCAGTAACAAAGATAGAGGTGGAAAAACATATATAGGAAAGCAGAGAGCTGATTGATTAGTCTGCATCACAGAGGAATAGAACATGGAACATGAAAGTTCATGTTTACAAGGAAGCCATTTCCTCTGAGCAAAAACACAGAGAAGCCTTATTTGTCTAGGACTGGAAATTGCGGTGGGTGTCCATCTGTGTCCAACACGGAGCAAAGGAGGGCTCACACAATGGCGCGATTCAGGGACAAACAACAAGACGGTTGAACCCATGTCAAAGCGGCCTCGTTGTAGGAGACAATCAGACTTGTGTCAGTAGAAAGAGATGGGCGAGGTTTCCAGGTCACAAAAACATTAGTCAGAAGGTGTTAGGAAGCCATGCCGTATACAGCAGTCAGGTTTTTGCAAAGTCACTAATTATCTTGCATTGAGGTACTTAGTTTGTGAAAGGATGGGGACCTGTTGCAGCCGAAAGCCACCCTACGAAACTGGAGTCCAGTTGGTTCCTGTTAAACACCACGTTGTTTTAGGTATGACGACCAAGGGGCCGACCAGTCTTGATCACCGCGAACTCTCTGCAAGAAATCCGTTGCGTGATTCAAGGTATGCTAAACCTCACGTTGATATACATGGAAACGGTTCAACTAAGCTCAGTAAGCTGCAGCAATATTAGCCGTTCTTCACCGAGGATAAAAGCCTGTGAGTAAATATCCCGTTGCTTAAAGACTATGGCGTTCCCTATTATGTGTTAGCATGAAGCTAGCAGACTTGAAGGCAAAGTTATGTCGTAATCACTGCACTTCCCGATGCCGTGCGGGGAATCAAATCGGCGGTCATGAAACCATCCATGGCGAGGGGCAGGGCAAAAGAAGCTTTTGCTTCCTTCTGCTCCTTCTCAAATTTATAAATTTTTACTTGTACATGGAGTAAGTGATATCCTATCGTATAGTCTTTTTGTTTATTTTGATTGTGTTTTTATGTTTTGATTGTTAAATGAAGATACAATCAAATCGAGTCAAATCATGTGGATCAAAACTCACATTTTCAAACAACCCAAAAATACCCCAATATATCTCACCAGTTCGCATGCATTACTTTTTGTAGAAAATCATACAAAATTTTCATGAGAGCCGATTGAGTGTGCACCATCGGAATAAGATGTAAACTGTCTTAAGTGGTAGAACAAATATGTGGCTGTAGTTAATGAAGTTACACACTGGGAGCATTTGCCCTCAGAAGCCTTCTTGATTATGCTTGGCTTTGCTTTTTGAAATTTTTTTTTTTTTACTCAAACATACATTTAGGAATGAAAAACAAGGTAGCACTCAAGCCTCCTCAAGCGGTTGCTGTACAAAAATATGTGAATCAGATGGAATGTAATTTTTTTTTACATCCAAACACACGTACCTACAGAAAGAAGAAGAAGACTTAGGTCCTCCACGGTGGTAGGCGATGATCTTAACAATTGGGCCACAGCTGCCACCCCAAAAGTGGCAAAATCGGGACAAAAACAGCCTAATTGTCTTTGTGTACCAGGTCTTAGTCACCAAATGACTTGCTTGCAAATAAACATACAGCTTGATATTCCTTGCACCTGTTTGCATTCATTTGAAATGGGCCTGTTTTACACGTGAACTACACACAGGGGGTAATACTGCGAGGCTAAAGGCGACAGCGGTGTCAGGTGTGTCATTGAAAACAATGGCTGCAAATGAAAGTTTTCCACTGTGCAACACATCCACATAACACCTGCGAGTCAATACAATTTCTTGTACAGTATATTAAAACATGACACTTAAATGGGAAGTAGGGATGCCATTCATTCAGATCAAACAATGATTGTAATTTCGGTTTGCAGTTGCAAGAAGAACCACTAGATGGCTCTACATAATTTATTAAAAGTTACTGTATATCAGTGTCTGGTCTTGCTGCAAGCAACCAGAAAATTTTGTGATTTCAGTCAAATAAATAGAAATCGAAATAAATAGATGACAATCAATTATAACAATAATGCATATTATATATATATTGTCGTTTGAACAGTTTTTGTAGGGGGATAATAATAACAATAATACTTTTTACACACAAAAAAAAAGCCCAGTCTGATTGCTTTGAAGTGGTGCAAATTTTGTGCTTTTTCTTTCTTTCTTTCTTTTTTTTTTAATTATTATTATTTTTTTAACTAAATTCTTGTGGGATGTAATAGCTCTTTGAAGACAGATATTAGCAAGTGTAGCTCCATTTACGCTCTGCTTACAATTTAGTCCTCCATCCAAGATATACTTACAAAAATGTGCAGTCTGATTGTTATACAGTGGTTAACATTTTGTATAATTTCCTATTGTGAGATGCTACATCTTGCAAAATAGATATAGCTACCAACTTAGTGTAACTGAACTCATACAATCATAAACATAATGACTTTTGAGCTACTGCAAAATGGAAATATTGAACCAGCTGGTGTGTAAATAAGCATCTGTAAGCGTCTCAGAACGGTGATGTTCCGGCTGTTTCTCCCTCTGAGGCGGGATGGATAGGTGGATGGATGGAGGGAGGCGGGGCTGTGCCTTTTCTGTCCCAGAGATTCAGTCAATTATTTAGATCGACGGAGCTGCTCATTGGCCTCTTAACGAGACACTTTTTATAACTGCCGCCATGTCGCCTGGCAGTTCGTCACGTTCCACACCATTCCACCCATCCTTTAAAACACCAGAAAAATATGGATTTTATCAAAAGAGCAGTGGCTGTTTTCGTTTGCTTACTCTAATATGGATTTTCCTCATGCACGCTTGCTGCTTTATTGGCAAAAAAGTACCAGGATTAACTGCTCCAATTGCCGAGCAAATGTTTGATGCGTAGGTGCCTAATGTTGGTACTGAGTGTTGTTTGGACCACATGCACTGATGTTCCAAACACATTGACGTGCAATCAATTTTCTCTAGGCCTGCTGTCTGCTTTCTAGTCAGATGTTTTTTTGTGAGGGCGACAAAATGACGTGAGCGGTAAAAAAGCAGTCCATTAGAGGGCTAAAAGGGTTGCTGGGGCGCTACAACAATGACGTCAACATGAGCCTGGTGGAACAATATTTGAGCACAAACGGTGCAGAACACATGACTAACAATGTAACAATATTCACAGGCATGTATTCTTTATGCTCTGAGAAAAAATGACTAATATTACTGCAGCTTACTCAGTCAATTGTGAAACTTCTTTGCGTGTACGTATAGCTGCATTATACGGCCCCGATGGCCAAGGTGTGCATGCAAGAAGGAGCACAATGTGGGACTGTAATGGAGTAATGGCATTTCCGTTCATTTCTATGTGGAAAGTTGATTTGAGATATGAGTGTTTTGAGTTACAAGCGCAGGGAACTAATTCAACTCTTAAGTCGAGGTACCACTGTATTTACAGTATTTTCCTGTGAAACCTATCCACTGCGAGTCGATGGAAAAACCTTTTTCAACATTTTCATGTTTTTTTGTTGCTCTTTCTGATATCTTTCTGATATATCTGATATCTAAATAGGAAAGTCTAAAGGAAGTATGTTGAAGCGATACATCTTGTCTGAGAGACGAGATTGTAATGTCAGGGAGGAGCTAAGTTTAGCCTAGGTTGTTCGTGGAAGTTACAGCGAGTCTTGAACGCACGGTAGGTTGACGCCATACTCTTTTTCGTTTGAAGACCGAAAGATCTCACTGAAACACGATCTCACCCGCGACTGAGTTCCTTTCTCTATTTACATGTTTTATTATGTCGTGTCATCATCCAAGGGAGTTGAAAAAAGTAAGAAGCCTATTTTGACAAAGTAAGGAGTAGAAAATTCACATTGTTTTCAAATGTAAGGAGTAAATGTAAAAAGTCGTCAGAAATTAACTTAAGTGCAGCTAACTGAACAATCTTCTTAAGTCCAACAGTGAAGTATTTCGTTTCTTCCCACCATTGGAAGTTACCAACATATTTCAATTTTGTAGTTCTCAAAAAAATCCCAAGGTTGGCGGAGTTGCAACAGCCCGAGTGATGCCAGGTTTTCCCGAGTGATGCCGGGTTTTCAAGATAAGATTTGATAAGCCGTTGTTAAAGTCTATTATTTTTAGGACGGAATCAACATGACGGACCTTATGTGGCAGTCTCGCACATGAGACGATCTCATTACGATAAATGCGCCAGCGTTGCAATTTGAGCGGCAGACTTATTTATTACCTCTTTTTGTGTAACCCGCCGGGCTTCTGTGTACATTCCAGTCAGTCCTCTTTTTAATACTTGATTGCTATTTACTGCCGCTAGAGTCCAATTTGCTGCCTACAGAATTGTTATTAACTTTGTTCCGTCTCTGTGGGCTGCGTTCGCCTCGCGTATCAAGAGGGCCTCAACAAATGGTGTGCATGAAGAAGTGAAAGCGAGATTCATTAGAGACACAGGTGGCACTGCTACTTTTATATTGGACACAGGTGCGAGTGGCATAGTGTGCAGTCAAGGGGTTGCTCGATTTATTTTTGTAGCTGTGACATGTTCTAATGGATGCACATGGATGAATGTATGAAAACATTTGATAGTTTTACTCCTCCCACGTTTTGACACATTTAAACTTCTTAAAACACGTTTTAAACACTTTGTAAATGTATTTTAACACAAACTTATTACCAGCATAGAGTGTATAAAAAATAATGCACATATTGTAGTGTTTGTGTAAATGCATGTGCCTTTAAGAGGCGGGGCATAGTGTCGTGCTGTGTAATGTACCTGGGTCTGCGTGAGTGTCTGTGTGTGAGCTGTGGCCGAAAGCAGCTTCTGTATGAGGGTGCCCACTTTGTTTTACTGTTCTGGTGTACAGTATATAAAAGCTAAAATGTGATATCACCGAGTCTTCCCCTGCTGCATAAACATCACAGATATACACACCAAAAACATTGCAAAATGTTATATTATTAAGAAAAACAATTTAATTAAAGCAACAACACTGTTTTTTTTTTAGATTAGAAATTGTGATCAGCAAAGTAAGGTGTAAAAAAGTTAATTTTCACACATGCAATACCCTACGCAATGAGATGGTGGAAGCTGGAAAATGGTTGAAGATGGTAGCGATGTATTTAATAGTGGTGAGACTCGAAATAATTAAGGATTTGTGATTAATTATTCTCATTTTAATAAAATACCGTCTATAATTATTTGACACAATAAATATCTATCCATCCATCTTCACCGCTTATCCTCACTAGAGTCGTAGGTATGGTGGAGCCTACAGTATCCCAGCTAACTCTTGGGCAAGAGGCAGGGTATACCTTGAATTGGTTGCCAGCCAATCGCAGGGCACATATAGATAAACAACCATTCACATTCACACCTAAGGACAATTTCATGTCTTCAATTAACCTGTTTTTGGAGCGTGGGAGAAAACCCACACAGAAGGGCCAGAGTGACTTACACCATTCGGCTGGCGTGCCAGGTCTCAACCACAATTTGAGGTACGAGTAAATTAAGTTGCTTTATCAAACTTGTAAGTCAAGGTACCACTCAACGAATCAAATGTCCTCCCAGTGCCTAATAACACTAACTGCAGACATATTAAACACAGCCAATTTGCTATTCACGACAGATGCTAAAAAATGCTAATAGACCAGTCCTCTAATATTCTTTCAGTATTTCTTTATCAGTTAATTAAATAACTCAAAAAGACTTGCTCGGAGGTGCGAGAATCTCATTTGGAGTTTGTTTTTTCACTGCTTGCTAATGAGACGCAGCAAAAAACTGATCCAGAACCAGCTGGACCTGATCCAAAAAAAAAAAAAGATTTGGTCTAATTTGTAGTGTCTGATTGTAGCGTGGAAGCTGGAACAGTGAGATGATGCCTGAAGGCACCAACTCGGAGGTGTGTTAATAGCATGGTCTTTGTGTGTGTATTTGAGGGTTCTGTAATACAGTGCTGCGATTGGTTGGTGACCACTTCAGGGAGTACCCCGCCTCTCGCCCAGACTCAGCTGGGATAGGCTCCAGCTCCCCCGTGACCCTAGTGAGGATAAGTGGTACGGAAAATGGATGGATGGCTGTAATACAGTATAGTACAACATCAAATACTCAAAGAGCTATTTGGACATAAAACCCTTTTGACATCTAAAGTGAGGATAACACTGCATATATAGTTTTACATGTATGTATACAAGAAACAGAGTGTTGCATTTATGAAATCAATGAACCGCTACAGAGAACAGTATTTTATTACCACATTTAACAAAAACATTTTGAACGCGAAAAACAGGCATTTGGTTGAAGCTTCCTCTCAAATAAAATTGTCAATGTCTGTTTGAGTCTTCCTCATATTAAGGAGATTTGCAGCGAAACTTTGATTGCAGCAGCTAGCCAAACATGCAAATCAAGAATGCCGTCTGCCTGTGTGTTCCGTCGTCATTTTATTACATGTGACACATGTAGTCAGTTTTAATTTGAATTAAATAGGATTATTTTAACCAGCGGTGAGGGATGCCGTCAAGCTGCAGAAGGAGTTCCATAGGGCCTTTTTGGCCTGTGGGACTACTGACGAAGCTGATGGGTACCGGCAAGCCAAGAGGAATGCAGCTTTGGTGGTCGCTGAGGCAAAAACTCGGGTGTGGGAGGAGTTCGGTGAGACCATGGAGAACAACTTCCGGACGGCATAGAGGAATTTCTGGTCCACCATCCAGCGTCTCAGGAGGGGGAAGCAGTGCGCCATCAATACTGTCTATAGTGGAGATGGGGCGCTGCTGACCTCGACCCGGGACGTTGTGAGTTGGTGGGGAGAAGACTTCAAAGACCTCCTCAATTCCATCGACACACCTTCCCTCGAGGAAGCAGAGTCTGGAGGTTTCTGAGGGGGGCTCTCCTATCTCTGGGGTTGAGGTCACCGAGGTGGTTAAAAAGCTCCTCGGTGGCAAGGGTGGATGAGATTCGCCCGGAGTTCCAAAAGGCTCTGGATGTTGTAGGCTGTCCTGGTTGACATGCCTCTGCAACATCGCTTGGACATCGGGGACAGTGCCTTTGGATTGGCAGACTGGGGTGGTGGTACCCCTTTTTAAGAAGGGGGACCGGAGAGTGTGTTCCAACTACAGGTGGATCACACTCCTCAGCCTCCCTGGTACGGGCTGTACGACCGGTGTCAGAGTTTGGTCCGCATTGCCGGCAGTAAGTCGGATTTGTTTCCAGTGAGGTTTGTTACCGATGATGTTCTTAATTTTATGGACAGAATTTCTAGGCGCAGCCGAGGCGTAGAGGGGGTCCGGTTTGGTGGCCTCAGTATTGCATCTCTGCTTTTTGCAGAAGTGGTTCTGTTGGCTTCGTCAAGTCGTGATCTCCAACTCTCACTGGAGCGGTTTGCAGCCGAGTGTGAAGTGGCTGGGATGAGAATCAGCACCTCCAAACCTGAGACCATGGTCCTCAGTCAGAAAAGGGTGCCCTTTCCAATTGGAGGAGTTCAAATATCTTGGGGTCTTGTTCACGAGTGAGGGAAGAATGCAACGGGAGATCAACAGGCGGATCGGTGCAGCGTCTACAGTGATGTGGACTTTGTATCGGTCCGTTGTGGTGAAGAAGGAGCTAAGCCAAAAGGCGCAGCTCTCTATTTACCGGTCGATCTACGTTCCTACCCTCACCTATGGTCACGAGCTGTGGGTCCCGACTGAAAGAACAAGATCCCAAATACAAGCGGCCGAAAGGAGTTGCCTCTGCAGGGAGTCCGGACTCTCTCTTAGAGATAGGGTGAGAAGCTCGGTCATCTGGGAGGGGCTCAGAGTAGAGCCGCTGCTACTCTGCATTGAGAGGAGCCAGATGAGGTGGCTGCCTCCTGGACGCCTCCCTGATGAGGTGTTCCGGGCACGTCCCACCGAGAGGAGACCCCGGCAACGGCCCAGGACACGCTGGAGAGACTACATTTCTAGGCTTGCCTGGGAACGCCTCAGGATCCCCTGGGAAGAGCTGGAGGAATTGGCTGGGGAGAGGGAAGTCTGGTCTTCCCTGCTAAAACTGCTGCCCCCGCGACCCGATCTTGGATAAGTGGAAGAAAATGGATGGATGGATAGGATTATTTTAATTAACAATGTAAAATATATATTTGCAAAATAATAGCCAATTAACATATTTAGTTTACCTGGTTTATGTGAGTTTTGCTCCTATACCTTCATTTTATATACGTATTATATTATTAAAATAGATAATAATAAATCATACGACATATTTTACATCATTTAACTATTACAAACAGACACACATGCATGCATGCACGCACACACACAAATACATTTATATAATATACACACGCACACGCTCCACTCTATAGGCCTAATAATAGGTTGAGTGTGCGATTGATAATCAGTTGCTCCTCTGGAAGGAGTCCGACCAGGCAGTGAAGGAAGGAAAGAGAGGAAATGAGGGAGAAAAGTGCTGCGAAACTGAAAAACTAACTAACTGAACAAGAAATTAGATTACGAGTTGTGGAATAATTGCATCTTGAAGTGATTGAGGAAAAATGGAGGTTGACTTGTCAAGAAGATGTGCTTGTTTTCATCTTTGGTCACGTCCTTAAAAAGATACTAGAATGTCACCCATACCAAACTCTTAAGTGGAGTACACACACCGGTAATCAGCCCAAATTAGAGTTTTTTTCAAAAAAATGTCTTTTTATTATTATTTTTTTTAACCTTTCAAATCAAAGTCAGTAAAAGGCCTGATTATCAAATGTCTCTAAAGATCATCCTGAGTAATTATCGTGTGGTGTGAGGTGAGGTTAAGTGTTCTGCCCATGATTGTTTACCTTTGAATGTGATTGATGTGTGTCATGTATTGTTTTTATACGCTGTTTAGTATCAGTTTTGATAGGAACTTTATTCTATTGCATCTTTGAAGTATCAAGCATACAAAGCTGGGGGACAGCAGAAACAGTAAGTAGCCTCTGCAATGTAAACAGTTACTGCATGGCAATACATTTGGCAATGTTTAAGGGTAAAATACGAACGTGGTAGTAGCGTGAAGTGTCGGTCGGTCGCTAAATTTAGATCTAGCAGGGGCTCTACTCTGAGCCCCTCCCAGATGACCGAGCTTCTCACCCTATCTCTAAGAGAGAGCCCGGACACCCTGCAGAGGCAACTCCTTTCGCCCGCTTGTATCTGGGATCTTGTTCTTTCAGTCACGACCCATAAAAACACTGGGGTGAACAACAAAGCTGAAAGAGGTTCAGCTTGTTCCCAAATTGTGCTTGTTAATGCATTGCGTAGCAACGGTCTCAGGTGTGACCTTGAGCGTTGAAGTGTGTCAGGGGGTACGTCAGATGTTGAGATGTGACGGGCCCGTAAGCCGAGCTCAGTTGAGTTCCTGTCGTCGCTACTGCTGCTGCGAGGCTTCTGGACGGCGGGCTAAGTTCCCCTGTGTTTTCCAACCCAGAATAGTTGCATTAGTTACAAAAACAAACAGCAGGAGTTCTAAATCACCCTATCTTTCCTTTTTGCCCCTTCTAATATCTCGTCTTGGTGCTTCCTCCCAGCTGACAATATCTTCCTCTTCACTTTCTGGGTGACTGTGATGTAACCAAGCAATTACAGTACACTTCCCCATGTTCCTCCAGCCTGTATGACTATATTCACCCGGGGTCCGGATCTTGGCCCAGTGCCCTGTCCAAATTCTCTGCTTGTCCATGAGGTAAAAAGATTACAATCTTATTATAAAGGAATATTTTATTTATATATTGATTATTATGTTTTTGATTTCTTATGTACAGCCTTTTGTTTCAGCTGCTTTTTTTTAGTGCTCTACAAATGAAATACAGTTGAAAAATACTTACTGTCTGAGAACAGTTGTAAAACTCCGCCTCTTCCTTCACTCTGCGGCAGCCATCCGGCATTTTGTTGCCTCAAATTGAAAGTCTGGATGTTCTTTCGACAATAATAAGTAAAAATAGTTAGGTAAGATACATTTGAGTAAGCCTGCTTTGTCCAAAATGATAGATATATATTTTTTTATTTAATGTATTAAATTTACGTTTGAACATGATTATGCGGTGCGTTTTGTGATATTTTTGTTTGTTAGAGGTCTGTGAAATATTCAAGTTTAAAAAAAACAAAAAAGAAAAAAACAAAAGTAAAATCTGTTCCTTAGGTCCAAAAAGTTTGGGAAATGCTGCACTAAGCCACTGTGCTACCCAGATCAAATCCAACGGATCTGGGTAGTTTCCTTAAATGGAAAGTGAAACTTTTGCTGACCACGCATTCAAAGCTGATATTTCTGTTCCTCTTGGCAGTTTGCTGAGATTACGCAATCTCGACAAGAACGAATGAGCTCAGGTGTTTGTGTTCAGGTGTCAAATGACACGTGAGTCATAGTTTGAATGGGCATGCAAACATCGTCACGTTCGCGTCCTTCTCTCTTCTCTGGCTCGCTTTCTCTCCATCGTCCTTTTCGTCCCACAGCGGCGTGCATCCTGTCAGTGGCGCACGAGGCAGGAATAGGAAGGCAGCCCCGCTCTGTTTACTTCCCTCTCTCACTTCCCGCCTCTCCTCCCCTGGCTACAGACGCTCGCTGCTCTTTTTGCGAGGAGGGAAAGCCGGCAGAGAGCCAGTAGTTGGCTCTCGCTCTGACGCCGGCCATCTCAAAAGAAGAACCAGATGCGGATTCGGGGTGAATTTGCGACGTTCCGTGAACTTTGGAGGAGTGGGAGTGATGCGTGAGGATCGACGTCAGGTGGGGGGGGGAGCGGATGTTGGTTGACCTCAAAGACAGCTGTTCCATCTGGTTAGTCCTGAGAGCCTCTGGGAGAGGAGGAACGTCTGACTCCCGACGGGATCACAACGGGAGCGTGTGATGTCACTCCTCACCTGGGGCGCTCGTCTGGGACTCTGCTGAGTAGTTGTGGGTTTCTCCTGAAAACAAGAGCAGGGGGAAGGGAGGGACTTCCATTTAAGGTGCGCAAATCACATCATGGTCTCGTCTGACATAATTCTCGGAGCCAGCCGGCAGACGTTGATTAATGTGAGACCACCAAAATAGAAACAGCACTTGCGGACTTGTTGGAGCCTAAATACAAAGAAGCACAATGTGGAATCAGTCGGGATACTGCAATCACATACCTCGGCCTGGATATCCCTTCTACCACGCTCCTTGCAGGTATGCGACCTAGATACTGACATTCCAAATCTGGTTACTTAAAGACCAGCGTTGATTGATGGCTTGTTAATTGCTAACAGTTTTTTTTAAATGGTTAACCAAACCTGGTTGGGGCAACATGGTTCAGTTGGCAGAGTGGTTATTTCCCTACCAAAAGATTACAGGTTCATTTCCCCTCGTGCCCTGTCAAAGGTTCCTTGAGCGCTTTGAGTACTTTGAAGTTAGAAATGCCCAACTGTGAGGGATAACAAACCCAGACCCATCCGCGATAAAGAGAGACCATATCGTTTATTTTTATATTGCTAAAACAAAACCCTCCCACAAACTTTTAACACATTTAAATGTACTAAATACACTTTTTAAACACAATTTAAACCTATTTAAATTTGCATAAAGTATATACATGTTTGACAGAAAATTCTGCGATAAAGCTCAATCGTGATATAGCGGCGGATTACTGTACACAAGTGCTTAATAAATGAGGTTGTTCTGTAAAACTCTATACAAAATGTATTTCAGCTATTCAATTCAAATAGTGAAACTCATAAATTATTTGGATTCACTAAACAGAAAGTTAAATGTGTTATGTTTTTTTAAATAGTTTTGATATTTATAGCTTACAGGGAACGTAAACCCAAAATTCACCCTCTTAACAAATTCAAATACTACATAAACAATCAAAGTGATTTTAATACAGAAATTAGGTAGGAATTGGCCTAGTGAGAAGCATTTTCACATTTTTAATGAATCTGTATAATACATGGGTTTAATTTTTTAAATTAAACAACTGAAATATACTTTTCTACCATAATCTGATTTATCAAGATGCAACTGTACAAGTGAAAGGTCATTTAGCTCAAATCTGCACTCTGGTAGCATGACGCACTGCATTAAAATGACATGATGAATCTGTGATGTACCTAAAGTGTTCGTGCTAGGGCTTCGAATATTTTACGACCAAAGTAGTATACAATCAGCATAAAGTGTACATACGTGTATTTAATCAGATAGCTACCTTTTGAAAATGTTAAATATATCAAACTAATGTTAACTAGGACTGTCAAATGATTATTATATTTTTAAATCCGATTAATCACACTTGAATGTTGATTAATCATGATTAATCACAGTTAATTACTTGCAGAATTTAAACAAAAAATAAAATATTTTTACATAAAATTTTATCGTCAATGTTATACACCATTTTTTTTTTTTTTTTAACTTGAATGCATGCATGCAAGGTAATTATGATTACTCACTGAGGTCCAGTGGTCTCAGAAAAGTCACATTTCTTTGGATAGGATTATAAATTCTTTTTTTAATTTTAAGAGGACATTATTAACCTGTGGTATACATCAAGTGTTAGTTTTAGGATTTAGCATTTATTCCGAGTTACCATCAATGACAGTAGAAAAACCGTGTCATTATAAAGACTAACCGAGTGTTGTACAATTGGGAACATACGTTTCTTTTCTTGGCTAACAAATATTATCAGGCAAATTGGTTTATGTTAATTTTGACACTTAAAAAATCCAAAGAAAACACTAAAAAACTATTTGTGAGGATGGTGGATCAAGTTCGGGATTCTTGTTTGAAATTTTACAATTACTTTATTAATCTGTGGTGTACCTCAGGTGTTTATTTTAGGGCTTCGTGTTTATTTTAAATTAGCCTCTTTAATCAATGTAATTGATGTTAAATTTAGTTTTCATCTATCAAAAGTCTGAAGGATGTCTTTTGATGATGAGATGTTTTTGTCACTGATCTGGATGATTCACAAAATGACAAAATACATAGGCATAGAGAAGCTTTGTCTGAAATTGAAAGGCACATCTGTACCCTAGCTGGAGGACTCGTCCCCTAATTGGCTTATCTGCATATGGTGTGTGTAGATTCACTGATGTTAGTTAGCTGGAAACCCAACCTAGCATTACTCCGAAGGCATTTTTGGCACATTTGAATTCATAACCGATATGTGGATAGAATAGGTCCTCCATCATTATAAATGTCGATATCCTTTGAATTAATTATAGAGGCTATGTATGTTGTTGTTAGTAGGATTACCCACCCAAAAATGTTTTTCCATGAAACCTTGTGTATGGATGGAGCTTGTGCCAAGGAAGAATACTTTGGCAGAGGTCTGGATAAAGGTGCCTATCGAGGAACATTGAAAGATATATTTTTTAACATTTTCCATAATTTCTCTGAGAATATTCAATGACTGTTGATGACAAAAGGGGTAGGGAATATTTGATAAGGGGTACAATTTGGTGCGGATACAAATTATGGTTGTTGGGTCTTGGTGGAAGTCTGCACCCTACTAAGTGAATGACCAAAATTAGGCTTGTTTAAATATCTAATCGTACTTACTTTCATTACAGTCACAATAGTATTATGCATTGATTGGTTGCCATCCGTAATATTATATAATACAGTCTGTATTGGATCCAGTAAGTGTCTGATGAAGTGTAACTTGATTTAAATTCATTGTAATTCATCTTAAAGGTTTACTAGGTTTTGTGACTGTTGTGGTCAAACTGGTTATTGCGGGCTTTTTAATTGTACACTCGGTTCCAACCGAAATACTAAACCGGTTTTACCTGCGCCAGAAGACCCGAAAGGTGTTTATTGTTCCTGCTGTGTCATGTACGTTGTAGTTTACTCAGCTGTTAATGTCTTCCTGGGAAAAAAAAACAACACACACACCAAAAAGCTCCACACAGTCATTGATTTTATTCATTCTTTTGTGGGCTTCCAACATGATCCTTCCATGTTCCAGCTACATTCCCTGAGGGGGTGGCAGCCACTGGAGATCAGACGTCTGACTACGTCTGCCTTTATGTCAGATACCGTCGCAGCCTCTAACCCCTGGTGGCTGCTGAAACACTGCACCGCCGATTCTTTATGGCTATATTTTATTTAATCAGCTCTGCAACGTTGTGAATCAGATTTTCCAAAACGAAGTCCTTATTATCCCTAAAAATGCAATTTTATTCTCGTATCTGCTTTTCTGAGATCTTAAAAATGTCACAGGCACAATAAATAAATGCAATAATTAATGGTCTTATAAGTGCAAATTGTTAATAGTAAAATGGGTAAGTATTTGATGAGTACTGCTTTTGGTCAGTCTTCCTCAAACAGTGGTTCGCGGACCTCTAGTGGTCCCCAAGAAACCACAAATGGTCTGTGAGCAACTTCGTGGTTGAATATTCTGGACCCATGTTCTGCTTTTGGACCCTATTTTCCATGAACTCGTCTGTTAAATCCAAAAAGGTTTGCCTACTGAACCGCAATGAGTTTTCAAGGATTTACTGTGTAGTGTTGTAGTAAGCATAGGTATTGTTTTGGGATATTTTGGAGAGTATGTGGTCCAACTCATTTTATTTTATAGGTTGAGTGGTCTTTAATCGGAAATATTTAATAAAAAAAACAACACTAAGAAAAAGGCAAAGAAAACAAAAAACATTGAAAAATGCGAACTGAGAGGCAAAGAATAATTTATATTGAACTGGATACTCGATTCTTTTCAGAATTTTGGACCATATTTGATTTTAGGTACACATAAAATGTCAAGGAGCAGAAAAAAATGTTAAAAAAAAATACAAACTGTGAGGCAGAGGGTCACATTTCTTCGAATTATGGATTGGATTCTCGCTTCTTTTATGAATTTGGAACCATATTGGTTACCATGGTTTGATGAACCTCTGGTTGCCAATAGAAGAACATTTTTAATGATCAATGCAGTGTTGTACAACATTAAGTTGGCATTTCAAATCACATCGTCTGTTAACATTATCCCTCAGACATTTTAATTTATTCATTAATTTTTCAATCCCTGCGCTTAATTGTGAACAACAGTGGAGGCGGTGTTGGTAGGTGTTGGTCTTCGGGGCAGAGGGAATTAGCTACGGAATGACTCACAGTTCGGACATTGGGGCAGGTCGCCGACCAGTCATGTCGGCCAGCTCATCTAAATAAACCTCCCAAAGCAACTCAATCATCACTCGTCACTCCTAGTGCAGTCTCCCACGGGGACTGAGTTACCCTCGGAATGTTCCACCTGAAGAGCATCTGACATTTGGCTGCATTCGGGTACTGTCTGATATTTCATAGTTGATACATTTGGTACTTCATTGAGATGTTTCTGCTGTTTCATTCTATTTCTTTCTTTTTTTTGTTGCCAAAAAACTGTCCTTCAACTGATGCTTCAATGTCGATGTGCTTAAAAAAATTGGCCTCGCCTCGATTATTAATCTTTGTCGCAGATAGAAAGACCCTCTGCGGGACTTTCTGTTCACCTTCAACTTATTCCAACAGTGAGATAAAATATTAAAGTTGTCACTCTGATAAAAGGGTAAAGTGTGAGCAAAAAAACTCCTGAATTCTAATGCATGCATGGGGTCCACTAGTGTATTCAAGCTGGTTAGCTTACTAGCCAGTTAGATGCTAGAACATTTGAGATTGTTCACTAGCTTGTAAGTTTCCCCTGTTGCTAGTCAGCTTACTTGCCAGTTACCTTGATAGACATACTGTATAGCTGCCAGGACATTTGTTTCTCAATTGTAGAACATATAAGCTAGTGCACTACCTCGCGAGATGGGGGCACTAGCTAGTCAACTCATTAGCGATTTAGCTTGCTAGCCAGTTAGCCACGAGGACATTTGTTGGTTAGCTACAGAACCCATTAGCAAGTCCTCTAGCTCGCTATATAGCCCACTGTCTTGTCAGATTTTAATCTATTTACCTTGCTTGCCAGTTATCCATTAGGACATTTGTTGGTTAGCTACAGAGCAAAGTCCTCTAGGTCGCTCACTAGCCAGCCCACTTGTTACTTGTGCTGTCAGAACATTTATTGTTCGGTAGCAGAACCTATAAGATAGTTTGCTAACTTGCTGTTCGCTCACAAGTCTTCTCATTAGCGGGTTAGCAGAGGTGGGAGTAAGTCACATATGCGCAAATCATAAGTAAGTCTCAAGATTTAACGTTCAAGTTTTATGCAAGTCTCAAGGTAATGTGACAAATCAAGCAAGTCAGGTCCCTCAAAGTTTCAAGCAAGTGGAGTCAAGTCATTGCTAGGTTTAAGCAAGTTATAAATTAAGACATACAATAAGCATGTAGAGTCAAGTCATTGGTTTGTTTAAGCAAGTCATAAGTTATGTCATACAATCTTGCTCAGACACAACATACAGTATAGTCACACAGTAGCCACTTTACACCCAGTGTCTGTACTTGTGTTAGGCCTGGTATACACAGAAAGACAATTGGGCAGTTTTTTGTTCCAATTTTGCCCCTTTCCGACAAAGAATGTCAAAGGCCAGATTATTTTATGTCTATATCCTATAAGTAGTGATGGCGAGATGAAGCTTCATGAAGCATTGTAACACATAACTATTGGTTCGAGTAATGGTTCATTTCTTGATGCTTCATTGCTCACAAAACCACCTGCTGGCTATGTGCATAATCACAGGCAGTTGTATCCTTACCACATACAGTATGTGCTGCGTTGCATTTTTGCGTCTTTTTGGCTTTTGTGAATGACTGTGTATTACAAAACAATGTTTGACCAAGTAATTTACCAACATAAAGTGTAAAATATATTATTTTTGAACTTATTCTGTGTGCTTTAAATGTTTCTCAACACTGGTATGGCAGGTTGTACAATGTTTGGGAAAATGGCATGGGCTTAAGAGGGCAGAGGATTTTGAAAGTGCTTATTTAGAAATAACAGTTTATCTTTTTTTTAATGATTCGTTCAAAAGGAAAATTATATAAACTGGGGTACAGGAATTCTTCCTCTCTCAGTGAGGTTTTATTGTACCTTACTTTGTAATGTAATGTAATTGATCAGCCTCAATAACAGGTCTTCGAAGACTCTGCACAACCTGTAACATCACTACCTGTAAGATTATCCTTGGGTCCGATGTGTATTAAGAGTGGATTTGTCCCGATTATAGGGTCTGAAAATCCATTCGGGTTGGGGCCAACAATATAATATTTGAGACCAAAAATCTTCGTGTGTGTGGGGAGTGCCGTGAATTTTGAGATGAAACAGAATTTAGCCAATCAAGAAGCGCCATGACTCAGCAACAAGGTAACAACTGTAAATAAAATCAAATATGTCTTACGCGATGTTGTTTTTTTATATAAAAAGTGGCCTCCCCAGACGGCAGATGTCCTTCCCATTTCACAACGTTCCCGCTACCGGCAACCTTCGGAAACACTCTGGTAACATCGGCCCATGCCCGGTTGCTTTTAGGGAAGTCGTACAATAAGCAAGTAGATTGTTTCTTCTTCTTCCGTTTTCTTAGCTCATGTGTGATCACGCGAGATTTCTGTCTCGGAAGACTTGTTTGTTGATCGGTGGTGGAACAGAATCCCTCTGTGTGGTGTTCTGTGTTGATATTATCAGAGATGGTAAAATGATAAATGGACTGCACTTATATAGTGCTTTATCTACACCATCACAGTGCCCAAAGCGCTTTACAAAGCCTCACATTCACCCACTCACACACACATTCATTCATACACCAATGGGCGACTGCTGGCATGCAAGGTGCTGCCAGGGCCACTGGGAGCAAATTAGGGTTCAGTGTCTTGCCCAAGCACACTTCAACATGCGGACAGTCGTGGCCGGGATTTGAATCAGTGACCCTTCAGTCACTGGACAACCAGCCCTACCTACTGAGCCACAGCCGCCCACACCACACACAATACAACCAAAGCTGTTGAATGGCTGATTGTTTTTATTTTTTAAAATCTTTTTTTGTCCAGTCTGTCACAGATAAACCATCTTTTAGGATTTGAAAAACCCTTATGTAATGTACCAATTAGCTGTACCAACATGTTCACATGGTCCCAAACAGTCTCTGTATTACCCTTTACTTTGTCTTCTCAATTAAACGCATAACCAACATAAAGGTGAGTTAATGTTTGACCAGCTTTTGGTTAGTGAATCTGTGGCATTAACGTACTGTAGGTTCATATTAGCCTGTCTTGAAAATGCAGTTTCAAATGTAAACAGGCAAGACTTGTCACATCATGTTTTTCACGTATAAATCGAGTCTTTAGTCAAGCAAATTCCCTGTCTATTTAAGTCTGTCTCGGGACAAGTGAATTGACTCAAGTCCCCCACCTCTGCCAGCAAGCTTGCGAGCCATTCAGTTACCAGGTTTGACTGGTGTGTGCAGGAGAAAGTCTTATCGATCACCACAGCGGTGGCAGGTGCTCGTTAATCATTAATCATTACCTGACAGAGTTGACCGTTAGGACTCGGCCACATTCGTCACCCTAATCCAGCACGTCAGAATGAAAGTAGCCCTTGCTTGCCAGACTCTGACGCTCGCTTCACTAATCCAGAATAAGACGACAGGGTCAGCCTATAGCGGAGGTGAGCGTCAAAGTGTGTGTGTGTGTGTGTGTGTGTGTGTGTGTGTGTGTGTGTGTGTGTATTTCAGCGCAATTCGTGAAAACAGGAAATGTAATGCACGAGCCCATGGGTCAAAAGTTGTGATTGAGATTCAACAACACGTATGAGCTTTGTAATTGTGTTTAACGGCATAGTGTTTATTTATATTTTGTCATTTGACCATTAAGTTCTGTCCTGTCATTTAACCTGCTTTCATTTAGTCTTGTTTTTAATCATTGTAAAGCTCTGTGGATTTGCTTTGTGTGTGAATGGTGCTATACAAATAAACTTTGCCAAAGAGGAATGAGTAAAACTCCTCAAAGACAGGTCTTGTGGGATCATATTCAGAAAGACTTTTGAAAGACGTAATTGCTGACAGGTGCCTCAACAAAGTATTGAGCAAAGGCTGTAATCTTAGGTTTTAATTTTTACTAAATTTGGAAAAAAAAGTAATTATGGGGCATTGTTTGTAGAATTGTGAGGGGAAAAAGGTGGAAAATGTGGAAAAAGTGAAGCACAGAATATTTTACAGATGCACTGTATATAAAATAAAGTTTTAAAAAGACTGCAGATGTGCTCCAACTCTCGTTTTCTCCCCGTTAGGCCGTGGCAGCAATAAGACGTCTGTCAGCCGATGATTGATGATTCTCTCAAATGTTTGCAATACGTGTATATGTGTGTGCGTGTGTGTGTGCGCGATATCCCGCTGAGTAATGTGTGTGACAGATGAAACTCTTTCCGGTGTAGAATTGTTTACCACCGTCGTAGGTAGCAGGTTTGGAAATAAATGTGCTATTAAAGCTGTGTTGAAAGAATTTAAAAAAAGGAAGTTTGGTGCTTAATCATGACTGGAGGCTGGAGTCATTTTAAGACAGCGAGCCAGCAAACTTGCAGCTTCAGAGCAGTGACGTGCCTTTTACGCAGAACACAGCTGAAGCATAATGCGACACAGCATCCAGCATCTGGACAATTACAACAGGGCGAGAGAAGTTACTGTCAAGCGTGAAATTTCACAATTCCGTCCTCCCTTTTCAGTAAAATGTTGGCCTTTAGAGGCATTGTGAAAGGAGTTTGTAAGGTCTTTTGAAAAAGGATGATGGAACAATTGAGGGTTTGACGCTTAATCATGATTGAAGGATATTGATTTTCAAAGAAGAGAGTATTTTTAAATTGAAGACTGTGGACTGTTTCACACGGAGAGCCAGCAAAATTGCCCCACTAAAGCCGTAAAATGTGCCTTTTACGCAGAACCCAGCTAAGTCATATTGTGAGACTGCATCTGGCGTCTGGTGTGACATAAAATACTTACTTTTAACACAACAGGGCGAGTCTCAAGCGTTTAATTTCACACTCTTATCTCACCTCTGTTTCGGTTCTGACAGGACCTCTATAAATGCAAAATTGGTTGAGTCTGTCCCCCCATTCCATGTCAGTGCCATTTATACAGAACAGCGACACAGAGGAAAAAAATCAGGAAGATGCTGCCAGATCATAATATATCCTGTCCAAATGAAATGAGCATTTTAGTTTCTTTCCTTCCCTTCTGTCAAGTTCATTTGAGGATACCTTTGCATTGTGTTGCCAATTTTTGAGCAAATAAGTCAGTTTTGAATGCAACACAGAGGTCACAAGGTCGGCGTAATTGAGGCCTCACTAAAATGTTTAGAATTTACGATATTATATAGTTTAAATCGTAGCTATACCACAAACTATGATCCCAAAACAGTTAAATATAAACTCAAACTCATCGAGCAACATTACCCTAAAAAAATATATGGCTTACAGATGATTTGATTTTGAAAAAAACACACACCAGAACTGTGCACGTATCGGCACATGCGGTGGAGACTCTGCACTCTTCCACTAATCCAGTCTTGACTGAGCTCCTCTGCAACATACAAAATTTGTCTCTCAGTTGAGGTGTATCACTTCAACATACTTCCTTCACACCAATTATTGTACAGAACCACTTTCCTATTTAGAGAAGGCTTTGGGGGCATCTCGTGACATCTTAAGGCGTTTCGGAAAGAGCACAAAACCCGTAAATACTGTAGTGGTGTTTTGCAACATGAATAGGTGAATTTGTAAATACCGAAGCGCGAAAAAGCGAAAGTTCACTGTGGTCTTTGTTGGGGCATTGCATAAACATAGTATTTTGCTGCCATTTTTACCTCCTTTATCAATTACACATTTCACCATGTCACAGATGCTGTGGATGCTATTGTTAGCCAGCTCACTATTTTTGCCACTTCCCTCTGGAGACTTGCACTGTGCACACCAAGCACCTTATTCCAGCCGACTCCTGTCATTCAATCTGGATGTTTTCTCCTTTTCTTTATGTTGGGTGGTGGGCACTGCCACTTTGACAAGTGTCCCTCGCGGAATTACACCCCCAAGGTCACGGTGGCAGTCCACTCAGACGGAACATTCAGCATTCCTTGACACATACGATGTTTTTCCCCACACTGACATCTGACACTGACGCTCCAAGCGAACACCGACTGTTTTCTTGGACAGCCTGTTTAGGCAGAACACAAGATGGGCTGGATTAATCACGCCATCCACTGGTTGACAAATATATTACATAGCCATCGTCTGAGTGGAATTAGTGCAAGGTTTCAGTTAGGCTTTACACGATCAGGATTTTTGGGGCCGATCACCGATCAGCGAGATTAAAAAAACGATAACCGATCTGATCACAAAATGGAGCAATGTGTCTATTTAAATGACTTGTTCATTTACTATATATACTTGTGTACTGTATACTCAGTATCTTCAAAAGCATTCGGAAGTGTGCTTTGGTAGATTAGTCTGCCATGAGCAATCCTTCGGTGTGTCGTGGGAAATCAAATTTTACTTAACTGCTCAAAAAATTATTCATTTACAAGAAATAATGTATAATTGTTCCTCTATTTATGCTAGTGACAGACAAAACAAATAAATGGTCTTCTATTAGATGGCAGGAAGTACATACAGTAATTACTGTGCATCTACTTTTTGTGACATTTTTGTTTGTTGGTGTGCGGTGAGATTTTCCAATTGTAAAATATGTGCCTTCGCTCCATAAATGTTGAAAATCACTGCTCTAGTCCGGCCATGTACTTAATCAGTCAGGTCAAAGCAACATTACAACATGACAGAAATAATGGAAGCTAATTTACTGTAATTGAATTACTTTATTGTAATTAAATTACTTCACACACCGAAACTTCATATAAGTCAAACTCAGGCCCGGGGGCCAAATCTGGCCCACGATGTAATTATATTTGGCCCGCAAAACCATATCAAATGTGTATTAGAGCTGCCCCGCCAGTATATAGCACCACTAATATTACAAATCCCAGAATGCTTTGCTAGTGTGTTGGCCCATCAGTCTAGACCAGCGAGCACCCCTTCCCTTGCTGTTGCATTCGTTAGCAACTATGCTACCAGTCTCCTTGAGCAAATTTACACTTCCCCTTCCCAAAAATGGCCAAACGAAAGATGGAAAACAGTTAACTTTCAAGACAAGTGGGAGGCAGATTGTCTGTTCACTAAAGTAAAAGACAGACATGTTTGTTGTGTGCGGAGCAACGTGGCTGTAACAAAGAATATAACATAATTGAATTGTTAATAGTTTGAAGTTTGGATTTTTATTGAAGGACATTCTTATTTTTTTGGGTTGTTTTGTTGGTGGCCTTTGAAAAAAGATTTACATAAAAAACGAAGGTAGTTGGCGATAGATAAATAGAAGATGGAGAGAGAATAATTCATGTTATCTATTTAAATACAAAACAACAAACAAATAACAGTCTTTTATCGCAAATTTGATTTCTCGTGTTTATAACATTAAAGTTTGTTTATTCCAGATTCAGTGTTTAAGCAGAATTTAAGTTTGTTGTCATATGATAAACGTTAATGCTACATTTCTGCAGAGAAGGGAAACACGCACATTGCAGTGATTTTTCGTTAAATATTGAGTTTGGTCCGCGACGTTGTCCCAATTTTTAATTTTGGCCCACCGTGAATTTTAGTTTGACACTCCTGCTTTGGAGCATTATTTGACAAAATGCAGGTATGTTTACATACAATCGTTAGTGCTAGCACTAGCTTGCTAGGCTACATAACGTTTTGTTGCCTGCTTGCGAGCCGTATCGTATTAAAAGTACGTGAGCATACCTTAAGCAAGCCTTAAATGAATGTAATCTCCCTAGCGCCGGTGACCATCAGCACACGTTTTTCCCCATTTTGTTCTTATAATACATGCGTCGCGATGTTGTCACGATAGTAACGAGTGTATCCGGTTGCGTTTGAGTTCAATCATTTAATTATCCTGCTGCCTGTTTTTAAAAACAAACATAAAATGTCAATGCAACTGAGCTCTGAAACAAAACGTAATTTAAAACACATTCAGTGGAGACAAATGGAGCTTTCTCGTGGGACTCTGTCTCGTCTGTCTGATGTCTCTGCGGCCATGAATGTATTGACGGCTGGGGAGTGAAAACATTTAAATGGGCCAAACAGACACATCCAAACAAGTTTGTGCTGCTTGTCTTCCCCAACGTGATTCCTCTCGCCGCATCCTAATGAAGCGTAGAATATTTGTTGAATATGCCAGCTTTTCCCTCTGAGGTCCAAACACACAGGGCAACGATGACTGCTGTGTATGCTCAACTTCAGAACTGGAGCACATAACCGGAGACCCAAAAATAATGATTGTTTTTTTTACTTTCTCTGCTATGTCGTACAACTTTGAACTCTTCTATAGTATGCGTGCCTGGGTAATAAAGAGCACTGTATAAATTTGTGTGCCTAATGTGGAAACTAATGTGTTTGTTTTGGTAAAGGCAAGTGATGAATGTGGATGAGTGGAGCTGTAAACTGCATTTTAAAGTCAGTCGCCCCGGTGATTTAATTTCATCATCTTTTAAAGTTGCGTATTTTTTATTCAAACCTGTAAAAACCCTGTCAAAGTCATCCAACCTACTGAAAATGAATGAATGACCAGCTTTTCAGTGTCTTGTTTGGACAGAAGATCTTTGATTCTCGCGAGAGTTCTTCGGGTGGTAATAAGCAGACGTAGTCCCACCTTTTAGGTGGCTTTTTTAAACAGAAGGTTTCCAAAAAATAATTTCCAGTGTATCAGTTTTTTGGAACAGTTTCCAACTTTTGACAGTAAACTGGACTCTATTGACCTCCAAAAGTACTCTTTCCAATTTTGGAAGCCTGTGTAGGATTCACTTGATTATTAGTCTTTTATTGTAAGGTCCATATACTACACATTGTCTGCAGTCATATTAGCAAGGCCTTTGATATCATTTGTACGTGTATAGTTTATTGCGTGGCACCCAGATGATAAAAATCAGAGGCGCCGGTTTGTGTGTGTGTGTGTTACATCATAATGGAACACTGCTGGCCAATATACTCGTCATTTATCAGTGGTTTGGGCGTTTTAGGCCGTTGTACTCATCCTCAATGTCAATGCCGGACAGATCCTGTCATTGTCCAAAACGCTCAAGCCGACACACAATGAGGAGCTTAAAAAGTGCAAATGTCGTCGGCTCAGGAAACTATGTGTCACCCTAGCCGCTTCATTAGCACTGTGCAAACATTGCTGCAACGTGGGAATTTGTATAATACTAAAGCAAACCTTTATTCGAGACTTCCTGAAATCGCAAATGTTGAGTGATTATAGCTTCAGGAAAGGTTAAAATCTATTTAAGGCCCGATCACCAGTTGGTGAAATCGCTGTGTTTCTTATGACACTTCTGACTAATTAATCACCTTTTTGGGGAGCCTCACCATACCAGAAAGGTAACCAATATTTGCATGTGTGTGTACCCTGGTGAAATTATTTTAGGGGTCCCACACACTTACTAGTGGCCTAGAAAAAGTTAATCCCAGACACTGTTTCACCAGTCAACAAAATGGGTGGATATGTCTATCATAACAGGACGCAAAAGAAAGTCTTAAGGACCCATGCCTGAAGTTGAACAAGAAGTCGGGCATTTTGGTTTGAAGCAGCCATTATGAGCCAGGGCTCATACTTTGACAAACTCCTACAAGGAAATCAGCCCAAATGAATCTATTTGTAACAAGGTAGTTTACACAGATGGCCGATGCTAAATAGCAAAGCTTTTTTTGCCTATGCAATCTAATGTGGGCGGAGCATGGTGTGAAAGTTTGATGATCATTTTAAGGATTTGCCATGAAAAAGAAAAAATAATGCTCCTAACAGCACGGAATTGGATGGAAATTTCTATCATAACAGGACGCACAAAAAAAGTCTCAAGGACCAATGCCTGAAATGACTGAGAATTACGTAGTACTGAATTGTGGCGGTACAGCGTTAACCTGTTTTTCACTATTTCATTTTCCTGATTTTTTTGGGCGTGGTTAAAACGGCACCCAGTGATGCATCTGGGCTTCAGCAAGAGTCACCCATCACCCACGTCACCTACTACATAAGAACTTGAGCTGCCCAGTGACGTAGTTGGGTGACTGGTCTGCAGTCTTCTCGCCAATGAGTGTAAGTTGGCTTGTGTGCTCATTTTATGATTATAGTCCACAGTAACTATTCAATTTTGAAGGTGGGCCTCCGAACGTGATTTTACATTGTGTCAGCTACCATCATTTTCGTAGTGCATTTATTGTATACACTGCTATCTACAGTAGTGGTATTTGATTAAAAGTGAACAGTAGATTAGGGCGGGGTTTCAGTACATTGTGCGGACACGCCCACAGCGTTTGAGAGTGGAGAGAATGGCGTGATTTAAAAAAATAATAATTTTTTCCCCCCCATCATTGAAATTTTGCAGTACTGTTGACATCACTTGTCTCTCTGGTGTGTCAAATTTACATTTATTTTTGCTTTACAAGGTCTTTAATGACACCCTGTTTGTTCCACTGTAGGACGATGCGCACACACACACACACACAGACACGTATACACACACTGTCATAGATGTACATATCCTCTCTTTCAGAAGGGACCCCTCAGGACACTGTGAAATGTTTTGAATGTGAATGCGCTGTCGACTTGTCGTCTATTAGCATGCCAGGCTGTCATTCGTCATGCCGACTGCCTCTTTTCCTTCCTGAAAGGTCTACGCATGCTGTATTTGGATGAGGTGTTGCTGGAACTACTCTCATCTCCATCTGCAACATAACATCCCAGCGCTGTTTGGAAATATCTATGGCACTGGACTTGAAAGTGGGGGTGCTTATTTAAAACTAAAGATGGTCTCATCTAAATGTTACCATGGCAACAAGATGTCCTGAAGCAGTCTCATGAGGGGCCGGGGTGGGTAAGTGGGTGGGTGGAGGTGGGGGGTGTGGGTGGGGGCAGTTTTCCTCTTTCTTATGGCATCTCAATGCAAAATAGTGGCGGCTCAGGCTGGTGCTTTCCGATTGCGCAATTGTAATACGGCCCACCCAACCCACTCCCTTGTTCTCCAAAACCATACGCAAATACAGACACAATCAAGAAAGCTCATCAGCGCTGAAGAATCTTCGTGGTGCTTCTCAGCAGAGCTAAAATTAAGTGCCACTTTACAGCCCTAAACCTAAGTGACGGGGTGAGCAAAGGAAATAACAGTGGAAGCAAGACCAGGCAAAGTGGAATCAAAAGCTTTATAATGAATAATAAAATAGACCCGAGGCAAGAACACTATTGATTTTTAGCAGTATTTCCTGAAAGACAAGGTTCAACCTCACTTATTGGGACCTAACGTCTTGCCATTTTAGAACTGGATTTATTATTGTTATAATGTAATACAGCCCGATGGGGGGCACAAGCCAGTGCAAACTGGAGGCTGGTCCCAAGCCCGGATAAATGCAGAGAGTTGCATCAGGAAGGGCATCCGGCTTAAAACTTTGCCAAACAAATATGAGCGTTCATCTGAAGACTTCCATACTGGATTGGTCATGGCCCGGGTTAACAACGTCCTAGAATTGAATGTGGGGACTTTGAATGTTGGGACTATGACAGGTAAATCTCAGGAGTTGGTTGACATGATGATTAGGAGAAAGGTTGATATACTCAGTCGAAAGCGGGTTCCACACATTCCGATAATCGGGCCATATTTGAGCCCAATGATTGTATGTCTCAAAAAGATGATCTTGAGCAATTATCCTGTGGTGGTGGGGTGTGTTCAGTGAGTTATTTTTCATCCTGGATCTGCTCGGAAACGGCCAGTATTGACAATCTTGAATGTCAAACTCGTTCTTTATTATACCACACACAATAAGCGCAGTAAGCACACCAATGCCGATTGTTTACTCATCATGTCTGGGGTCTCTTCTGCCTACCTACCTAACTACCCACCTAGCTATCTACTTACCTACCTACCTACCTAGGTTCAATCTTTATTGTATTCTTTTCAATTCTTATTCCACCAGAAGTGCCGACAATGGGATTAAGTTGTAGCCGTCGTTAATGTCTGATTTACAAGAATGAATTAGAATTAAGAACATAATCCTCTGCCTCTCCTTTACACTCTGCATCCATCCCTCTTAGTGTATAAACAATGTTTGTGTTCCATCCGTTAATTAACATGCGCTTGTTCATGTAGACTATATTGAAAAAGTGCCTTTAGTCTGTTCTTTTACCACTCATGTGGACTTAATTGTCACTCGTTCTGAGCACCCTGGACAGTGTGTTTGACTTTGGAGCTTCCACCTGTGTGTGTTCGTGTTGTGCCCGCGGGGCATCTCTTTGTCTACGTTTTGTCATTTGCCATCAGCCTGAGCGCCGGAGTGTGTGAAGTGTTTACGGTGTGAGACGGGCGTTAACGCCTGTCTGAGTGTTTCCCCTCATTTGTTGTCAAGTTGACTCACACAATGTTAAGTTTCCTCAGATAGATAGATGACAGATAGATTGGAAATGATGGTGCCATGACAGCAATATCCAAGCAACAAGTATAAGCAACAGTGTTGAACAAATTTATGAGACTACCTGTGATAGAGCACAGAGTATCAAGCGTCATGAAGTGCTTAAATGTGGACCCTTTCAATTTCAGTGAGCTTTTGACACTATACCATTTTGAACAGGATTCTACCGACCTACCTACCAGCCTGTTAAGCGCTGTATCTTCGGACTACAAACTGCATCTTCTAATATAATTGATGTGATACTGAACTTCTGCTCCAGGCGACTGTGATGTTGCTTTCAGTCACTCATCTGCTCGAGTTGATTAAGAGAATAAAAGAGAATTTGGAATGCGAGCGCTGGACACTTGAAGGTTTTCTCATAACTCATTAATACTAAGAACCACTCCACATTACATCACACAGTTTGACAAACATGCTTTTCAAGATGTGAGACACCTCAGTGTTTCATTATAGGCTTGTTATTTGGTTAGATATATAACGACGCAAACGAGCGTAATGCTGTGATGTAATACTGTGTATAGTAGAATGTCATCAGTATGGCGTGGACCTCACTTCAAATGAAATGTTTTACGTAACCTTAAAGCTTCACACCACTTCTTCCGTCTTATGGCTCATCTTGGCCATTTGAAAAGCCTCCTGGATGGTAAATTGGTCTGCTTTACAGACACACTGTATGTCCACCTTCATTCCATAATGTCAGTCGTCTGTGGACCGAGTGGGAGTTAAGGAAGGGGAAGTCAGATAAAATGTTTGGTGTGTGTGTGGGTGTATGTCTGTGTGTACGCTTGTGAGTGAGTGTGGAAGTGAGTGCGAGTGTGTATGTCTACATGTTTGAGGGTTAGAAAGTGAACGAGTGTGTGGGGGTGAGAGTGTGTGTGTGTGTGTGAGTGTGAGACTGGGGCGTGCGTGTGTAAGAGAGAGTGAGAGTGTGTGTGTTCATTTGTGACCATAAGTGTGTGCGTTTGAATGAGTGATTGAGTGAGTGAGCGTGTGAGCGTGCTATCACTTGATGTGAAACCCAATCAAGAGATGATGGCAGCAGCAATGTGGAGCTGAACCAAATGTGTCAGCACCGTATGCTCGCTGGAATTCACTGTCAGCAGAGGCCGGCTTGGAACTCAGAATGTTGACTCAGTGTAGATAGTGTGCGTTTGTGTGTGCGCGTGTGTGTGTGTTTGCATACAACATTGCGTCTATTTTCGAGCGTGCCGGCGTAATCACGGCACATTTTCATGCTTGGAGGGACAGAAAAGTGGTGAAGCCCCAGCAGTAAACATGCGGACGGAAGATAAACATCCGGTAAGGTGCCTGCATCCTGTCAAGGTTTATTTATTATCAGTGGTCTTGGCATGGCAAGTCAGTGTCTGGATGTTAGTGGGCATGTTGGATTATTGTGTGTGGGGGGTGGGGGTCATTTTAGAAATGTTGTGTCTGTGGAATAGAGTGGACCCCTGCTATCCGGGGATAGGGACTAGGCCGAATAGCGAAACTCCATGGATAATTTACACCATTGCATTGGGAAAAACATTTAAACCCCCAAAATTCCTGAATAAGCAGGGGTAAACCGCCAATAATAGTTTTTGGGGTTTGTTCCTACAAAAAAAGAAAAAAAAATCAATAAGAAAAATTAAAAAAAAAAAAAAAAAAAAAAGGAAAACAAAACCAAAAAAAAAAGATCCATGAAAAGATGAATTCGCAGTTGCCGCACCACTCATATGCAGGGCTCCACTGTATTCAGCAAGGCAGTAAAGTTGGATTACTCGCCATTGGTTCACGAGTGCACAGCAGAATTTTTTAAATACAGTGTTGCCTAGAGATACAAGTGACACGACTTTTTTGCGCGATACAAGCTGTTAATTCTTCTGACTCTACAAAATGTAGTTTTTGCCGACGAGCTAAATAAAGAGATAATTTTGGGAGTGAAATACAACCCCAATTCCAATGAAGTTGGGACGTTGTGTTAAACATAAATAAAAACAGAATACAACTACAATACAATACAGCACTAACACAGCCCCATACCATCACAGATGCTGGCTTTTGAACTTTGCGTCTATAACAGTCTGGATGGTTCTTTTCCTCTTTTGCCCGGAGGACACGACGTCCACAATTTGACTGAGCAATTCAGGGAAGCTCCTTTTATACCCAATCATGGCACCCACCTGTTCCCAATTAGCCTGTTCACCTGTGGGATGTTCCAAACCGGTGTTTGATGAGCATTCCTCAACTTTCTTTTTTGCCACCTGTCCCAGCTTTTTTGGAATGTGTTGCAGCCATAAAATTCTAAGTGAATGATTATTTGCTAAAAACAATAAAAGTACATTACATATCTTGTCTTTGTAGTGTATTCAATTAAATATAGGTTGAACATGATTTGCAAATCATTGTATTCTGTTTTTATTTATGCTTAACACAACGTCCAAACTTCATTGGAATTGGGGTTGTACACAAAACGCGTACCAAAAATGTACCAAATGGTGATCCAAGAACCGAGGCTCGGAACATACCGTGGGTTAGCTGGACTGTCCAACCCCTTGTGTTTGTCATGAGTAGGCACACAAAAAGGTCGCAAAATTCCATGTCTGAAAAGACACATATTGCATTTTGGTTTAAGCTGCCATTTAAGGTTCGTTTTAGCCTTTTTCAAGGGTCTTTCAAAGATGATTTTGTCCAATTGGTACCAAAAATGAAGCACATATGATAGACAGATAGATGACGGTAAATTGCGAGAATTTAGTTTTGTATCTGTGGCCGGAGCTTGGTGGAGACGTCTGCTAACTCGCCATTAGTTCAGTAGTGCACCCGGAAATCTGACATAAAAGACAAAATTCTCCACAAGGACCGACTTTGAACAAATGTTCCACCATTAAGAGATTGGACAAAAGTAGTGCTTTGCTGCCATGTTGTGGCATCTATAGGCAAATATTTACTGTATCATTTTAGGGGGCGCTTCAATTGTGAATTTTCAAGCTCAAGTTTAAAGTTCCCCTCAAGTCTCCTATGATTATTCTCTGCTATGTCACCTTACTTTGCTTTATTGGTTCTTTCGGGTTAGTTTTTATACCTGCTGCACTTGCTCTCAACCAATAAATACACACACAAACACACACGCTGGAATGACCTTGTCTCTCTACACGCCGCCCCGCCTCGCTGCACTTCAAATGCATTTTGTGTGGAAAAACCTTTAAATAGACCTGCTCTTTGACTCGGAGAACACCCACAACCAGATAACTTAGAACAACACTGTCTGCTACACATCTGGTTTGCTGTCTAAAGAAGGACAACATGACGTCAGTTATGGGAAAAGGTGCACCTCTACGTATATCCCATTGAGGCCATCACGGATGGCCAAATCTTCTTCTTTTCCTTTTGGCTTATCCCTTTAGGGGTCGCCACAGCGCGTCATCCTTTCCCATGTAAACCTAACTCCTGCATTCTCCTCTCGAATACCAACTGCCTTCATGTCTTCCCTCACAACATCCATCAACCTTCTCTTTGGTCTTCCTCTAGCCCCTTTTGCCTGGCAGCTCCATCCTCATCATCCTTCTATCAATATACTCACTATTTCTCCTCTGGACGTGTCCAAACCATCAAAGTCTGCTCGCTCTAACTTTGTCTCCAAAACATCGAACCTCGGCTGTCCCTCTGATGAGCTCATTTCAAATTTTATCTAACCTGGTCACTCCGAGAGCGAACTTCAACATCTTCATTTTCGCCACCTCCAGCTCTGCTTCCTTTTGTCTCTTCAGTGCCACTGTCTCTAATCCGTACATCATGGCTGGCCTCACCACTGTTTTATAAACTTTGCCCTTCATCCTAGCAGAGACTCTTCTGTCACATAACACACCTGCCACCTTCCTCCACCAGTTCCAACCTGTTTGGACCCGTTTCTTCACTTCCTGACCACACTCACCATTGCTCTGGACGGTGGACCTCAAGTATTTAAGTCCTCCACCCTTGCTATCGCTTCTCCCTATAGCCTCACTCTTCCCCCACCACCCCTCCTATTAATGCACATATATTCTGTTTTACTAATCTTCTTCTACTAATCTTCATTCCTCTGCTTTCCAGTGCATGGCTCCATCTCTCTAACTGTTCCTCCACCTGCTCCCTGCTTTCACTGCAGATCACAATGTCATCTGCAAACATCATGGTCCATGGGGATTCCAGTCTAACCTCATCTGTCAGCTTATCCATCACCACTGCAAACAGGAAGGGGCTCAGGGCTGATCCCTGATGCAGTCCCACATCCACCTTAAATTCGTCTGTCACACCTACAGCACACCTACCACTGTTCTACTGCCCTCGTACATGTCCTGTATTATTCTAACATACTTCTCTGCCACTCCAGACTTTCGCATGCAGTACCACAGTTTCTCTCTGGGTACTCTGCCATAGGCTTTCTCTAGATCTACAAAGACACAATGTAGCTCCTTCTGACCTTCTCTGTACTTTTTCATCAACATCCTCAAGGCAAATAATGCATCTGTGGTACTCCTTCTAGGTATGAAACCATACTGTTGCTCGCAAATACTCACTTCTGTCCCGAGTCTAACCTCCACTACTCTTTCCCATAACTTTATTGTGTGGCTCATCAACTTTATTCCTCTATAGTTTCCACAGCTCGGCACATCACCCTTGTTCTTAAAAATGGGCACCAGCACACCTTTCCTCCATTCCTCAAGCTTCTTCTCACACGCTAGAATTCTATTGAACAAGCTGGTCAAAAACTCCGCAGCCACCTCTCCTAGATGCTTCCATACCGCCACAGGAATGTCATCATCTGCCTTTCCATTTTTCATCCTCTTTAATGCCTTTCTAACTTCCCCCTTACTAATCATTGCCACTTCCTGGTCCACCACACTTGCCTCTTCTGGAAAAAAGTGTTCACTACAGCCATTTGCATCCTTTTTGCAAAGTCTACCACCAACTGTCCCTCCAAGACATTCTTAGCCAACTCTTCTTTTAAAATAACCCCGACTCCATTTCTCTTCCCATCGACACCATGGTAAAATAAAATGGTAAAATAATTTAAACCCTGCCCCTAAACTTCTAGCCTTACTGCCTTTCCACCTGGTCTCCTGGACACACAATATATCAACCTTTCTCCTAATCATCATGTCAACCAACTCCCGAGATTTTCCTGTCATAGTCCCAACATTCAAAGTCCCCACATTCACTTCTAGGCTCTGTGCTTTCCTCTTCTCGTTCTGCCGAAGAACCCGCTTTCCACCTCTTCTTCGACTTTGACCCACAGTAGCTGAATTTCCAATGGCGCCCTGCGGGTTGACCGCGCCGGTAGCGGACGTTGTTAACCCGGGCCACGACCGATCCGGTATGGAATTCTTTGGATGAACGCTCATATTTGTTTGGCAAAGTTTTAAGCCGGATGCCCTTCCTGACGCAACCCTCTGCATTTATCCGGGCTTGGGACCGGCCTACAGTTTGCACTGGTTTGTGCCCCCATAGGGCTGCATTACGGATGGCCAAATATATTCTGTAAAATATAGTAATATTAGTAATAGCATATAAATTGATGAAAAGTGTTTTTTTTTTTTTTTTCCCCCTAACAATCAATAAAGGAAATTTATAATCTGGAATTTTTACCACAGTACTCTTAGGAACCCTACTATTGAGGAATCAACCAAAATGGTAGGGTTCAGCAGTCCAAGTGATGGATGTTCCTGTGAAGTCACGTGTTCCAGCAGGTGGAGCATTGCTATGTCATATCATGTGTTGTGCATGTGTGTTTGCATGAAGGGGGTGGCTACTTTGTGTCACACAGCGCCAGTCACAGCCAGTCACAACCCCCCCCACTCCGTTTTTACATAAACCTCCAACATTTACCTCCCGACCTCGGTAAATGCCACGTGCATTTAGACGGGCAGCGGAAGGTCAAACACAGGGACGAGTGACATGGCGGCTCATTGGTGGCTGAGATTGTCTTGGAAAGCTAGGTTGGTTCACAAGTATGCCCCAGAATTATTGGAAAATTCAGCCCCTCAGGCCAGACATTTTGTAGGTATGTATCACAAGTAGACCCACATACAAGATGCCATGCCTGAAAAGATGAAGGAAGTTTGCCATTTTGATTTGAAGCTGCATAGTCTCATCATGGTCGCTTTAAGGTGAATATAGATTTCTGCCATATTTCACGTCATTGAGTCACTTTTAAAACTTCGATTCTGTGTGGGGCTGTGGAGACCGTATGCGGTCATGTGACCGCTTGAGTCTGTTTGGTGAAATAGAATCAAACGTCACTAGTTGCTGTTGTTGGATTGGTTAAACAATGCTGTGTGATGCAAATCTCGCTCTCAACATAGTAATTTATATTTGAACAACTGCGATTGGCTGGCGACCAGTTCAGGGTGTACCCCGCTTCTCGCCTGAAGTAGGCTCCATCACGCCCGCGACCCTAGTGAGGATAAGCGGTACAGAAAAGGGATTGATGGATATTCGAACACAAACATTGCGGCAACAAATACAGATTATTCACATGCATGTATTATATATGCTCTGTGAAAACAACTAATATTACTGCTGCTTAGTTACGACGGTCTTCCTCGTGTTTCATCATCAAATCTATGTGTATTTATGTTTGTATGCATTACACATTTTTGTTCCATGGTGGCGAAGGCACACGCACCAGAAAGAGCAGCACATTGTCCATTGAATTGAAGCATGAAATCATGAAACAAAAAAAATCAAATGCACAAACTGTTAAGTAGTATTTAATTATGTTACACATTACTGTATATTTTCATACAATACTGTAGAGTCCTATTTGTCTTATTAAAAATGTTTGGATGTTTTTTGGGGGGCTGGAACGGATTAATGAGATTTCCATCTATTTCAATGAGGAATGTTGATTTAAGATATGAGTGATTTTGAGTTAGAAGTGTGGTGACAGAACAAACAAAACATAAATCAAGGTACCACTGTACTTATTTCAAATTGAATTGATCTAATCTGACGGATTCTTAACACTTGTCAGGTTTTGATATTGTGTCAATACGCACCACTCCTCAAGCACGTAGCTCAGTTAGCGCTACAAGCTAATGGCGCAAGCTGTGATGTTGTTCTCCAAATTCAATAAATAACTTCACATGATCATGTTAAGCAAGTGACTTTGTAATGAATTCATGGCATTGCCTTGTAGATTGCTTTGATGTCACCCTTATGTTTCAAAGCATGTAGATTTCTTTTGACTTTGATGTATGAACGAGTGGTATTAGGGGTTGGCCATATTGTCTATCTGTCTGAATACTGTGGATGTCCAGTCCTGCTCCAGCCAGTATTTTGTGCTGAGTCCACACAGGCTATACACTGGTGAGGCCAGTGGGGTGAGTGGGCGTGTGTGGGTCCTTTGTCGTCCAAGTTGTGTTCAGTCGGTTTGGCTTGTTGTTGTGTTGAGGCTACGAGGAAACTTTGCTAAACTTTGCTTCTGTTTCTCTTTCATTGGTTTCAGTCATAACCAGAGAAGCACCACCTTTCGTCATCCCGTAACCGGGCAGGTTTCTCCAGAGAGCGTGGATTTTATCCTTCAAGAACAGTGAGTGATGCTTTGCTGTTTCTTTTTATACTGAGTCTGTACATTGGATCCCCACTATTTGTGGAGAATAGAGACCAGGTAAGACCGGGGATTGCGGGGACTGTGGAGGATCGATGCTCTTTAAAATTACATTGGAAAAAAAAACATTTAAGAAAGATACATTTTCACTATTCTTGAATAAACATGCAAGTGTTTTTGGGTTTAACTAAATTGTGCATCATTCGTCTACAACATCTCCATTGCAAGATGTTGCTCTTTTGTGTCAGGATGTCACTTTCATTAGCAATATAAACAGATTAGCCTAGCGGAAAGACTAATGTCTGAAATCTGTTGCCATCTCCGCTATTTGAATGAAAATTTGTGTTGGAGGGTTTAAAATGGAATATCAATTTAATTTAATATTTAACTCTAAAAATTATTTAATTTTATAACATTTTCTTTGAGGGTTAAATATTATATTAACCTGCATTTTCAAGGCTTAATATTACACTCAATCAAATTTTGTATTGTAATTTTATTTGTAATTTATATCATTTTAATTCAATTTAAATACAATTACAGGCATACATTAAAGTAATTTCATGAATGTATTATAATTTCATGGGATTTAATATTTAAACTGAAAATTTTAGCCCTTAAAATAGATTAAAATATATTAAAAAATAATCAAAATATTCAGTCAGATGACACTGCCGTGTGCGTTTGTGCCAAGTGTCGAGTGCACTTTCAAGAACTTGCAACGCCATGCATTATCATTCACTTTGACCAACTGAGCAGAAAGACAAAGCTCTCGATTTACCGGTCAATATTACACGAGCTGTGAGTCGTGTCCGAAAGAACGGATAGGGTCTCCGGGCTCTCCATTAGCGAGAGGTTTAGAAGCTGGGTCACGGGGGGGGGGGGTTCAGAGTCTTGCTGCTGCCCCTCCGCGTCGAAAAGAGCCAGATGAGGTGGCTCGGGCATCTACTGAGGATGCCCCCTGGTCGCATCCTGATGCGGTGTTCAGGGCTTGTACCACTGGGGGGAGGCCCCGGGATGGCCCAGGACATGCTGGAGAGACTGTCTCCTGGCTGGCCTGGGAACGCCTTGGGATCCCCCCAGAGGGAGCTTCATGAAGTGGCTGAGGAGAGGGAAGTCTGGGCATCACAGCGAAAGCTACTGCCCCTGGACTCAGTGGAAGAGGATGGATGGATAAACATTAAAACATTTTGAAATTTTCATTTAATTCAATCAGCCATGAAAATGTGATTTAATTTGATTTAATGTGTAGCCCTGAAAATAGAATTTAAGTGGATTTAATATTTAGCTCTGAAAATCTCATTTAAGTTCATTTAATATTTAGCCCTGAAAATTATTTAATTTGATTTAATATCAGCCCAAAAAATTTAATATTTAGCACCGGATGGATGGAAATTAAAATATTTATTATATAATGTATAGTATAATAATAAAAAGAAGTGGAAAGTGCTTTTTCACAGGTGGCACGCACGCACACAAACACATGCACACACACACCAGAAAATGGCAAGTGTTTTCACCGTCGCATCACGATCAGAGCGGCTTGGATGGGCCTGCTCGACGCCCACGCTGCCGCCGCTAATAAGACCGATCCATCAGCAGCCAGAGCGAGGGAACAATCTAACCTGCTGGCTCGTCGTACGTACGTATGCGCACCCCCCCCCCCCCCACACACAGAGACGTGTGTAATGAGGCACAAGAGGGGGAGGAGAGGAAGGAGAGCAAGCCAGCGAGGCAGAGATGGAAGCGACGCGTCGTAAACATTAATTTTATATTCTCATTAAAGGCAGATATAGATATAATCTTCAAACTATAGCTAATTATTGTCAAAGCGAAAACTCTGTTGCTTTGGAATGAGATTTATGTGACGAAGTGATTTTTGACTGTGGAATATTACTTGTTGCGTTTATTTCTATTGTGCACAGTGGTGGTTATCATGAATAACTGGTGAGATGAGCGATGGCAGTAATCAACAGAATCAGAATCATCTTTATTTGCCAAGTATGTCCAAAAAAACACACAAGGAATTTGTCTCCGGTAGTTGGAGCCGCTCTTCCAGTACGACAACAGTCAATTGAGAGAGAACACAGACATAAAGACATTGAGAAAAACAGTCACTGTGCAATAAAGGGCTGCTAGTTATCTGGTAATGCCGGTACAAATATTTTTATTTATTTATTTTTTGACAATTGTGCAAAAAGATGTCCTCTAGCACTTAAGAGCAGTTTGAATGACTAATATAGCAATAGTCCGGCGCAATGACCATTGTGCAAAGGGCGCCGAGACTTCAAGGAATGTATGCAGTTTACAGTGACTAGTAGCGCAATAATCTGGGACAATGTTGATTGTGCAAATGTTGCAGATACTCCTCAGTCAGTGTGGGGCAGATGCTACTCTGGCGTGAGTGGCCAGTATTGGTCAACAGATATGCAGATAGTGCAGCATGGCGAGACTACTACAATGAGTGCATGAGTATGTATAATTGGCCCAACAGAAATGTGACAACAAACTCAAGACAAAAAAAATTGGCAGCATGTTGCAATGGAATTGTAGCTTAGCTGTTTAAGAAGTTGATTGGCAAGAGGGAAGAAGCTTTTGGAATGTCTGCTAGTTCTAGTTTGCATTGATCGGTAGTGCCTCCCTGAGGGAAGAAGCTGGAAGAGCTGGTGACCGGGATGTGGAGGGTCCGAGAGGATTTTGCACGCTCTTCAGAATCAGAATCATCTTTATTTGCCAAGTATGTCCAAAAAACACACAAGGAATTTGTCTCTGGTAATAGGAGCCGCTCTCGTATGACAACAGACAGTCAATTGACAGAGAACACTTTTGAGACATAAAGACATTGAGAAAAACAGTCACTGAGCAGTAAAGGGTTGCCTTTACAATTGTTTTTTAGTTTTTGACAATTGTGCAAAAAGATGCAGAGTCCTCTAGCACTTAGAGCAGTTCGAATGACTAATATTGCAATACAGGAAGTCCTCGATTTACGAACGAGTTCCGTTCCTACGCTGGCGACGTAACACGAATTCGAAATTTACGGCGAAATCCACGCTCTTGTCTTAGTTCTGGCAGCGTGCAAGTCCTCAAGGGTCGGTAGGGTACCGACAATCCTTTCAGCAGTTTTGATTGTCCGTTGCAGTCGAAGTTTTTCCTTTTTTGTAGCAGCACCAAACCAGACTGTGATGGAAGAACACAGGACTGATTCGATGACCGTTGTGTAGAACTGCCACAGCAGCTCCCGTGGCAGGCCGTGCTTTCTCAGAAGCCGCAGGAAGTACATCCTCTGCTGGGCCTTTTTGAGGACGGAGTTGATGTTGATCATCCACTTCAGGTCCTGAGAGACTGTAATTCCCAGGAACTTGAAGGTCTCAACAGTTGACACAAGGCAGCTGGACAGCGGGAGGGGCAGCTGTGGCGAAGGATGCCTCCTAAAGTCCCCGATCATCTCTACAGTCTTGAGCGTGTTCAGCTCCAGGTTGTGTCGGCCGCACCACAGCTCCAGCCGCTCCGCTTCCTGTCGATATGCAGACTCGTCACCGTCCTTGATGAGGCCGATGACAGTGGTGTCATCTGCAAACTTCAGGAGTTTGACAGCTGGGTGCGTTGAGGTGCAGTCGTTCGTGTAGAGAGAAGAGCAGCGGAGAGAGAACAGAACCTTGGGGCGCCCCAGTGCTGATGCTGCGTGTGGATGAGGTGCCCTCCACCAGCCTCCCCTGGTGTTTCCTGCCCTTCAGGAAGCTTTAAATCCACTGGCAGATGGCATATCAACGCTGTCAGGTGGAAACTCCGAATGTCCAAATATTGTCAATTTCGTATTTCACGAATTGATACTATTGTTCTGTGCCCACATTATCTGTTATTTGTTATGCATTAGCAACTAATTTAAAGTGTTAAAATATAACTTTAGATTAACTTTAGAAAAACTACTTAACTCTCTAACGTTCCGCTGTTTTAACAAGTGTTGTAAAACTATGCCTCTTCCTTCATTCTACCGGAGACGCACAGCATTTTGTCGCCTCAAGATTAAAATTCTGAATGTTTTGTAGACAATGACTGAAAATAGTTTAGTTACATTTGAGTATGCCTGGAGGCAGCCAGCCACGAAGATAAAAGTTGCGTACAGATTTGTTTCTGCCTATTACACGCCATTTTATTTTTTATTTCATGGCTTTGAGAAAGCGTGGGAAGATTATACTAGTCGTCAACGCATAGCTGATTTAGGACAAATTTGATGTACTGAATACAAATATCACATTGGCTTTGCTCAATCAGGTGAACTTTTTGAACTATGGCCAAGTTTTTCTTTTTTCTTTTTATGTTTTTGTTTACATCTACAAATATTTTTGCTTTATATCAGGTGTTCTCAACCTGGGGCACGGCCCCGTAGGGGGTGTGCATCTTTCCTTGTAAGAAATTAAATACATTAACAGTCGGAAGGTTACTTTCTTGTTGTTATTATATTATTTGTTCAGTGACCACACTCGTAACTCACAAGCACTTGTATCTCCAATGGCCATTAATCCAATTACTGTCCCCTCAAAAAATTACACGTATTGTTGGAATGTGTCTTTTAATAAGAAAAATAACACTGGTATTTTACTTTATAAAAACATACAGTAATTACATAATTAAACAGAATTTAAAGCATTAAACAGTTTTTGCCACATTTTATTGCTTCATTTCAAAGGACACTGGGCGAGCCTGTTAAAACTCCTCAGTAAGCAGCAGTAATATTCAGTCATTCTTAATAAAGGATGAAGCATATACCTGTGAGTGTTGTTATATTATGTCTACATGTGATGTTCCACCGTTTGTGTTAAGAAATCCGTTGCTTAAAGGGTTATAACACCGCGACACCAATTCTATTTGTTAGCCCGTCTATGGAATTTTGGATTGTTTGTTAGCATTAAGTTAAACATATGACTAAATGACTAAGCCTCTTTTGTGATGAATTGTTCGCTGCTTGTTGTAAAATGTGTTGAGTTGTGTTCACTGCCACTATACAGCACTCGTATCTCAAATTTTTGCTCAAGTCAAAGCAAAAACCCGGCCGAACGATGGCTCCTATCTCCTATCCTTTGTATGTCAAGGCATCACTGTATTTCTCTTGTTCATGGTGGCGGCTATCACGAAAAACTGGCCAATGGACTGCTTTGACTGTCCTCTTAATTTCTATTGTGCATGATGCCGGTTATCATGGATAACTCGTGAGAGGACCGATCACAGTAATCATGATACGCACATTGAGTGAGTGAGTAACTGGACTTTTTTTTTTTACTCGAGTTATTTCTAATTGTGATGGTACATGCACAATAAACATATTGTGAGATAAAGCTTATTATTAAGCTTATTTATATAAATGTAGAAAAAAAGAAAAAAAATACAGCCAATGTGGGCCAATGCTGACCGTTGACATATATATTCAACATTTCCTTGAGAGTGGTTGCTTTGTGAGTGAGGAGAGGCATTTAAAATTCCCAGGCAGTGCTAATGTGGTTTGTCTCGGAGCGGATGTTTTTCGGTAAATGGTGTCCTGGCAAGTGTGACGACCGCCTGCCTCTTGCCTTCCTCGCAGGCCACTTCAAAGTCTTCACACTTGCTTCATTTCCTTTTTCGAAGGCATTAAAATTCTAGTCTGTTTGGCTGAGTTTCAGTCTCTGTGATGTTTTAACCATGTCATTTGGGATAAGTTGTGTTTTGTGTGTGTGTGTGTGTACCACTCAAAATCGGAAGTCATCATCTCAAAATCAAAACTGAATCAATAGAAGTTGGGATGATAAGACTATCTAATGTGTGATATACACAGTTTGAAACAAGCCTCGGACCATCTAAAGCTGGTTGAGAGGCGCATAGAACATTAAATATTGTCTAAATATGCTACATTAGAGGCGTGTCCATCATTACATTAGCATAATAACTGCAGACAGCGGCCACTGGAGCAATGTGGAGGTCACCCTCGGGTACACCCTGAACTGGTTGCCAGCCAATCGCAGGGCACATACAAACAAACAACCGTTCACACTCACATTCACACCTACGGGCAATTTAGAGTTGTCAATTAACCAACCATGCATGTTTTTGGGACGTGGGAGGAAACCGGAGTGCCCGGAGAAAACCCACGCAGGCACGGGGAGAACATGCAAACTCCACACAGGCGGGGCCGGGGATTGAACCCCGTACCTCAGAACTGTGAGGCAGACGCTCTAACCAGTCATCCACCGTGCCGCCCCATACGGTATATATGTCCCTTAAATGTTCATGAAAATAAGCATAAAAAAAATCAAGATATAGGCATAAAATCTGAATTGACCGCTCAGTGTAAATCCAGATTTACAGTGAACCACTGTATGGCATAGTATACGTTACACACCCACCTGTGATAGATGAAAATGTATTGAAATCGGCTCGTGCTGTCCTAACTCAGCCTCATTGCATTAACTGTCTTCTAAGACAACCAAAACAGTCCCGTTGCGATCGATTCAATGCCCTGACAATAAAATGACCTGGATGATTGAGAATATTCACGGCATATATAGATAGACGACCATTTATCCGTCCATTGTCTATAGGGTAGGCGTAGAGACCCTAAAAATTAATATTAAGTTCTGTAGTTTTACTCGGCGGCACGGTGGCCGACTGGTTAGAGCATCAGCCTCACAGTTCTGAGGACCCGGGTTCAATCCCTGGCCCCGACTGTGTGGAGTTTGCATGTTCTCCTCGTGCCTGCGTGGGTTTTCTCCGGGCACTCCGGTTTCCTCCCACATCCCAAAAACATGCATAAATTGGAGACTCTAAATTGCCCGTAGGTGTGCATGTGAGTGCGAATGGTTGTCTGTTTGTATGTGCCCTGCGATTGGCTGGCAACCAGTTCAGGGTGTACCCCGCCTCCTGCCCGATGACAGCTGGGATATGCTCCAGCACGCCCGCGACCCTAGTGAGGAGAAGCGGCTCAGAAAATGGATGGATGGATAGTTTTACTCCTCCGAGTCTCCCACTCAGTACAAACCCTTTTAACTTATTAAAAAACTCAAACTTATGAAAATACCTTTTAACGTATTTCCTAGGGCCTGCTGTCACTTTCTTGCTGTCAAGAAATGGGAGACATCTGTATAACATCACTTTGAGGAAACAAAAAGGAGAAGACTCTCGCTCACACAGTTCTCCAATAAGAGGCAGCAAATGCTTGCTTCATGCTGTTAAATTGTCACTCCCATTTGAAGTTTATTGTAAAGCTGACACATAAAATAACAGACAATTAAACATACTGTAAACCCTCGCTTTATCGCGGTTCACCTATTGTGGACTCAGCGCATCACAGAATTGAAAAGAATTCATATTTACATTGCTGATAGGTCACCACCATATCATGGGAGGTCTTTACATATTTCTTTAATTGTCATGGTAAAATGAGCATGTTCTAGCCTAAAAAACAAAAAGAAAAATCATTAAAACACGTATTACAAGCAGTAAAATACCAATACAGTACAAAAGCTCAGTTGCGTTGCGTGCTGAGACTTCAGAGTGTCTTTCAACGCATTGCTTCTATGTGCGAGCCGAGTGGGAGTTTGTTGACGGTGGACGTCTCACGGTAAGTGTTTCGTTACTTTATCACTTTTCGTCTCAATTGTGTATCATTGGAAGACATAACACCACTTCATGTCAAGCCCCACAATGCCGCCCAAACAAGGTACCTGCCGGATGGCAGTTAGTGGCAGAGTACGATGGTAGCATGAGCAGCTATTTAGCAGTAAAGATGGAACTTCTTGACCTGTTGAAAGAAGGGCAGACAGGCACAAGGTTTAGGCCTGTCTGTAGCCATTATGGCATAAATAATTCTTCGGTCCTGTTCATCAAGAAGGATGAAAATAATATCAGGATGATAGCTATCATGCTCTTGCTGGCCTTTGCAGTACAATCAGCACCAACGGATTCCCCGGGCGCTTCAGCTGCCCCCTGCTCCAGTGTGTTCCACTAACGTGTATGTGTTCACTGTGATGGGTTAAATGCAGAGAACAAACTTCGTGTGCATGCATGCATGTTCATGACAATAAAAGATGATTCTTCTTCTATTCTTCTTCTTCTTAACTTTAATGGTGTGTACCTTCATTTTATATGTTGTTAACATAATGTATGTTTAATAAGAGTATAAAATGTAAGAGTAAAGGAAATGTTTTGAGTTTGGTAGAGGTTAATAAGAGTGTGGGAAAGACTAATAAGTGTGGAAGTGGGGAGAGTCATACAGCTTAAAAATATGTAAAAGAAAAAAAAACATGAATGCTACATCGCGGAATTAATGTATTGAAGGGATGGTCCTGAACCTAACCCCTGCGATAAACAACAAACTTTTCAACCAAACCATATCTTTTTGCTTTTTGAGCTGAATGCTAACATATAATATGCAATGCCCTAGACCAGATAACGGAAATTATCATCAATGTCGGGGTAATTATAGACCTTCAAACAACTTTTATTTTATTACACATGGAGCAGCAACACATACAGAGCTTTCAACAATGTATGTGTGTGTGTGTGTTTGCAGACTGCCAGGTCCTCGCGTGATGCCCCAACCCGGCATCGAGCAGCTCTCCAGCACCACCGTCAGCGAGGTCTCCACCCTCACCACCTCCTCCACTGTGGATGCCGCCTCCACCTCCAAGGTCACTGTGAGGACTTGACGCAAATAGCCAGCAGAGGGTGCGATTAATCCAGGCTCGACTCGATTGATGTTTTGACAAGCTGCTGTAGAAATCGAAAGTACAGTGAACACCAGCCTGTTCGCGATTAGTTATTTACCTATTTTCATTTTTTTCTGTGGAACCTAAACCTAAAAAATTTACATTTTTTTTTTCCTGCTGTTTTTGTCATGCGTTTCGATGCCACAAAATGGAGATAAAGTCCAGGATAATAGGAAAGTAGTAATTGGTGTTAATGAAGTATGTTGATATGAGTGAGACCCTTACAGTATATCTATAGAAATATATCTATATAGTAATATTTATGTTGGGGAGGAGCTAAATTTAGTCTGGGTTGTTAGTGGATGTTATGGAGAGTCCTGTCCTGTGCACATGCACTTGCAATGCATTTGATCTAAAATGAAATAAGCCATTCATTTTTAAAGGTAATGTTGTTATGAGTTTGAAATGATATATATGATAAGTGTTCAGGGATCATAGTTTGTGGTCGTAGTTACTATTTAAAATATTAAGATAGGAAATTATAAAAAGAAATTAGGGCCATCAATTATTTTTTGTTTTTCCACTCTGTTTTACCATATTTGCGGCAGGATTTGGCCCCTATACCCTGTGAATGATTGGGGTTTATTGTAACCCAAAAAACAAAAACATTCGTCTACATAAATCCTTCAACATTCTCTTGCCATTGATAATGTTAGCTGTTAGCAGTTAGCACAATGGCTGAAATGAACTCAGGAGGCTGCAATGGCAACAAATGCACATTTCATTACATCTTTCCCTGAATTTTCTATAGATTGTCTTCACTGGGCTGGAATCTTATCACATCTGACCTTTAGCGAGAGGCGGGCCACACTCAGAACTGGTTGCCAGCCAGTCAACAGGGCACATGAAGACAAAACAAACATTCACACCCATGGGCAAATTTAAATCTTTAATGTAGCTAACATGCATGTTTGTTTGATTGTGGGAGGAAGCCGTACCTGGCAGAAACCCATGCGGGCATGGGGAGAACATGCAAACTCGAGATTCGAAACCTGAACCTCAGAACTGTGAGGCAAATGTGCTGACCACTAGTCCACCCTGCTACCACATTTCATTACAGAAATCGTTGAGATAAAATCCATCATTAGGGTAGAATCCAAAGACGATTCCAAAACTGCTTATGTGCATCATTTGTTTTTGTGTATCCGAGTGCATTCAATTCAATTCACACACACACACACACACACACACACACGAGAAGTGATGAAAACACACAAAAGTATTTGTTTGATTGCTATTCTTTTGGCTCTTTTGTCTGTTTGGCCTTGCAGCCGTCACTGTGCTGCCAACATGATAAAAAAACAAGAGAACGCTACAAGAATTTCTCGTCATTTTGACTGAGATTTACTTTTCTCATGTCACGAAATGTGCTTGTGATCCTTTAACAGCCAACTGGCTTGTTCTGCTCTTGACTCAAGGCTTTCTTTCTTTTCAGCACACCCGATTTTCACTCAATTTCTTTTTGACATTTGTTATTGTCTTCAACCTTTTTTTTCTTCTCAAGACTTCTTTTGTGTCCTTTGCGTCACTCATTTACTTCGCCATTTGTCCTTTCTCTCCGTCCCTCATGTTTCTCTTCACACTTTTTCTATACCCTACTCATTTTGTATTTTTGTACAGTATAACTTTTATTTTATATTTTCATAATAGTACAATCATATAAGATGCAGAGAAAAAAAGTTAGGTGGATTGTTGGCATGTCGTTCAATATTTCAAACAGGGCAGTCTGTTAAAAAGAGTCACAACAATGTACACAGGCAGACGGCAGCAGGGCCGATAAACCTAGTTAGGTATTGTACCCTCGAGCAGTGTCGAGTGGTTCCCACACACTTGCGAAATTACCTTAGTTTTTTATGTCAACGTGAATCCGTTCCATTCTTGAAAAATGAATCATTTTGCTTAGCCATCTCTTGAAGCATGGGGCTTGTGGGGACTTCCAATTTAGTCATATTAGTTTCTTTGCTGCAAGCCATGGCAATTTTGTAGATCAGTTGTTTAGGGATGATGTTATTGAATGCTGGTTGACCGGTTGGACCGATATGCAAACTGGAAGGGGTCCAAGGAGGGGGGACTTGACCTGGTGCATGACAAGCCGCTCGAAGCACTTTATCAGGATGGGAATGAGCGTTACCGGACGGTAGTCATTGAGGCAGGAGGGAGATGACTTCATCGGGACCGGGATGATGGTGGTGGCTTTGAAGCACGTGGGGACAACACCCTGACTCAAGGAGGTGTTGAAGATGAGTTTCTGAGTTTCAGCTGCACAGTCCCTCAGAACACGACCAGGTATGTTATCTGGGCCCGGGGCTTTTCGTGTGTTGATCCTATCGAGAGATCTTTTCACGTTGTCCCGGGTCAGTGTCAGTACTTGGTCACCAGGAGGGGGTGGAATCTTGTGTGCAGGGGTGCTGTTGTGTGCCTCAAAGCGAGCGAAGAAGTCATTCAGCTCATTTAGCAGGGAGGTGGAGCTGTCGCAGTTCTGTGGAGAGGGTTTATAGTCCGTAATGATCTGAATACCTTGCCACAGACTCTTGGTGTCACTGAAGCGGTGAGTGATCTTCCTGGAGAACTCCCGCTTAGCCTCCCTGATGTCACGGGACAGATTCGCCCTGGCTGTCCTCAGGCCCTCCTCATCCCCAGACCTAAAAGCCGCGTTGCGGACCTGCAGCTCTTTGTAATTACTTCTCATTTGTTCTCTTCACTCACTTTGTTCCCCTTCTGGACTTATTTTGTATTTCACACTTGTATTTTGTCTGACACTTGTTCCCTTTGATACTTTTCTTTTTGCTGTTCACCACCACCTTTAAGCCACTTGCCTTCATTGTATATATGTATATGTGTTTATATATATGTATGTATATGTATATGTGTATATATATATATATATGTATATATATGTATATTTATATATGTATATATGTACATATATATGTATATATTTATATATGTATATATGTACATATATATGTATATATTTATATATGTACATATGTATATATGTATATATAATACATTGATCATTGTATTCTGTTTTCATTTATGTTTACCACAACATCCCAACTTCATTGGAATTGGGGTTGTAGATCGGTGATGTAACACGACTCTATATGTAAGTGGGACCGCAGTCTTGTCAGTAACCCACACTGACGCAGTAGTAAAGTCTCAATTACAGTGTTTCTATGAAAAAAAAAAAAAACATGTTTAGGCAATAAGAAAAACAGTAAGTACGGTCGTAAGTGAGAATGCATTATGTTGCCGTGTGACCACGTTTTCTTACCGCGTAAACTAGTTCATTGTGTGCGGGTTCGACACCTTGAAACTGTTAATATTAAAAATGGTGTTCTATTAACAATGGCTCCTCTGTTTTGGACGGAGTTCCGTTCTTACGGCATTGATGTAACCTGTATTTATTCGTAGGTTGGAACACGTTGTTTACCTATGATTAACACCGTAATAAAGTAATAATTAAAGTTAATATTTGTATAAAAAAAACAGTTCTAGGGTATTGATATAAAAGTCAAATGCAGATAGATGCTCATGCAGTTAATGTGACCAGTTCAAGGTGTACCTCCCCACTTCTTGCCAGCTGGATCAGCTGGGATAGATTCCAGCTCACTTGTGAGCCTAATGAGGATGATTTGTTAAAAATAAAAGGTCTTTTTGAATATGATGCCACAAGCTTGGCATACCCCTCTTTGGGCCATTTCACCCATTCCTCTTTGCAACACCTCTCAAAACATTGCAGTGTTTTGAGAAAAAAAATTATTTACCAAAAGAAAAGTGAAGAGCTGTCAGGCTTGTCGTAAACGAGAACCCCTTGTACTTTTTTTTCACCACTCGTTCCTGCAGTTGAGGTCTGCACATGCTCGGATCCACACAGGCGTGACTTCCTCTCTGATCAACAGGTGCCTCAGGCCCAAGATTGAACATGTGTCGCGGGGTGTGGCGGCTCAATGACGGGGCATCCATCAAGACGCCCCGCCACCATTACCATGCCCTCTGTTTGGCCCGTCTGTCGCTTCCCCCCCAGGTGCTTTGGCTCATTACCTCTCCCGTAGAACATCGAAGGAAATTTAGCTGTCTCATTGTGACGAGTTTCAGAGGAAGGATGAGCCCTCCCCCTTTGTGTGGCACAATGCCATGGCTGAAAATGAATCATTCATTCGGCCTCTGACAAAAACATCAAAGCAAACGCGCAGACCTGTGTCGTTGCACATTCCACCTCGAGTGATGTGTCGCAATTCTTCCCCTTGAGCTCTCATTTTCGCCGCCGCTCTGTTCGTATTTCTCGACGTTCATGAGCAGCCAGCGCCGCCTTGTCGGGAAGCATCAAAGCCGTAGCCATTAAGGAATTCCTGCTGTGCCCCAGTTAGTCTCTGCTATTGTTTTTCTCTGCGCAGTTCTGAAAAAAATCTCCACTTTGAACACATCACAAGGGATGATTAGCCTGCATTTTGTCACGCAATTTAGTTGACGCTTAGAGTTATTGTACAATTTGGAAATAAATCACAGAAAATAATATAATTAGTTTTTTGTGCTACTTTGTGATATGATAAAAATCATACATTAGACCAGTGTTTCCCAATCAGGGGTAGACCAGCACATTGCAGGGGTTACATGGAAACAGGCTTGGACAGGTGTCACGGAAAACATGTACCGGTGTTACGTATTCAGGATTAAACAAAACAACTAATCCCATAGTTACTGAAAAAAAATGTAATCAGATTAAAGGTACATTTATTAGAAATTTGGAATATTTAGCCGGATGAAATTTTTAATGCGAGGGAGTGAGTGGCCTGTTGTTGATTTGAGCACTCACCCGCTTTCCCACTAGCGGGCCCAGTAACCTTGTCAGGGGTTTAGCAGAGCAACAAGTGGGTGAACGGTGACAACATAAATGGACTGCAGCCATCACGGCCAGTGGCTGAATGGCCGTGTTGTCATCCCAGAAGCAGCTTATTGAAAAGCGAAGGAATGGACGGTGACTCTGGATCGTATTCACTGGAGAACTTATGAATTTTAGATAACATTTACAAAGAAAACTGAGTTGTCAGTCATTTGGACTGCTGGTGGCTTCGGCTATGAGGGAGCTAGCGTAGCGAGCTAGCCCAGCAGCCCACAGCTAAATTGTAAATCAATATTTCACTGACTATGCTCTCACAAATCACTCACTGCTTACTATTTAAACGCCGTATTACCATTGCTAAACCTGTCACTGGGAAAAAAAGGTTTTCCGTGGTGACGTCACATATTGTCATGTGTAATAATTACGAGTGTGTGTGTGTGCATGCACACGTGTTTGTAAACCTTAAAACTGTAATCCACGTTTTTTTTTTGTTTAAAAAAAAGTCATTTTCATCCAAGCCACTACTAGAGGAGATGAGACAGTGCTGATTAAGCTCCTCTAACATCTTGCTGTATTTCAGCATCTTATTTTTTTATATTTAATGAATGCCTTATTAATTTCCCGGCCTGGCCTGGTTGGTGGCGCAATGCAAATGACGGCATGGCACTGACGCACGGAAATGACTCATCTCCTTCAAAACACAGTAAAAATGTTGTAGAATCGCAGATATGGGGCGTAACATGCATTGCCGATCTCATATTGAAGCGATGGTGCTGTTCTTTTGTTGTAATGCAGCATTCAAGCTTAGGGGGCACCAAAAGTTATATACTACAAGTTTAACTTATCCTCTTTTTTTCCATTTCACACGTTACAACAAACACCAAGTGTTTGGCTCATGTGGGAAGGTTTTAAAATCTTATATAAAGCTAGTAAATGCAATTTCCTTCACAGGATGACTCAAATTATCTGTCAGTCTTTCCATCCATCCATCCATCCATCCATCCATCCAGTTGCTCTGGATTCAGGAGAGGGTTCATATAACAGTCAGTAAATATATGAGTTATAATATAACAAAGGCAGGTTTATTATTTATTTTTATTTCATATTTCTTTTATTTATATTATCTTCATGGCAACATGTTTTATTTTGTTTAATTTGAGTTAAAAAGAAGACAATGCCTGAGAATTAAATGTTCAAATAAGGAGATGAAATAAAATGATTTTCATTCAATAATCAGCTGTGTTCTCCTTTTGGAGAATCATCGTGTATGAATGAGGGGGTACTCATGCTATGACAAAATTGTTCAGGGCGACACAAGACAAAAAGGGTTGGGAAAGACTGCATTAGACTATTACTACTACAAAACAAAATGCAAGCGTCAATGAATTAGTCATTTTACCTTTACTTTCTACCCAAAAAAGCATTTAAAATGAGAGATTCCAGCCCTACTACAAGTTAAATGTTACCTACCTGGTTTCGGCAAAGTCAAAGCGGTTTATCGGCCCACATTAGATGGCGTAGCCAAAAAAAAGTTCAGCAATGTTGCGATGCCCATTTGTGTAGGATACATGCTTCGATTGAGGCTCATTTGGGTGAATTCCCTAGTAAGAGTTCCTCAAAGCGGCGGCACGGTGGGCGACTGGTTAGAGCGTCAGCCTCACAGTTCTGAGGTGCGGGGTTCAATACCCGTTCCCGCCTGTGTGGAGTTTGCATGTTCTCGCCGTGCCTGCGTGGGTTTTCTCCGGGCACTCCGGTTTCCTCCCACATCCCAAAAACATGCATTAATTGGAGACTCTAAATTGCCCGTAGGCATGACTGTGAGTGCGAATGTTTGTTTCTATGTGCCCTGCCTATTGGCTGGCAACCAGTTCAGGGTGTACCCCGCCTCCTGCCCGATGACAGCTGGGATAGGCTCCAGCACGCCCGCAACCCTAGTGAGAAGAAGCGGCTCAGAAAATGGATGGATGGATGGATGGAGTTCGTCAAAGCCGTAAATTCGCCCAAAATGGCTGATTCAACCCAAAATGACTCCAGGGATGCGTGCTCAGGGCTAAAATACATAGTTTCACCAGGATACAAATGCTTATAAAAATGAGGGTGAGTTTTCAGGCATGTTGGAGCTACCCAAAAATGTGATCCCTAACCAAGCTCAACTCTCTTCATCTTTCCTTCTGGCTTTGAAGAACCATAACTTTTGTGTTGCTTCCATTGCTTCGGAGATGCAGCAACTATGCAACCTTATCGTCCATTCTTTAATGGTATAAAGGAGTAGATGGATGCAAATAAGATATTTTTCCTCCATTCTACCCACCAAATACTTTTGCATATCATCCTCAGTTTTTGTTTTTTGTTTTTTTTGTGTTAAATGTCAGACTAGACAGTTAAGACTTCAAAGTTTGATGTGAGTTGGCGTTTCTACATGAATGCATAATGTGGACTTGAAAAGCAAACCTGAGCTGGCCCGTACTCCCTAGTCTAAGCCGGGGAAGGTTTTTTATTTTCAATGAGCAGCTCGGGGCAAGTTTACCAGTAAGTAGACGTGTTTCAAAAGGCCCCCGCAAATGTAGCAAGGAACAATGGTGCTTGAAATGATTGCAGTGGATATTTTTTTTCACAGAGTGATGAAAATGGTAACAAATAGTTACCTCAGTTATATGTAATATTGTCTTTTTTTACATTCAAAGAAAAAGCACACCATTCGGAGAGATATACACAGACGATATGTACTTGTAAGTAATCCATCCATCCATTTTCTTTAGTTTGTTAGTACGGTGGCGGGTGACTTGGAGCCTATCCCAGCTGACTTTTTTCGGCAAGAAGTGGCTTACAACCTGGACTGGTCACCATTCAATCGCAGGGCACATACTGTATTTTCAAACAAGCATTCACACTGATGTTTTAACCCATTGACAATTTACAGCCTGCAATTAAATTCCAGTTGATCGCAGGGCATACCTCACTTGGCCGAAAGGTGGGGTACACCTTGAACAGGTCGCCAACCAAACATGGGGCACATACTGTGTTGACACCCAACGATTCACACACATTCACACCGATTGAAAGTTTTAATCTTCATTTAACTTCAAGTCACTCAATCGCAGGGCATAACTGATTTTTGGTGAGAGGCTGTATACACAATAGACTCGACATCAATCATTTGTAGGCCACACAAAATGTTGACACGCTAGGCCCAATTTGGACATTCTCACTTCGAGGTGCACTCACTTGTGTTGTTGGTGTTTTAGATTTTAAGAGACAAATTTACATTACACTTTACCAGCAAAATGTTATTTATTCAGTGTTGTCCCATAAATAGTAAAACTATATTTTTTATACACGTGCAAAGTATTTTTTAAATGGGACATACGTAATAATGCTGGGGGTATTTTGGGGTATCTAAACCTAACCCTAATGTCCACGTTATTAGGACACCGGGGAGCTGTTTTAAAGTGTGAAAACAAATGCACAATGTCGCCTTTAAAAGAATTAAGAATATTTGGATTGGAACTGACAACCCCCCACCTGCGCCCAGTCTATCACGTTCTCTAATCTGTAAGCATGTTCTGATTGTGTAACAGCATGTTTATTCCCAGTTAAAAATGCATGCACAAGATTCTCACACTATGTTTCAGCAGTGTGTATAGATGTATGTATGTATGTATGTATGTATGTACAGTAGATGTGTGTATGTCCTTGCATCATGCTTGGCCCTTAGTGACTTGTTGCTGTGGAAAACTCCCACTGCAGCTCTCATGTAGCGCCACGCGCACATGTGCGTGTGCGTACACAGTGCCCAAAGCTTGCTTTCTGCTGAGATATCAGACCAGAAGATTGTGTAATGAGATTTGTCGAATGTGTGCAGTGTATAAGCCTGGTTCTTCCTGGCATGCGTGCACACACTTACACACACACACACACACACACGCTCACACAGAGGGAATGAAAAAACAGATCGTGGTTTGCTGAATTGATTTGTAGGCATGTAATAGAGCAGTGGTTCCCAACCTTTTTTGTCTTGTGTACCGCCTGAACAATTTTGTCATACCACGAGTACCCTCACTCATACGCGTTGATGGTTCTCCAAATGTAGAGCTTAATGGAACTGATTATTGAATGAAAATCACTTTTATTTAATCTCCTTAATTTAATTCTCAAGCACTGTCTTCTATTAACATAAAAAATAAAAAATGCGTTGCCTTAAAAATATGTAATATAAATAAAAGAAATATGAAATCAAAATAAATAATAAATCTGCCTTTGTTATATATAACTCTCATAACCTCTACTGAGTGTTATATGAATCCAGAGCAACTGGAGGGATTTAAGGGCATTTGAAACAATTGCTTTGTTGCTCAAGGAAAGCTGTTTTAAAATTGTCATAGAAGGCAACACCTTACTTTAGATAGACAGATCGATACTTTATTCATCCCTTGAGAGAAATTGTATTTAGTAGCTTCATAACTTTGTAGATCGATACTTTATTCATCCCTTGAGAGAAATTGCATTTACTAGCTTCATAACAAAAGTTTTTAAAACATTTCCACATGAGCCAAACACTCATGTTTCGTGTTTGTTAGAACAAGTACATTTGATAATTATGATATGGGAATACAGTGACAGGTTTAGCAGTGATAGTGCAGTGTTTAAATAGTAAAGCAGTGAGTGATTTGTGACAGGATCATCACAGTGAAATGTTGACTTAAAACTTAGCTGCGGGCTGCTGGGCTAGCTCGCTACGCTAGCTCCCTCATAGCCGCCACCACCAGCAGTCTGAATGACTGACAGCTCAGTTTTCTTTGTAAATGTTATCCAAAATGAATAAGTCCTCCAGTGAATAAGATCCAGAGTCACCATCCATTCCTTCACTTTTTAACAAGCCGATTTCAGGAAGGCAACACGGCCATTCAGCCAGTGGCCGTGATGTGCTTTACTTCGGTTGCTTTTTCCTTTCTACACACTGTCGTAGTGTGGCCTGCAGGTCACATTAAAGCACTTCAAACCTCCCACTCAGTAATAGCCTATTGAGTTCTTCGGTCGCCGGTGGTCTAATGCATGTGGGGGTCCAGCGTTGCTGCGTTTATATAACAAGAACAAGGAGGGCTGAAAAAGATCACCCTGGTGCGTGGGCGAAGGTCCATGCTGGAAGACAAAGTACTGCTGGGACTACAGTCTGTTGCCAAATATGTTTATTTGTGGTTCTCATCAGTAATGCTAACATTACAACAAGAAAAACATGTATTCACACTCAGTTTACCTCCAACACGCCTAATATTTTTCATCTGTGAATGGTTGACGTTTTGCTTTTTTATGTTGATTGACTCATCGAATGGAGACACCTGGGTAGAATTTCAGTCCATCCTATCCTGGCCTGTGCACATTGTTGTTGCATGCATCAGTGCTCTTTCAGACAATCTGACCCCAGGCTGTTTTAGCAGGTTAAAACTAGGCTTTACACGATCAGGATTTTTGGGGCCGATCACTAAGTTGAAAAAAAACGATAACCGATCACAAGATGGAGACAGGACTTATTCATTTATTGTATACTGTGTACTGTATACTGTATCCATCCATCCATCCATCCTCTGTACAGCTTATCCTCACAAGGGTTACGGGCGTGATGGAGCCTGTCCGTCCCAGCTCAAATTATTCTCTAGCATTTTAGACAAAAGTTAATACACCAATGACCTCTAGGGGGCATTCAAGAATTGGCCACTTACAAGTTTAGGTCAAATCAACATTACAGCTGACAGAAATAATGGGTGCTAACTGCTGTAATTAAATTCCTTTATTGCAATTAAATTACTTTAATAAAATACTGTTAATGACATGCTTACTCTAACTTTCTCACTGTCCCAGCTATAGGGACAGGTGTTGCCCAGACGCCGATCATATTGGTGTAAAGTCTAGTTAAAACATAAGACTTATAGTTTAGGCTATTCAAGTAGTCACTAAACATCAAGTAACTGGCACATAAACTTGTCACTTGTGCACCAATGCGCACAGGACAAGAAAGGAGAGCTACATATTTTCACGTTAATATAGTGTTATTGTATGGTATGCGTTTTCTCCGGGCACTCCGGTTTCCTCCCACATCCCAAAAACATGCATGGTAGGTTAATTGACGACTTTAAATTGCCCCTATGTGTGTATGTGCCCTGCGATTGGCTGGCAACCAGTTCAGGGTGTACCCTGCCTCCTGCCCGATGATAGCTGGGATAGGCTCCAGGACGCCTGCGACCCTAGTGATGAGAAGCGGCTCAGAAAATGGATGGATGGATGGATGTATGGTATGCATATTGTTCTTTTGAGTAAATTTGACCCCATACTGTGTAAATGTATAGAACATACAAGAATATCTTTTAGGGCTATCAGGTAGTCAAGAAACAAAACTTCAGTATACTGCCACATGAAGCGTAATTATTTTCTGGAGGGGATCCAAAATAATACACGTGTACATCGATGTGCACAAGATAGCACAGACTCAATTATAGCATGTTAATTTACTGTTATTTTAGTTAACCCAGTTATTACAAGAACAGTAGTCTGGGTTTAGTTTACATGATTATATATTTTAGTGTTAGTGATGCGTATACTACAGAAATGTGCACAGGACAGACTGAATTATATTATCATGTTAATTGTTATTATTTTAGTAGTAAATGTATAAACTCAAATAACAGTATATTAACATATGGATAGATTTCAGTCTGCCTTATCCTGTGCACATTGCTATGATAAGCATCTGTGTTCTTTTGGGCAAATTTGACCCAAGCAATTTAAATCTACAGAAAATAAGTTACTTGATCATTTATTTTTAACAACAATGTGCACAGGACAGGACAGATGCATAATATCATCCTTTCAGTTTACTGTTATATTATAAAAAGGAACATTCCATGATGTTAATTTACTGTTGTTTTAGTTTCAACTGGGTAAACTTAAATACCAGTAAACTAACATGATGATACAGTATTTTGCTGTCTGTGCTGTCCTGTCCTGTGCACATAGTTGTACATGCGACAAGTTGACTACCTAAATAGCCTAACTATATTTCTTACATGTTTTAAACAGCTAAAATAGCTGGAGGTCAAATTGACCCGAAAGAATTCAGATGTGTGCAACAACAATGTGTACAGGACGGGACAGACTGAAACATATCTTTTGTTATTTTTTTATCCGTTTGCGCTATTATGTTAACCTATTAAACATAGATAAAACAAAACCTAATGACATAAATCATTCATATAGAGACGTTAAAACATTGAATGGGATCAAACTGACCCTAAAGATAACAGGATGTGTATGTGATACAATACATTCAGTGACATTGACATCACATGATGATCGTTTTCTTTCAGGGTTCTCGCGCTGGCGGCAGCAGGGTGCACAGTTTCGGCAAGCGAGACCAGGCCATCAAGAGGAACCCCAATGTGCCTGTTGTGGTCCGAGGATGGTTGTACAAACAGGTCTGGACATTCTCTACGAAAATGACACTACAGTATATACATACTGTATGCGTACAAAATTGTTGGTAACCTTCCGTTAAGTCGGGATTTGCAATGCAGAGCCAAGTGGGAACTTTTCCAAGACCTGCCCCCCATTTCCAAGACCTGCCCCCCATGCCTAGTCATCCCTGCACAATGATCACGTTGTTCCTTTAAAGTACAAATAACCATGTAAATATTATGTGCAATTCAAGCCTGTTGCATTTGTACTTTGCTGCATCCACATTTTACCTTTAATTCATCCATCCATCCATTTTCTGAGCCGCTTCTCCTCACTAGGGTCGCGGGCGTGCTGGAGCCTATCCCAGCTGTCATCGGGCAGGAGGCGGGGTACACCCTGAACTGGTTGCCAGCCAATCGCAGGGCACATACAAACAAAACAACCATTCGCACTCACAGTCATGCCTACGGGCAATTTAGAGTCTCCAATTAATGCATGTTTTTGGGACGTGGGAGGAAACCGGAGTGCCCGGAGAAAACCCACGCAGGCACGGGGAGAACATGCAAACTCCAAACAGGCGGGGCCGGGGATTGAACCCAGGTCCTCAGAACTGTGAGGCTGACGCTCTAACCAGTCGTTCACCGTGCCGCCACCTTTAATGCAAATTATTCAAATTACCTTTAACTATATGTTATTATTAGGAATTCATCGTGGTCAAAATACTGATCATGTTAATGATTTCTTAGTCATTCTCAACAATAATTTAACAATGTAGGAATCAGAATCATCTTTATTTGCCAACTATGTCCAAAAAACACACAAGGAATTTGTCTCCGGTAGTTGGAGCTGCTCTAGTATGACAACAGACAGTCAATTGACAGAGAACAATTTTGAGACATAAAGACATTGAAAAAAAAAAAAAAAAAAAAGTCACTGGGCAGTAAAGGGTTGCTAGTTATCTGGTAATGGCGGTACATTTTTTTTTTTTTTTTTTTTTGACAATTGTGCAAAAAGATGCAGAGTCCTCTAGCACTTTGAGCAGTTCGAATGACTAATATTGCAATAGTCTGGTGCAATGACCATTGTGCAAAGGGCGCAGAGACTTCAAGGGGTGCATGCGGTTTAAAGTGACGAGTAGTGCGATAATCTGGGACAATGTTGGTTGTGCAAATGTTGCAGATACTCCTCAATCAGTGTGCAAATGGAGCAGAAGAAACACATATTAATATGCGGAAATGTATTTCAGTAAATCTCTGCAAGTGGTTACATTTTTAAATGATCACTTCAACAACATTCCTAGGAAATCACAATGTCCCATCAGTAATGAGCTATTTTCAGAACAGGCCAAGGGGCTACTCTTGTGGTCCTTGTATGTCACCAATTGGTGTATTTTGATAATGTCAAGATGACTTTTGACGGGGAATATGCGATCTGTGCATTTACGCTGCACTCAAGTTGGCAGATATCCGTTACAGATTTTTACCCATATTTGGAAACGGCCTGATTCCAATCTGAAGATATGCCATCCATATATATTTTTTCTATTTATGCTGCCATGATACATTTTCTAATTGTGTCACTTGAGAAGAAAAAAAACAATCTGAATTGAACCACGCAGTGTAATCGCAGCCTAAGAAAGGAAAGAGCAGACTGATGCGCACAATAATGACAAAGACCATGCGCCTATTTCAGGTTGTTTTATTTCATCGGGCATGTCCACATCTATAGCCCAAAAGCGGGCTCAAAACGTTTGGTGTCCGACTAGCCTGTCCATTGAACATGAGCAAGTGTTATCTCCGCTTGATTCTGCTTCCGCCTTTCCGCTTATGTCTCCTTGCAGGACAGCTCCGGCATGCGTCTTTGGAAGAGGAAGTGGTTTGTCTTGGCCGATTTCTGTCTCTTCTACTATAAAGGTACAAACTGTATTCACCCTTAAGCCAACAAATATAGACAAATGAGACAATTTTCTCAGTGTTGCTCACCAAAACAGCAGCACAGTCAGTCTGTGTACCCCGCATAGTGCTAAATCAGTGTTAAGATCTTATGTGGACAAGATGTGGTTATGTGGTGCGACCACATGTTGTTGTCTCCCTTATTAGTTCAGCCCAATCTGCTTTGGATTTTACATTATGTAGAGACGTTGTCCTTAACAACAATTAACATTAGACTCTTACATGTAGTTTCGCCACAATATTGTATTCGCCCATTTTATTATTCCGGGGAGATAAACAACTTTTATGTCCTCCCAGTTTGCCTCAGATGCCACGTTATGAGGAGACAGCGTCTTTACGACGATTAACACTTCATTGGACTCTGACGTGGTTGCTCCACATTGTTGTGTACGTCCATGTTTATGTTCTGGGTAGCTTTGCAACTTAATTGTTACACCCAGTCTTAGCTTGGTGGCACTGGCATCTCTAATGACGATAGGTGTAATTTTCCCACTTAATAGACACTATTGTCCATTCGTGGACCTGAACTGTTAAGTCCATTTGAGCTCTTGTGCTAACCAAAGGAGCAGCAAAACATAAACAGTCTCTTAGAAGAATTAAAGCATGGCCACTTAGTGAGGCTTCCTGTGGTTCACTGGACAGTGCGGAGAGTCGTTAGAGACGATTAGCTGTTCAGTACACTCTGATGTGTGGTCACTCCACAATGTTGTGTATGTCCATGTTTTGTTAGTCTCCCTTGCTTCTTGTTTCTTCCTCAGTTTGAAACGCAACTTTCACTTGAAGTTCATGCCAAAAGGTGATTTTATGGGTGTCGAAAACACCAAATTCCTCCAAGCATGCGCTTATGGGCCTTGCTGTGTGCACTGGGGACAAAAAAGTTTTTGAAAGTAGTATTGTCTAAAATGTCTGGCTAAGATGAAGAAGTACGCCTCCATCCGCCTCCATCTGCTCCCTCTGACATTTATGTGTCATTTCATCTTCTTCATGTCAATCAAACAGTTTTGGACACGCCTCCTTGCCTTCAGCAAGGAAATCAATTCTCCATCTCTTGTTCTCTCTTTCTCACCCTGTTCTCCTCACTTCAAAGATGTTTTTCCACACGCAACATGATGAAATGCTTCTTCCCCATTCACGTATTTTACTTAAAAGCCTCAAGAACATTTTAGCCTTTGGCCCATGCACTTCACACCCGTCCGTGCATGTGTGTGTTGTGAGAGATAAAAACACCAGCCCTCGTCGCCCGCCATTTAGGGAATGTCTCCTCCAAAGGGCCTTGTATTATTTTTAAACAATTCCCTCCCCTTTTAATCCAGCCTTATTGGTACCCGGGCCACCAGGCGAGCACAGGTGCCACTGCGTTTTTCTGTATTGTTACAACACTTTACGAGGTGATAATTGTTTCGCGCGCGCACACACACACACACACACACACCCACCCTCAGTGGAAACAAATACTTAGTCCATGTTATTTATAGACACTAATTGAGATGGAATGCTTGCATATTTGGGAGTTGTTGACCTTCACATTGTGGCTTAATATTTGGCTCAGTTTAAATAATTACAGTAGAAACTCAAAAGGTTGAACAAAGTCTGTTCTAGGAATGAATAGAAATGTGTTCCAGGGTCAAACTGTGGCCATAATAAAACCTTTGTTTTACAGGCCATGTATTATACCAAAGGTTTCTCTCAAAGCCCCCGAGTCAGATTAAATCCTACTCCGCGCAGACATTCTTCAGTCAAACAAGTGTAAAAAGAAGCTGTCTTCAACAGCAAACTGTTCCGGTATGCTGGGCAACCTATGCAAAAAGGGAAATTGAAATAATCCAGGGTGAAACTGTGACCATCATAAATCTTTTATTCGATGTACAAAGGCAATATTTTAAACCAGTGTTTCCCTTGTTGAGGCTGATCCTTCTTTTGGAATAAATGTTGCAAAAACACCACAGAAAAAGCGAAACACAAGCGTTAATCCCTTTAAACTGGCAGAACTCAGCACTCACGTTTTTGCACGTTTGTTCGGAATCTCACGTTTTGTGTGACATTCGAGACATGTTTCCCAAAAATGTAATCAAATTAGCAGGTAATAATTGTTATTAATTCTTACCATATCCTCACTCATTTCCTCCCCCCGACATATCCCCCCATTCTCTCCCCTCACCTCACACAGACAGCAGAGAGGAGGCGGTCCTCGGCAGCATTCCACTTCCCAGCTATGTCATTTCACCCGTGGGACCCGAGGATCACATCAACCGAAAGTATGCCTTCAAGGTACGTTGGCCTCTTCCTTCATTTAGCCTTGTTAACTTAGTACGTTGAAATTCTATGTGCAGAAACCCCGCAGTCTTCTTAATATAACAATTAAGTTAGAGTGGCTTTCTAGCTAAATAACCATCAGAAATAGAATTGAATAAGTAGCAGGAAGGAGTGATCAGTCAAAAGCGAACTGCAACATGCATGCTAGGAGCACGTTATTATGCAGACAGCATAATTGAGATCTCATTTGTTTTTGTCATTTCCTGGCCAATAATTATGATACAATGATCTTTGAAAAGAAAAAAAAGATTGCGAAAAATATCACTCAACTTTACGTGAAATAAATTATTTTTTGCAGTAGTCTGTTTAGCCAAAGATAGCAACAATTTCTTAACCCAGCAAAAGTCAGGACACTATTAATGGCGTTTAATATGTCTTATGTTTTTGGAGGACACACATTTTAGTACCAGTAACTCCTCATGCACTTCAAATGAACTGTCGCTGTTGTTGTACTTTTTATTAGAGATCAGTGTTGTAGTGGCGACTCAAGTTTAAATCGTGCATGGCTGATAGTCTCTAAGCAAACTAGGCACATAGGTTGCCTTTAAATTCCTCAATTTGCTCTTTGCGCTGTTTCTCGTCATTGAGTGCCCTCTCTTCTCTGATGGAGGAGACCCAGAGGAAGCACTACTCAGCAATGTAGTAGTGAACACTGTTTTTACAACTTGAAACGGATCAGGATTGGTAGAGGAAACCTTTTTCACAAGTTTCGTACATTAATCGAGGACTGCTCCGAGTGTGGGTACAGGCCGCATGCGGCCCGGGGGCGCCAGTTGCTCATAGCTGGTGAATACAGACGCTGCAATACATACAGTATTTTCGTGATGATTTGATGCTTGCAATGTGTTTGTGTTCAAATATTTTTACAATGTGTTTAAAAAGTGTGTGGAAGGGGTAAAATTATATTTTAAAAAAAAATTATCTAATTCATTTATGACTCTGTGTCGTGGATTCTCGCCTGTTGCGGTTGGGTCTGGAATGCTTCCCCCATGATAAATGGGGCTTCATTGAGTATATCTGGATTTTCTAGAGAAAAAAAAAAAGAGGCCTCAAAACCTTAAGTATCACATATGATGCGTGTGGCATTATAGGGATAAAGTCAAGAGTATCACAGAAGGGTACCAGTGAAGAGGGTTATGATAATTAAGGAGTCATGAGTCATAACACGTCTGGCGCTATGAGCAGTAACAAGGAATTAATTATCAATTACATGCACCAGTTTATCGCTAATCTTGTTCTGCTAACTGATCTCACGCTTCAGCAAAGAGCACACGCTAACTGGGCTAATTACATTAATGATAATTCCAATTTTAAACAGTACTGACATATTGTTTTACATTTGACTACTTTTTAGCTGTAAACTGTTTGACGCCAATACCAAGCAGATGCTTAAGTAAATACACAGTTTGCGATGTTTTATGAAACATGAAACATAATTGTATTGGCTATCTGGATCATCTTGGCTCATGCGTTAATATTAGGTATGTTTTTACTGCTGTTAAGGGGCAAAGCCCTCCGGCATGAGTTGGCAATGGGCACCTGCTGTAGTGAAATCTGTTACGGCTGTCATAGAAGGTTTTAATACTGAAGCCTCTGTGGAATGGATTTCCCTTTGGCATAACTCCTCAACTGGACTTAGCACAGGAGTGATACAACTACATTATGGACTCACGTATACCCTATAGTAGTGGGGCTTATTTGTTTTTTTTTTTAAAACTGTCAGATGGGAAGATTTTTTTTTTCCTTATGAAAGTTTCGGTTAAATTTTTTAAGAACCTTCTTATGTTTGTTTCTTTGGCACAGACATTTTTTTGAAATGAGGTGTACAGTATTTGCAAAAAAAAAAAGTTTAAAAAAAAAGACTAGTGATTCTCAAAGTTTGGTATGAATACCACAAGTGGTACGGGGGCTCCGTCTAGTGGTGTGCGACAGAATTACTGAATTAAATACAAATAAAATTTTAAACATTTAAAACAATGAAATCAAATCTAACATATTAACATGAAGCTTGCATATATATTAGAATGTACACAAATGTTTGTAACAGGAGGGTTATTGAATTTACCAATTGTGGGAAGAAGCAGCTAATGCAATGAATGCAACACGTAAATATTCTTACAAGACTCGTGGTAATCTGAATGCTCGGCGAGCCACATTAAAGAAGGGAATGGGCCCACGGGCCATATGTTGCCCACCCCTGCGCTATGTAATATTTACTGTATATATAGCTTTTACTTGAGCTCACTTTTTTTTTAGCAAGTGGCATGGTACGTCCTGTTTATGATACCAGAGTGGATCTTTATTATACCCCGAAGGGGCAATTAGATTTTCTGCAGTAAAGACATCCAGCACATGAAATTAGACTTAATTTTGCTGAAGAGGGGGTGGGCAAACTTGTGCTCTAAGGATCAGATTGGAATCTTAAAATGGACAGCTGGGCCAGGTACTTCAAAACTGAAGTTAAAAAAAAAAAGTCTATGTAAAACGTTTATTCTGATAATAAAATTGATTACAATTGTATTATTCATAATGTGTTATAAATAATTATTTACTTATTTAATAAAACTTTCAAATTTTTTTATTTTCATGACAAACTTGAATAAAATGAGTAAACGGTTACAATATGTAACATATTTTACTAATACAATAATTAATTCATATTTTTAAATGTTACTATTTCTATTAAATTATAATTAAATAATTAACCAATTATTTGTGAAAATAGGTAAAACAGTTAAATGTTTCTCATTTTCAAATATCACTAATATTCAACAAATGCCAGTTATATAATGAGCTCAATGAATAAAAACTAAAAAAAAAAGATACTAAACACATAAAATTACTTTACTAAGCGAATAATTCTCATTTGAATTGTATTTTTTCTTAAATTATAATGACAATAATTAACCAATGACTCATTAAAAAGTAAAACCTAATTAAATGTACATATAGTGTAATTTTTTTATTTTGACAATCTTCAACCAATCAACAAAATATTTAATGAGGTAAATCAAACAACATTTTGATTCATCTATTTTAGGAATTTATTTATTTATTTATTTTTTTACAGAACTATTAATGTGAATTTTTGGTGCTTTGGACACAGTTTCTGATGATATTATGAAAGGACGTAGCATGTTAAAGTCATATTTTTAATGATCTTGTTATGTTTGAATGCGGTGTTGTTGGCACGCCGTGTTGGGAGCTGTTTGTGGCCACACTGGATCACGTTTGGGATTCTACGCCTCTGGCTATAAATAAAACATGTCTGTCTTATTTTTGGAAGTGGCGCTGAAGGGAAAACATGCACATCCGCGACGGAAAGAATCCCCAACACTCAAACTCATTTGAAGACTTTTTTTATAATTAATTAAAATTTCAAGATATCATCTGTTATTAACTGGATAATAATAGAGAGGAGAGTGTAACTTCTGTCAAAACGTGATTGATTATGGGCGAATTATGATCCCGCCAACAAAAACATAAAACTTATCAACTGTCATGATTAGTAACTGTTATGCTTTATTAGGTTGTAAAACTTACTACTGTGGTGGTATAAGTCGGCCACACATCAATCACTTTTTGAAAGTAGCTACCCACTCCTTCTGTCGAATACCGTATTTTCCGGACTATAAATCGCACCAGCCCAAAAATGCATAATAAAGAAGGAAAAAACATATATAAGTCACATTTTTTGGGGGAAATTTATATAGTAGCAGGTACAGATACACAGGCCCGAGTGCGCCATCTTGCGGTTGTCAGTGTGAAAATAACGTGAAATTATATAATAATGTGTTAATAATTGCACATATAAGTTGCTCCGGAGTATAAATCGCACCTCCGGCCAAACTATGAAAAAAAAAACTGCGATTTATAGTCCAAAAAATACGGTAATCCTTAATTTAAAAAAAATACAAATAAAAAAATTACCGGCATTACCAGATAACTAGCAACCCTTTATTGCTCAGTGACTGTTTTTTGTCAATGTCTTTATGCCTCAAAAGTGCTCTCTGTCAATTGTCTGTCTGTTGTCGTACTCGAGCGGCTCCAACTACCGGAGACACGTGTTTTTTGGACATACTTGGCAAATAAAGATGATTCTGATTCTGAATTCACAGATTAAGATTAAGACATTTTTGCTAGGGGTGTTGTTCAAGCAATGTCATAATGAATACATTTATATTTCAGTCTTGTTTAGAAGATAACCAGAAAATAATGAAAATACGTACAAAAACCTGCCTCCATAGACGTGTGACTTGTTCATTGTGACCTATTGTAAGGAATGGAACCTGTCTTTCTATTTTAGTAGTAGCTAAGGAAAAACTGCTAGTTTTAACTGTCCCATACACATTTAAACTTATTAAAACCCAGTTAAACACATTGAAACACGTTTTCAAGTGTTCCTTAGTGTCTTTTCTCACTCACTTTCAAGAAATGGGAGACTATTGTCCAATCTAATTTGAGAAAGCAAAGACTCTCCCTCACACATTTCTATAAATCAGAGGCAACATGTGCTTGCTTTTTTTTTTTTTTTGTTTTTTTTAACTCCCAGTTTAGGTTTACTGTAAAACTGACAAATAAAACAAAAGGGAATTAAACATTTTATATTTAAACACCAAAATGTCAACCAAATCATATGATTTCATCTATCAAAGGTCCACTAGCTTAATGCTAACATATAATGCGAAACGACACAGATGGACGGGCTAACAGTTTACAAAACTCTACATTCTGTTCATTCTATTGATTTGTTTTTACTGTTTTCATATGCTACAAATCCTAGAGTGTGTTATTTTTCTTGTTAAAAAAAAAAAAGCACGGTACAAAAATGTATTGGTGTGTTTTTGCGGTCTGGAAAGAAAATAATGGGCTTTCCATTCCTTTAAATAAGGAAAATTCATTTGAGATACAAGTTGAGTTAAGAGTTGGGCTGGGCGATATGGCAAACACATGATCACGATATATTTTTGCATATCATCCGTCCTTGATTATGATTAAAAAATTTTCATACTGTTCTTATGAAAACTAAAGAAACTAGTGTGGACCCACATCTTATGAATATATAAAGTACTCTAAATTAACAAAATTTAAAAAAAAATTCCCAACGTACCATTGCAAGAAATTTTGGGATTTCATCATCTCCTGTCCAAAATATCAAAAGATCCGGGGATTTTAGAGAAATATCTGCATCTAAGCGGCAAAGCCAAAAACCAGCGTAGAATGCCCATGACCTTCGATCTCTCAGCTGGCACTGCACTACAATACTGCATTATTGTGTAAAGGATACTGCCACATGGGCTCAAGGAACACTTCATTGTCAGTTAAAACAAGTGTCGCTACATCTACAAATGCAAGTTAAAACTCTGCCATACAAAGCGAAAGCCATTTATCAAGAACACCCAGAAACGCCGTTGGCTGGCTTGTCTGGGCCTGAGCTCGTCTGAGATGGACTGCCACAAAGTGGAAAAGTGTGTTGTGATCTTACAAATCCACATTTCAAATTGTTTCTGAAAACCATGGACATCGTGTCCTCCGGTCCAAAAGAGGCAAAGGACCATCCGGATTGTTATTAGCGCTAAGTTCAAAAGCCAGAATCTGTGATGGTATGGTAGTGTGTTAGTGTCCATGGTATGGATAATTTGCACAGATGATTCTGATTCTGATTCTGATCTACGAAGGCACCATTAATGCTGGCACCATTAACGGTACATTTAGGTTAATTATGCACAGGTTTTGGAGCTGTTTTGGAGGTTTTATATGCTGCCATCCAAGCAATGTTTTTTTTCAGGGACGTCCTTTCTTATTTCAACAAGACAATGCCAAGCCACATTCTGCACGTTACAACACCGTGGCTTTATGGTTAAAGGAGTGCGAGTACTCGACTGGCCTGCCAGCAGTTTAGACCTGTCTCCCATTGAAAATGGCGCATTATGAAGCTCAAAATACGACAACGGAGATCCTGGACTGTTGAGCAACTGAAGTTGTGCGTCAAGCAAGAATGGGAAAGAATTTCACGGACAAAGCTTCAACAATTAGTGTCTAAGTTCCCAAACGCTTATTGAGTGTTGCCAGAAGGAAGTGTGATGAAATACTGTGGTAAACATGCCCTTGTCCCATCTTTTTTGGAATGTGTTGCAGGCATCCAATTCAAAATGAATATTTGAAAAGAAAAAAAACATGTATCAGGAAAAGAAAAGAAAAAAAACATGTATCAGTTTGAACATTAAATATCTTGTCTCTGTAGTGCAGTCAATTGAATATAGGTAGAAAAGGATTTGTACATCATTGTATTCTGTTTTAATTAAAATTTTACACAACGTTCCAAATGAATTGTTGTGGTTTGTATAAAAATATTAAATACTGCAATAACCTGGTTTGTATAAAAATATTAAATACTGCAATAACCTAGTTGGGACTATAGTCACGGAACAAACACGCATGTGAGGGCTGATAAGTTGGTGTATGATGAGTTTGAACATTAAACCTCCACCCTCCTCCACCTCTTCCCTCTCTTCCCATTGGTTGGCTGCCCGACCGGGACACCCATCTCGTACTCCCCACGAGTGTTATACGCTGACAGTCCTCACGTAAAATAGGTACTCTCCTCTTTGCTGCCTGGATGTGGGAATACAATGTCCATTCCACATTGTCACTTGTCACTGTGCATGATGATGATCAACTTGTTGTGTCACTTTACTCTGTTTGCTTTTTCTTTGTGTCTATACTTTTGCTGCATTTGTGGTTTTCGTGGGGCATCGTGTTCAAGTCACATCCCCCCCTTCCTCTGCATTCAGTCCACTAATGGCTCAGGGAAGAACTACTTGTTATTTTGGATATTTTCTATCTTTCAGGGAGAAAAAGTGTATACTGGAGAATATATTTGAAAGGTGTCATATTCCTCCTAACAAGATTTATGCATCTTTACAAATAGCGAGCACTCTGTGTTTTATTCCATTAAAGCAGCAGACTTAAAAAGGAGACACCCAGAGGCTATTATTGTCTCCATTTGGATGCTTTTTCCCCACTGTAAAATCAATCCCCGGTTTGGGAGAATGCACCTTATCAGGAGGAGCTGCACCGCGCTCGGGCTTATCGTTACGAGCACAATGCGCTCTTTAAATAGGGTGAGGACACGTGAGACTGACGTGTGTGTTGAAAAGGACAGGAAGGAAGCCGATGAATGGAAAGTAAAGCAAGGCGAGTGAAAGGAAGCGAGGAGGGATGGTGATTTTCGACATAAATAGTGTGACATCATCCAGTGAGACGGTAAACAACAATGGAGGACATTTGGACTCTTTATTACGAGATGAAGCTTCTGTTTTTTCTATTCTGGAAGTGACCGTTCGCACGTATGCACAAAGCGAATGACATCGCAACCAATCACCAGCTCTGAGGGTAGCGATGAAGACGACGAGACCGGTCGATGACTGCATAAGCAATGACTAAAAAGCTGGCCAAGGGTGCTACAGTTAAAACTACTGAAACTATAGTATGAATGGTGGTACACGGGCTCCTCTGGTGGTACGCCCAAAGAATGACTGAATTAATTGTTCAAGCTGTGCAGTAGCTTAAATTTTTTTAATCCCCTACAGTATATTTGTTCAGTACAGTTAGTTGTATTTAACTTTTAGGTACCATTTAATATTTTTTTTATATATTTAATATTGTTTGTTTTCAAAGAACTAGGTGCACATTTGTATATCTTATTTGCAATACATATTAATTTAATCATTATTTCACTACGGCTTTTTAATTTCCCATATTTAGGTCCAGTGTTAAAGTTCCAACAATGCATAATGTTACAGGGCAATCGAGCACTGTCTTTTCCCGCCGATACATAATGGATGCGCGGGAATTTACGGTCCCATCTTCCCTGTGATTATTAGTCTTCACATTTCATATCCAGCTTTGGGGGTCCTAGCGGTTAGTTTATGTGCCTTCAAGGTGGTGAGGGCTTGTTAGCGGTGAAGCCAGCCAATACCGGACAGTTTTGAAGTGAACATAGACTTTGTCTGGCCCTAAGATGAACCCAGGTTACTCTCTTGTGGGTGTGAATGGTTGTTTGTTTATATATGTATGTGCCCTGCGTGTGTCTCTCAAAGTCAGCAGAGATAAGCTCACCCGCGGCTCGAATGAGGACAGGTGCTTTAGCAAATGGACGAATGGATGTAGAATATCCGTGATGCCGAGATGTATTCCAGGGGTGTGGGTCACTGATGGATGGATAGATGGCTGTCAAGGTAAAAGGTACGCTAACATGGATTACAGATGTAACCGTAACACATTAAGTACCTCAAACCTCAGCGTCCATTCCCCTTATACTACAGCTCAACCAACTCCCAGGGGAAAAAACAACTCCTGCATGTTTTAGCAAAGCAGATAAACAACCTTCCTCGCAGGCATTCTTCTCCCACAATGGCTACATCGTTTAATTTGCTTCAATGGACGAAAAAAAACTAATAGCCACCTCTTCCTTTCCTGCGGTTGTTACTCTAGCGCAAGCCACCTACACTGGGTGCTTTTCAGAGACATCCATTCAGGGACATTGAGGGGAAAAAACCTGTATTGATGATTTTATGGCCACATGTCCCAATACCTTTGTACAAATTGTGTATATGTATTTTATTATTTTTCTTTACATTGTTTAAGGACAAAACTGTTTGAATAATTATGAAAAACATGTTGAAAAAATACCAAGCATTTATAGAGGAGGAAAGGAGTCTCTCTGACTCTTAGCTGGCTGAATTCAACACATTAATTATATATTAATCAGACACAGACTCTATAGAGGATTAGTCTTTTTATTGTCTATCCCAAAAAGCATTTAGTGCTTATTTTCTAACTTTTTTTTGTGTTTTAGTGCAAGTAGCCTCACGAGGAGACATTTGTGAGGTTATTTGTCTTGTTCCATCCATCTCATTACACATACACACACAAGCAGATGAGACATACATACATACATAGACATATACACATTTTTACACACAAAGACACACAGGCAGACATACACACACACAAACACAGTGTCACAGACACAATCTCACACACACACACACACACACAGTCAGACACACAGTCACAGACAACCACAAAGAACACAAACACAAAGATAGACACACACAGAAATAAAGAAAAACATGCAAAATCACTCACACACACACACGTGCAAAAATAACACCATTGAGTAGACATTTCTGAGGACACATTTTGTTGTTGTTGTTGTTGTTTATTGCGTTCTTTCCCTCTCATTGGTCAGCAGCTGTGTCTTTGTTGGTCATGACTGGCTGCCGCTGTTGTCTTTTTCCACGTTTGCTGGTGTGCTCCGTGTCCTCTGTGCCTCCTTGTCGCCACTCTGGTCGGTCAGATGTTGTGACACCTTTGCTGTGCTCGTTGTCTCCCCCCGCAGGCCGGCCACACTGGAACATGCTCGTACGTTTACAAACGCAGCTCTGTAATTGGCTCTCAGGCAGAGCACACGGGCATGCGGACATACTACTTCAGCGCCGACACGCAGGAGGACATGAACACCTGGCTGAGGGCCATGAACCAGGCTGCCAATTTGAGCGGTCCCGTCAACACCGGCATCAGGTCAGGAACACACACACGCGCGCACATTGTGTCGCAGTTCATTTGATTTCCTGTACTATACTATGGTTGTCTTCCCACTTTTCCTCTTTGCCATGAATGTCACCCTTTTGTGTTGGCCCCACAAAAACACCGTTTTTTTTTAATTTTTATTTTTTTATAATTTTCCTGAACATTCTGGTTGAATGGTTCTACTTTTGGAGCAGCGATATTCCTGTTTGCCCTCCAAGCCTGACCTGACCATCACTTAACCCTCCAACGTCCCTTCTGAACATAACCAGTGGAGCTTTAAATTGCCCTTTAAGCAAGTCTCCAAAAAGTCAGGTCAGACGAAATTAAATTCAGTGTTCTTGGCAACAAGACAGCAGTACGACAACTCGCACACACCCACACACCAACACACACAAACAAATACAAACACATCGGCTGCCCTCACACACGCAATTAAAAACCCTTGGCCTAAAGCAATCCGCTGTAAAATCCCAGCGAAGCATTCTGCATTTTGACCTGAGTCACAATGACTTCAAATGACAATCAGGGAGCCATTCAAAAATGGGGTTTAAAATCAGGATAAGCCTTCTTTTTAGGGTTTCAAACAAGGGTTATGTTATCAAATTAGGGTTTTAAATTAGGGTTTCAAGCCATGGTTAGGGTTTCAAATTAAGGCTTCAAATTAAATTTTGAGGCAAGCGTTAGGGCTTCAAATTAGGGTTTAAAGCGGGCAATAGGGTTTTAAAAGGGTTAGGCTTTTAGGCCTGGGTTAGAAATTCAAACAAGGGTTGAGGTTTCAATTCTGGGTTAGGGGTTAAAGAAATGGTTAGGGTTTTAAAATACATTTTGCAAACCTGGATTAGGGTTTTAAACAAGTGTGAAAAGTTTCAAATTAATGTTTTAAGTCAGGTTTCAGTTTAGGGTTTTTTAAAGCCTCGGTTATGATTGCCAAATAGTGGTTTTAAACCAGGGTGAGGGTTTGAAATTGGCTTGAAATTGAGGTTCCAGGATTTATTTAGGGTGTCAAATAATCTAGGGTGTCAAACAAGGAATTATGGGGTTTCAAATTTGGATTTCATGGCATGGTTTGCGTTTCAAATCAGGGTTTCAAGCCTGGGTTTACAAATATTTCCAAGTCATTCATGGCCGCTTCACTCTCCACAGAGCATCTGACCAGTCAGATCACTTCCCCATGATGCGTCATCAGACTGTCACACACACCAATCATATCAACCACAAGGCTCCTGAACCCCAGCGACCCACCGTCCACGAGGTTCTCCTGGAGCCCATACATCTCAACCAAGACGACCGCTGCAGCTTCCACAAAGACTCTCCCGTCGCCGTGGAGATGGACACCCACGCCTCCCTGCCCGCCAACCCCACGGCCGCCGCCCTCCTGCCGCCGGGCCAGGCGTCCTCATCAGCGCCCGTGTCCAGGGTGCCGTCTCGAGCGCCCTCACGGTCTGCCTCCACGCTGCCTTCGGGCGTTGGTGCAAGAAACGGCCTGGCGGAGACGCCGAGCCCCATCTTGGAGCCTAACGGAATCGCGGCGGGGACGTACCAAAGGGCCCCGGAAGCCCCTCAGGAGATGAGGAGGAGGAGTACTCTGGAGCAGGTGGAGCAGTGGGTCAAGGTGCAGAAAGCTGAACACAAAGGGTAGGTGGCAAAAATGATGCCAAAGGTAATTATTTTTGGACATATACAGTAGGTATTAAGAGATTTTTTTTGTAGTTGACTATAATGTGATGATAGTCAAGTCGAAGTAGATTAATCAATGCTCCATAGAGCAGTATAGTCCAGTGGATTATCACTAAAGGCAAGTCAAAAATCCTCTGTAAACTGGCTAATTGAAGACGAGATGCCGAAAAAAACACCTGATAAAGTCGACTGTCAGTTCAACCCCTAGTATACAGTGTATCCACAGTGTATTAAGAGTGCTTCACATCTTCCACATTTTTTGTTACAGCCATATTCGAAAATGAAATACATTCATTGTTTTTCCATCATGATGACAACATGACCCAGTGGCACATAAGTATTCAGACTTTGCTCAGTATTTGATGCACCACCACTTTGTCATACTATTAAATGAGAAAGTGTGTCCAAACCTTTGGCTTGTAGTGTATATTAAGAGTTCAAAACTGTACGTACCACAAACTATGATCCCATAGCATGTACAGTGGGACCAAAAAGTATTGAGTCAGCCACTAAATGTGCAGGTTTTCCCACTTAGAGAGAGGCCTGTAATTTTCGTCATAGGTATAACTCACCTATGAGAGACAAAATGAGAAAAAAAATCCAGAAAATCCCATTGTCTGATTTTGAAAGAATTTATTTGCAAATTAGGGTGGAAAATATATTTGGTCAATAACAAAAGTTCATCTGTGTGTATTCTTGTGTTGTGACAGTCCTCCAACCCGAGAAAACACACTCCCCCGTCGAACGCCGCCCTCCCAACCCAAGTTTGGCACCCTGGACACACACCAGACCCTGCCAAAGACGCCCCGCCACAGCCCCCCGCTGGCACGCCACAGCGAGTACAAGTACGCCCAGGACCGCCTGAGCCACTTCCGCCTCACCCCTGAGCTTGGCGGCCCTAGTTCCAACACCGTCCTGCAGCTGTACGAGTGGCAGCAGCGGCAGCAGTACCGTCACGGTAGCCCCACTGCGCCCCTCTACACACCGGCCCCGGACTACCCTTTTGGCGCCAGGCCGCCGGCCGCCAAGCACAGTGGGCCGCCACGTTGCGTGTCTGTACCGCCTTCGCCCGCCGACATCCCGCCTCCAGGGCCTCCGCCGGGCACCAGCAGGACCTTGTCGCCCGCCCGCCGCCCGCACACGCCGGCTGACCGTGTGACAGTGAGACCCATAGTTGATGCGTCGGTGGTGGACACCCCCTTTGCCATTTCACCTCGCAGGACCAAGTCTCAAGTCTTCAAGGTAACGTCATAGGCTCTCAAATTAGGGTCTCAACCCTAGGTTACCATTTCAAACAAGGGTTACGGTTTTGTTTTCAGAGTTACTGTTTCACACAAGGGTTTCAAGCCTGGGGTAGGATTTCATACCAGGTTTAGGTACAAATTAGAGTTTGGAGTTTGGGATATGGTTTCAAATTAGGGTTTCACTTTAGGGTAGGGTTTCAATCAAGAGTTCAAATTGGGGTTTCACGTTAGGGTTGCGTTTCAATCAAGAGTTTTAACGCAGGATTATGATTTAACTCAGGCCTCAGTTAGGATTTCATGTTTGGGTTACATCTCAGGGCTACGGTTTCAACAGTGTTAAGGTTTCAAGCCAAGTTTAGGGTTTTAAAGTTGTGGTTTCAAGCCCGGGCGGCACGGTGGAAAACTGGTTAGCACGTCTGGCTCACAATTCTGAGGACCTGGGTTCAAATCCGGCCTCGCCTGTGTGGAGTTTGCATGTTCTGCCCATGGCTGCTACTCTGGTTTCCTCCCACATCCCAAATACATGCATGGTAGGTTAATTGAAGACTGTTGTCCGTAGGTGTGAATGTGATTGCGAATGGTTGTTTGTTTATGCAGTATGTGTCCTGCGATTGGCTGGGAACCACTTCAGGGTGTACCACACCTCTTAGCTGGGATAGGCTCCAGCATATCCACGACCCAGGATTGGGGTTTCAGAGTAAGGTTTTCATTAAGGGTTAGGGTTGCAAACTAAGGTTTTGAACACAGGTTACAGTTTCAAATTAGGGATCCAAGTGATGTTATCATTTTCTAATTAGGATTTCAAATCAGGACTAGGATATCAAGCTTGGGTTAGTGTTTCATATTTGGGTTTTAAAGCAGGGTTTGTGTTTCAAGTTAGAGGTTTTAAATAGGGTTCAAACCCAGATTACGGCCTCAAGCAAGATTTAGGGTTTCAAATTTGAGATTTTAAACCAGGGTTAACGCTGGTTTTAGGATTAAACATGGTTTGGATTATCAAACTAGGGTTTGGATATCAATTTAGTGTCCAAAGGTAGGGTTAGGTTTTCAAATGAAGGTTTTATGTCAGGGTTCGGTGTTGAACTTGTTATATTTTGGCCTTAAAAATATATCACCATATATAGACACTATATGATCTTCTGGACCTTTGTAGCAACAATGGGGAAATGCCAGTAAGCAACATATTGAGAAAAAAACCAACAACCTATGAAATAGTTCAACAAGTTAACTTAGTTCAAACTTTTTAATTATAACTACGAACTGAATTAGTTCCTTTTAAATTTGTTTTTTTTTTACTGAACTTTAAACTAGTACGCGTAGAAAATGAACTTCCCCAACACTGTCAGGGTTAGGGTTTCAAAATCAGGTTTAAAGCTTGGGCTAGGGTTTCAAACAAGGGTCATTTCACCGAGAAATGATGAAAATAGTAGACACGTGAATGTCATTGGGAGAGTTTGTCACCAAGTGCTCATTTGTTTTGCCTGACCATTTAATGACACGCGTTCGTGTCAGTCATTGTGACAATGGACGTTTGCGCCACTGACCATTATTATTATTGTATCGGTGCCTTCCGTGCAAGTGGCCACACAGTCCGGGAGAGCAGTTACAACTGTGTTTAGTAAATGCTGTATTGTCTTTGGTGTAGTGACATATTTCAGTATAGAAATTATATTAAATGGGCTTTGTGTGCTGCAGCCATCCACCATCGAGAGGCGCTCGCTGCCTCCGTCCAACTACATCACGCACACGGTCAGCGCGCCAAGCCTCCACGGCAAAACGGTACGTCTGACTCAACTAAAATGTCCTTTTAAAAAAAACAAAAAACATCTCAACCCATTTAACAACCACTATTGTACAAGTCCAAGATTTCTATGACGCCTGCACTTATTAACTGTGATGTACTGTAGTACTGATCCTCTAACTTTGGCTTTTTTGCAATTCAAGTCAGTTCAGGTTCAACCCAGATTTAGGGTTTCAAGTCTGGATTATGGTTTCAAACGGGGGCTAACGGTTTCAAGGTAGGTTTTCAGTTTAGGGTTTTAAATGTGTGCTCGGGCTTCAAACAAGGTTTTAGATTTCAAATTATGGTTTCAAGCCAGAGTTAATGTTTAAAATTATGGTTAGGGTTTCAAGTCAAGTATTATGTTTTCAAGTTGGGGTTTCAAATTCAACCTGGGTTAGGGATTCAAACGTCATATGGTTGAAGCCAGAGTTACGGTATCAGACTAGGGTTTCTATTCAGCGTTAGGGTTTCAAGTTATGGTTCCAAGTTAGGGTTTCAAGTTGGGGTTTGGGTTCCATGCCAGCATTAGGCTTTCAAATGAGGTTTGGGGTTTTAATTAGGGTTTCAAACTTGCGTTAGGTTTTCAAACAAGGTTTTTCCTTTTCAAAATAGGCTTTCAAGCCAAGGTTATGGTTTCAAAAGGTTTCAGGGGTAAAGCCAGAGGTATGGTTTTAAATTAGGTTTTTAGGGTTCCAGTGGAGTTTTCAACTAGGGTGAGGGTTAAGTCATGGTTGAAAATTAAGGCTGAAAGCCTGGGTTAGGATTTTAAATAAGTCTTTTAAGCAAAGGTTATGTTTTCGAAATGGTGTTTCAAATCAGAATTTAGATTTCAAGCCTGCGTTAGGGTTTCAAGGTTATGGTTAAGTTAAATCAGTGTCTTTCTCATCGTATGACGGTAAAATAAGTGTGCGCTAGGAAACTGAAGTGAACTGCACTACTTGGTGGAAATGTAACACTCTGGTGTGTGTGTGTGGTCATAATGATGACGGCGGACAGCCCGACGAGCTCACCCTGCTCCTCATTCAGCTGCGCCGCCAGCAGGCAAAGATAACGGCTGCACGGCAGCACGCGCTGGCGCAGCTGCAGCGCCACGGGCTGTCAGCCGCCGGCGCCCTCGTCGCCGTCGGCCCCCCTCCTGCGCTAACCCACCTCAGTCTGTTGGCCGACACCCAGGTGGGCGGCCCGCCCGACCGCCTTCACCATAGCGAGGCCAGGTAGAGGTTGCCCCTATGAAAGAAACCCGTTGTATCATTCACATAGCGTACACGTAACGATCAAAAATACACAAAGGACAAAGAATAACAGCACACTGTACATCACTCTGTTTTGGTGAGGTGGTTCTGTCTCTGCAAAGGCCGAGTGTAGCTTTCGTTACCACGATGACCTGGGGTGGAGATGGAGCGTTGCGACAAAGCGAGCGGCTACACAGTGTTTGCCAAAGTAGCGATGTTTTCTCTTTTAGCCACTTTTCCGACCCTTCTAGCAACTTTATTTCTCCAAAAAGCGACTGGCAACAAATATAGCCACTTTTGGTGTAATGGGATTCTTCTAGAGCAGGTATCAAACATACGGTCTGCAGGGCAAAACTGGCCCCTGAGGAGGTTCAATCCGGCCTGCAGGATAAATTTGAAAGTAAAAAATACATTTGGGGTTAGGGAGAACTTTGAGAAAGAATTTGCTCATGTAAAAAATGAAGAGAAAATAATTTTTAAATCTTCATAATTGATTTAATTTTAAGTGCAATACAATCGTTTTCAGTTCCAAATACCTGTGACTTGTTTTATGCCATTAAATACAATCACTATGATCAGGTATTATGCACAAATGTAGATGATAAACTGAAACACATTTATCTTAAGAATCTCTTTTTTTTTGTGTAATCATAAAAAAATGACAAATATTGATGTTTTCTGAATGTACTTTACCCTTGCATTAAAACAAAGGGAAAACTTGATCTATTTTAAGTATGTGATGATTTTACTGTTCCAGCCTGCTTGACATCAAATTAGGCTGCATTTGGCCCCCGAACTACAATGAGTTTGACATTCCCGTTCTAGAGACTCCGAGACTCACCCCTCCGAGTCCAGACTGCAAATGAAATGACATATCCCTCCCATACAGAAAGCGCCATAAAGATTCAATTGCATTTTCGCTCGCAGAGGCAGCATTTCATCAAGCCGCAAAAGCAGTTGTTCATTAGCGTCACGTAGGGGTCCCGCCCCCACGTCAACTGCAGAGCTGAACATTCAATTGCCGGTTATCAGAAGCTAATGCTCGTAACACCGTTAGCTAATGTTATTCGCTACGAACACGGCAGCCTTTGGAAGTCAATGTGTTGTGACGAAGCTAGCAGCTCCTCAGTGTCACCACTTTAGTCGTTATATTGAGTGACATTTAGGACCCTTTTAGACATTTTTTCAAAAAACAACATAAAACGACGAGCAACAAATCTTGTGATGTTTTGTAGTGTTATTGGAGGCTGACACTCACCCCTCCCATCCAGACCGCAAATGATTAGCACTTGCTAAGTGCAGGGTCGGATCTAATCTAGTGGGATACACGGCTGTGGGCCACCCCAAAATCCTAAACTACGTGCCTCATCACCTTTACTGTAAAGCTGCGATGTAGCAGTTTTTAAAAACAAATTACATTAACAATATATAATATAAAGTATTGCTTGATGGATTGGTTCTACTGTGTTTCATGAATTCAAGTTGAGAAATATCCAAGTCACCCTTGCATCCTTTGATTTTTCTGTATGCAACCTCGTAAGGAAACATTTTGGACTCCATTGTTGAAATGGTCATGAAGTCAGGTTTCTGACGTCTCACCACGATTAAATCGTTTCATAGTTGACAGTCAAGGTCAACAATGTGTTTAGTGGCAGCCTCTACCTCCAGTCTTCATCATCAGTCATCTTGGGACGTTTTCATGTGTACGAAGAAGCAGCAGTGTGTCTCATGTTCTTGGCTGGCCGGCTTTCGTGTGGTGCTTTTTTGTCATGTAGCATGTAGCTTCCCTGGCTGCTTTCTCCTTTGGCTGCTTGGGTGACTGTGGATGTGACATCGTCAGTCCCAGTCCAGACGAATGTTTTATAGTGATTTGTGTTATTAGAATTGTGGCTGTGGAAGTGGCAACACTTCTGTGCAAAGATATAGTGGGTACGGAAAGTATTCAGACCATATTAAAAATGTCACTCTTTGTTATATTGCATATATTTGCTAAAATCAGTTAAGTTCATTTTTTCCCTCATTACTGTACACACAGCACCCCATATTGAGAGAGAAAAAATGTTATTGTTGAAAATTTTGCTGATTTATTAAAAAAGAAAAACTGAAATATCACATAGCCGTAAGTATTCAGACTCTTTGCTCAGTATTTAGTAGAAGCACTCTTTTGCGCTAATACAGCCATGAGTCTTTTTGGGAATGAAGTTTTTCACACCTGGATTTGGGGATCATCTGCCATTCCTCCTTGCAGATCCACATTCAGATCACATTCAACAACAACAAGCCGTGGTTCACTGCTAAACTGAAGCAGCGTCGCCAAACTAAGGAGGACGCAGATCAGAGCGGGGACAGGGCCCTGTATAATCGAGCTAGAAACCAGCTGACTAAAGAAATTAACATTGCAAAGAGGAGAACTATGCAGCAAAGTTGGAAAAACAGTTTAGCGCTAACGACTCTAAATCAGTCTGGCATGCATTCCAATCGCTGGCTAATTAAAAGCGACAATATCCCCAAGATGAGAACAATAGCACACTAGCCAACGACTTGAATACCTTCTACTGCAGATTTGAAAAGGACACTTTCACACCCCACACCCATCCGGATGCACCCTGACCACAATCACACCTCTGACTTCTGCGTTAACCATCCATGAACAGGATGTGAGACGCATCTTCAAACAACAAAAGATTAACTAAGCGGCAGGCCCAGACCATGTGTACCCATCCTGCCTCAAAGTCTGCGCGGACCAGCTCGCTCCAGTCTTCACACAGATCTTCAATAGATCTCTGGAACTGTGCAAAGTGCCATCTTGTTTCAAACGTTCCACCATCATTCCAGTCCCCAAGAAACCTGCAATCTCGGGTCTAAATGACTACAGCCCTGTCGCCTTGACATCTGTGGTCATGAAGTCCTTTGAACATCTTGTGCTGGACCACCTCAAGAGCGTCACAGGTCCCCTGCTGGAGCCCTTGCAGTTTGCCTACCAAGCGAACAGGTCTGTGGATGATGCAGTCAACATGGGACTGCACTTCATCTTAGAACACCTCGACAGTCCAGGGACCTACGCGAGGATCCTGTTCGTGGACTTCTGCTCAGCGTTCAACACCATCATCCCTGAACTCCTTTCATCCAAGCTTCTCCAGCTCAGTGTCTCACCTGCCATCTGACAGTGGATTTACAGCTTTCTGACGGTCAGGACACAGCAGGTCAGGCTGGGGGAGGCCAGCTCATCCACACGCAGCATCAGCACTGGGGCGCCCCAAGGTTGTGTCCTCTCTCCGCTGCTCTTCTCTCTCTACACGAACGACTGCACCTCAGTGCACCTGACTGTCAAACTCTTGAAGTTTGCAGATGACACCACTGTCATCGGCCTCATCAAGGACGGTGACGAGTCTGCATATCGACAGGAAGCAGAGCTGCTGGAGTTGTGGTGCGGCCGACACAACCTGGAGCTGAACACGCTCAAGACTGTAGAGATGATCGTGGACTTCCGGAGGCATCCTTCGCCACAGCTGCCGCTCACGTTGTCCAGCTGCCTTGTGTCAACTGTCGAGACCTTGAAGTTCCTGGGAATTACAGTCTCTCAGGACCTGAAGTGGGCGACCAACATCAACTCCGTCCTCAAAAAGGCCCAGCAGAGGATGTACTTACTGCGGCTTCTGAGAAAGCACGGCCTGCCACTGGAGCTGCTGAGGCAGTTCTATACAGCGGCCATCAAATCAGTCCTGTGTTCTTCCGTCACAGTCTGGTTTGGTGCTGCTACAAAAAAGGACAAACTCCAACTGCAATGGACAATCAAAACTGCTGAAAGGCATTATCGGTACCCCCTTACCCACCTTGAGGACTTGCATGATGCCAGAAATCCTCTCGGACCCTCCGCATCCCAGTCACCAGCTCCTCCAACTCCTTCCCTCAGGTAGGCGCTACCGATCAATGCAAACTAGAACTAGCAGACATTCCAACAGCTTCTTCCCTCTTGCGATCAACTTCTTAAAGACCTAACCTACATTTCCATAAGAACATGCTGGCAATTTTTTTACTTGAGTTCGTTCGTTGTCACATTTCTGTCGGGCCAATAATACATTACTCGTGCACTCACTGTTGTCTCGCCATGCTGCACTATTTGGATATCTGTTGTTGAGCATCTGCTCCATTTGCACACTGATTGAGGAGTATCGGCAACATTTGCACAACCAACATTGTCCCAGATTATCCCACTACTCGTCACTTTACACTGTATACACTCCTTGAAGTCTCGGCGCCCTTTGCACAATGGTCATTGCACCGGACTATTGCAATATTAGTCAATCGAACTGCTCTAAGTGCTAGAGGACTCTGCATCTTTTTCCACAATTGTCCCAAAAAAAAAAAATGTACCGGCTTTAGCAGATAACTAGCAACCCTTTACTGCTCAGTGACTGTTTTTTTTTGTCAATGTCTTTTTATGTCTCAAAAGTGTTCTCTGTCAAATGACTGTTGTCGTACTAGAGCGGCTCCAACTACCGGAGACAAATTCCTTGTGTGTTTTTTGGACATACTTGGCAAATAAAGATAATTCTGATTCTGATCTTTGGGTTGTTCTTTACTTCTCTCGCAAGCCTCTTCTCTCCCGATTGCTCAGTTTGGCCGGTCGGCCATCTCTAGTAAGGGTTCTGATCGTCCCAAACGTCTTCCATTTCAGGATTATGGAGGCCACTGTGCTCTTAAGGAACCTTAAGTGCAGCAGAAATTTGTTTTGTAACCTTGGCCAGATCTGTGCCTTGCCACAATTCTGTCTCTGAGCTCTTCAGGCAGTTCCTTTGACCTCATGATTCTCATTTGCTCTGACATGCACTGTGACCTGTAAGATCTTATATAGACAGGGGTGTGGCTTTCTCAATCAAGTCCAGTCAATATAATCAAACACAGCTGGATTCCAATGAAGGTGTAGAACCATCTCAAGGATGATCAGAAGAAATGTACAGCACCCGAGTTAAATGTATGAGTTGCTTGTTGCATCAGTCCCAAAAAGACTCATGGCTGTATTAGCTCAAAAGGGTACTTCTACTAAATACTGAACAAAGGGTCTGAATACTTATGGCTGTGTGATATTTCAGTTTTTCTTTTTTTAAAAATCTGCAAATATTTCAACAATTAAATTTTTTTCTGTCAATATGCCACTTCAATTATTTTAGCAAATGTTTGCAATATAACAGAGTTGAGCAAATGGCTAAATATAACAGTGAAAAATTTAAGGGGGTCTGAATACTTTCCGTACTCACTGTAAATCGGCTGAGGCATTTTCGTCATCCGTGCAAATATTACTTGATACGAGTGTGAATGCAGAAAGAACAATTATCTTTTTTGCCCAATAATGTTATGTTTTTCCAGATGAAACACTTACTGATTGTAAAATATTGTTAGGGGATTCTACAACAAGATCAAAGGTGAAATTGTAAACGTAATCGTGTCATGGCATTGCCAGAAATGCTGAAAAGAAAACGCGATCTGCAGTTCAAATTTCCTGGGAGTTTTGTTGTTTTTTTTCAGATAAAAACATTTATAAAAAAAAATATTTTTCAGATAAAAGTGTTTTTTTAAATTGGAGTGACATGTTTTTTCATTTAACGATGAAGTTATGATGCGTTTAAGGCTGCGGGGAAATCGGAAGTATCCAAATCGGTTGCAAATATATTGACTATTATATGTTTTATTTGCCAATAATTTGACTGTTAGCCTTAAAGTACAAAATGCAATTCTTCCTTTGGCATTTTGAGATTGTTACATAATCGCTCAGCATTCACATACCGTTTATCATCACATTGCGATTTGTAGTCACATGAAAATATTTTTTGGTTGCAGGTGGACGACACGTACAAGCAGCTGAAGCAGGACCTGGACTATCTGGACCTGAAGGTCAGAGCTTAGTTTTTCTATTGATTGCCTCATCGCTGACGTGCTTAAACAACCCTGACGCATGTTAGCCCAGCGCGTCTCCAGCCCTGTCACAACTTTAAATGCAACCATGCAGCTCACAAATAATCAAAATAATAACAATATTCACAGTCTTTTAACCAAAGGCGGCCACCATCATGTGACTGCCGCTCTTTTTTTGACTCACAGATCAGAGCTCTAGAGCCCCTGATCCTTGCAGTTCACAGTTTGCTACTACACTGCACTGCTGGGCCTCTCAGGCCTCTAATGACCGTAAGCTATGTGTGCGCGTGGGAGCGTGTTTGTTTACTTCCATATACAGCGTGCTCGTGCATGTGAAGGCGACTGTTCAATTGATGCTTGAACAGCATCACGTGTCTTGCCGCCATGTGTGTCCCCCTCCCACTCATTGTCACGTGCACACACACACACACACACACAGTGATGTGGAAGACGCCGGTGTAGCAAAGTGGGCATGGGACGGCTCGGCCGTGCATGTGTTGTGGCTGTGGTGGCTGTGGCTCGGTGGTGGCAAATAAGCCAGCTGCTTCTAGCACCATCTCTGAAATGCTTCACCTTGTGTTGCCATGACGCCGGGCTTTCTACTGTGTGATCACAACACTTGATGGATGAACAATATTTGTAGCAGTCATGATCGTTTTGCCTTATCAATTTGTTCTTATTCTTAAGGATTTACTTATATTTAATTACTTTTGAATTATTTCTATTTGCTTACTATATTAATAGATTAATCACAGGGTTCACTGTGTGTCTTTTGAATGGCGACAGCAACAGGCACCGAGCGCAATGGATTTGAACTAGAACAAAAAATAGGTTCCTGCCTAAAGGGGCTGCAAATTAAAACTGTAATCTAAAAAGGTGCAAGTAAAATTATATCAGTGTAAAACTCTGTAGTGGTTCCAGCAACATGCCTTGCTAATACAATACCCTCAAATCAGGCCAGATTTTTCTGCTGCCTTCAATGGGCTGCCAAAAAAAATCAATGGGGATGATAATTGTATAAATTATTTTGTGTTGAACTTAATTGATCAGGTAGAATTTAATTGTCTAAAAATAAATGTACGGCAAAAAGCACAGGGCACAATTAATTCAAACAAGTAATTTTCTGCCCAAGCGGGTTTTAAATTAAAAAAGTAATTAGAACAGGTAAACAAATAATACAAGTATATGTTCTGTCTGGTTGCCATGAACATCAACGGGCATGACTGATTATTTTCTTTTTTTAAAAAATCTTTATCAATTTAGTTAATTATGTTGAATTGGCGCGCCACGGTGGACGACTGGTTAGCACATCTGCCTCACAGTTCTGAGGACTAAGGTTCAAATCCCGGCTCCGCCTGTGTGGAGTTTGCATGTTCTCCCTGCGTGGGTTTTCTCCGGGTACTCCGGTTTCCTCCCACATCTCAAAAACATGCGTGGTAGGTTGATTGGAGACTCTAAAATTGCCCGTAGGTGTGAACGTGAGTGCGAATCGTTGTTTGTCTATATGTGCCCTGTGATTGGCTGGCGACCAGTTCAGATAGCTCGTGAGGATAAGTGTTTCGGAAAATGAATGAATGAATGAATGTTGAATTTGATCACGGTCACATTCTTATCCACAAAGCATTTTTGAACCAACAGACATTTTATTTTCCAAATTGGGTAGTAAGTTAGAACCGTAATCAAAACAAGTACAAGTAAAAGTACAGAAGTACAAAGTTATGTAGTGCCACGGCTGCCATAAAAATCGATAGGCATAATAATTTCTTTTTTTTTTTTTTTTTTGGTCATTCAGACGTTAATTGAGCATGTAGAATTTAATAATTTTAAATTACATGTTCCAACATGTCCTGCTCATACTATCAAATCAGGTCCAATTAGTCAACTACCGAAATTAGCTTCAGTTAATCGTGTTGAATTTGAATACTTTCACGTTTTTATCCACAAAGCCATTTTGAACCAACAGAGGGCGCAATTACTTTGTACTCAAGTAGTTTTCCACCACAGGAGGTTGAACATTATTACAGTAACCGAAACATGCATACATACAGATACACATAAACGTATGAGTGAGTTAGCGCTTCCAAAAAATTTCACACCAACTTAAAATCAGTGTAGTCGATCATTTTGAATTTAGTCTCAAGGATTTCACTGCTTCGCTATAACCAGCAAAGGGTTCATTTGAACGCTGTTAATTTTCTACCTCAAACGGGCTAATTTTCTACCTCAAACGGGCTGTAAATTATAACTGTAATTGAAATAGGTACAAGTAGAAGTGTATGTCCCGTAGTAGTTCCAACATCACGTAACACTTAACTTTTCCATTCCGTGAGTTAATTTGCTGCCTAAACGAGCTGCCATAAAAAGTACCCACCCCACATTGGCGACTGGTATGAGCGCACAGTAGAACCCTGTAAGTCACAGGTGTCAAACTCAAGGCCCGGGGACCAGATCCGGCCCGCCACATCATTTTGTGTGGCCCGCGGAAGCAAATCATGTGCGTCAACTTCCATGATTCTTCTTATAATATTCATATGTAATAAATAGTAATGAACTATTGTAAGCATGTTTTTCCTCCAAACCCCTTTTACAGTTACTTGAACAATAGTTGAACAAACCATTATCCATGACTTCTAATTTCAAAACTAGTTATCCATCAATTTGTTGTCTGTGTAATATGATGAGGCGATACAACATTGATATGGTTTTACAATCATAATGGCCCTCTGAGGAAAACCGTATCTACAATGTGGCCCGCGACAAAAATGAGTTTGACACCCCCGCTGTAAGTCATTTGTTTGAATTGGACCGCCCCATGTAAGTCGATGTGATTTCGTGGGCGCGTCCACTCGTGCGGGGTTTCAAAGTGTCCATCGTAGTCTTCATGGCAACAGGCGACGTGGTGATTTATTTTGTTGTTCTTGTGGTCATGCACGCGAGGTTGCGTCACAGCATCGCAGTCTGCGTTCAATCTACGTTAGTTTCTGCACTGTTTCACTTTCCGTAGCTTTGAGGAAGACGTGAAATGTGGATTGATCCTTTTTCAGGTGGCTGGAAGTAAAATGCTAAAGGAGTCGGGGATGCCCGTTAAGGTCGCTGAGAGCGATGTGGATGTGAGTACCACTTTAATTCACATTATTACAAGGCGACTTTAATTCATATAACTAGCTCGATACTTTAGTGTATGACTAATTAATCTGAAAAATATTGTACTTTTTTAAACATGCTGTAATAACATAATTAAATACAATGTAAAGAAATAAGTGATCGTGCATCATTATTAATAAATTCTGGTTCCTTCTGCCGTGTGTGACTTGGCCTCTGGGGGGAGCAGTATAATACAGTCATGCAGACACAAACAAAGAAGAGTTTCCCAACGACTGATTCAGTAAGCTGCAGTAATATTCGTCATTTTTCACAGAAACTAAAGAATATATGCCTGTGGAATATTGTTATATTATTTATCTACATGTGTTGCTGCAGTGTTTGTTTCAGCATCCATTACTTAAAGCATATTAACACCGCCACATCGATGCTATTCATTAGCTCGTCTATAGATTTGACCGTTATGTATTAACATTAAGATAGGTGGATTTTAAGGCACAATTATGTGGTTGTATTAGTTTTTTTGTTTAGCATGACGGTAAACTTCAACTGGGATTGCCAAAAAACACCTTGAAGCCTCTTATTTTTTGAAGAATTGTTCATTATCTGTCAAACTTTGTTGTGAAGTAAGAGGCCTTCACTGCTACCATACAGCGCTCATATCTCAAATGTTTGCTCGCAAGTCAAAGCAGAAAAACAAAACCAAAAAAAGCCAAACGATCGGAGAAACTTGTAAGTGAGGTCACTTGTGTCGTCACATTATAGCTAGTGCTTGATCCCCAGAAGTGTACGACTTTAATTCACTTTATAATTAGTACAAGATTAATTCACTTTATAACTTGCATGAGATTAATTAACTTTATAACTATTTTATCTTTAATTCCCCTTCTAATGACTATGACTTAATTTCACATTACATCTAGTACAAATGTAATTGCCCTTATAACCAGTACGACTTCACCTTGTAACTAGTGCTTGATCGATCCTCAGGTGTAAGTAGGACTTAATTCACCTTATTGCACGTCCGACTTTAATACACCTTCTAACTCGAGTTTGATATCCAACGATGTAAAGTTCTTCCTTTGTACTTATAATACACTTTAAAAATTAATAGAACTCTTGACTGTTAATGAAAAGCGAGCCTTGCTGTGTTTGTAAAGCCTGAGGACAGACGTTTTAGTATCTCTATATTTATGAGTGTAAAATGAATACTTGGATGACATCCAACAATGGCACTGTTGGTTAAATTAAAAAGCAGGATCAATTATTCATATGGTGACCAGTTCAAGTTCCTACATGGAAGAGCACTTTGTTCCCGTCGGAACATTATTACACAAATGTTCATGCTTGATAAAGTGAACCACGCTTTGCTCCCGCATAATGACACTTTTATTAATGAGACGCTTTGCCTCCCTGACTGTAATGCAAGGTGTCAGGTAGACGCATCCTCTTTGTGTAATGACCTTAAATCAAGTCCTGGCGATTATTCGTCTTTGCCTTTGACTCGGAACACAGTGAAGGCGGGATATTGCCACGGCGACGTGCGCTTTTAGGCGGCACCAACCTAAGGTCGGGCGTGACATGTAAACTAGTTCTGGCGTGGCGTGCATCTGTTACGGCTCTGATATGAACTCAGCAGGAAGAAAAATGCCTGCTTGACTCGTTCATTGACATTTTTTTCAGCTTTTTCAGCAATACTTGCTTCCAACACAACAGGCTGGGAGAATAGTTGAGTTTGCTGGTGTCAAACTACATACCCGCCCCACCTATTACTGCTCTGTTCTGATACTCCCTAAGAAGGGGAAAAATTACCTGCTTGACAGTCTTTATTGGCATTTATTCATCTTTTTAAGCTCTGATATTAACTCAGAAGGTCTTTAACGCCCCCTGCAGGTGAAACTGAGTCGGTTGTGCGAGCAAAACAAGATCCTGAAAGATTTGGAAATGCGGATCAGCGCACTGAAGCAGGATAAGGTGAAGGCGTGTTGTCACTGAGCAGCCACACACCATAGAACATAAAACCATACAGATATAAATGACACAGCACACCCCTCAGGACAAGCTGGAGAGCGTGCTGGACGTGTGCCACCAGCAGATGGAGCTGTTTCATGAGCAGCCCGCCCATGTGCACAAGATCGCCTACCAGCAGAGACTGCTGCAGGAAGACCTGGTCTCCATCAGGGCCCAGATATCCCGACTCTCCACGGTACAAATGAATGAATAAATGTTTGATGGGCTTGTTCTTCCACGCCAAACTCATCCAAGCATACCTTTATATGGACCTTGCTTTGTGCCTTCTTTATTAACTACCATAGCAACCCCTTTATGCCAGTTTTTACATTTCTTCTAATTCAATCTAAATTTTCCTTGAAATTCATTCTTTAAATTCCTTTTCAATTTCCTTTCATTTCATTAGGTTGTCTATTTGATTTTTAATTTCTTGGTATTTACTTTTTAATTGTTCTTTTTTCCCCCACATCTTGTGTTAAGTGCCTTTTAAATGTCTTTTAAAATGTATTTTTTTAAATGTAGTTTTATATTACTTTTTTAATATTGTACATTATTTTTTAAATTTAAAATAACCATATTTTCTATAATCTATAACAGTACTCAATGGTTCCAATGATCGGTACTTACGTATGTTTTTGTGGCAATAAATGTTAATTTGTTCAATAATAAAATCTCAATGTTTCAATTGAACATTTTTCAATAAGTGCACCCTACTCTACAAATATAACAAAACAACATCCCAAGTATAAAACAAAAGAGCAAAATAGGGTGGAGAAAAAAAGAAATACAGTAAAGCTGTAATATCTTATGAACACTAACAACAAATAAAGTATTAGAAAATACCAAGTGTGAAAAGACCGACCGGCTGGCTATGGATTGTGCCGTGTCTGACTTTAACGAGCGCAACCCCGCCGCGTCATTACTCAGTGGTGAAAATGTTACGTCTCCAGACATTTTCACGTTCCAACTGTGCTTGCTTGTTGTGATGTCATTACGCTCTTGTGCTGCACCGATGCGTTCAGGTGTGCCATGGAAATTGGCCAACGCTTCGACTCCTGAGCTCGGCCCCAGGAGGTTTGATGGGCTTGTTCTTCCACACCTAATTCATCCAAGCCTGCCATTATAGTCCTTGCTTTGTGCTCTGGAAACAAGAGTGGATTTAAAAAAAAAAGTGTTGCCGTTGTGTGCCACAGGAAATGACGCACGCTTGGGAGGAGTATGGTTGGCTGGAGAGTTCGGTGGAGCAGCTGAGGGCAGTGATGCAAGCTCGCATGAATCTCAGTGCCACCTTGCAGGTGAGGTCTGTTGCTGTATCAGGGCAAGACACATTTTACACGTGTAAACTGTTGTTTTGTGTGTGTGTGTGTGTGTGTGTGTGTGCGCGCGCGCTCACTACAATGCAGCAAGAAAAGGCTGAGTTGAAGCGTGAGCTGTGGAGGATCGAGGACGTGATGGCGGGACTCAGTGGCAGCAAAGCCAACTACAAAGTCACCATCGACTCTGTGCAGAACCCAGGTTGGTTGCGTGGACTACAATCAAATAATTTCTTGTTATAATTGTTTGGAATTTGAGTTTGGGCATGCCAACAATGTTGTATAGATGCTTTTTTTGTTGAAACATTAGAAGCAGAAGTGGGCTGTTGAGCATAAACCAGCAGTTAATTAAACTGTTGTCTGCTGCCTCAACAGGCTGCAGTAAATTGATTTTTTAATTAACTTTTTTTTTTTTTTTAATCAAGTCCTTTTAAATTTTTGGGTGAAATTCCTTTTAAATATGTATATTTATAAATATATACATTTCTCTGAAATCCTTTAAATTATCTTTTAAAATTCCTTTTAAAAGTCTTTAAATTCCTTCTCGATTCCTTTTAAAGGTCCTTATCTAGTTTTCAAATTCCCTTTTAAACTATTTCAAAATCCCTTTTGGATTTCTATTGTAGTCATTTAAAATTCTATTAAATTCGTACTACATTTTAACGAGTATATTGTTTTACTTCTTTAAAAATTATTTTTCAAATTTCCTCTGCATTCTTTTTTTGCATATCTTTTTGATTACTTTTTAATTTTATTCTTGAATTGTTTTGAATATATTTTTAAATTACTCTTGGAATTTTTGTCTCAATTTCATTTTTGTTTTATGTTTTTTTTCCCCAGTAGTTTTCTTTAAAAAGAAAATAAATGTTTTAAATTTAGTTGTTTGACATTTGTTTTAATTGAATATTAATTCCTTTTTAATTAATTTTCTATTTCTCCTTTTCCATTTTTTTATTGCTTACATTAGTATTAAATTTTAACTCCTTTTTAAATTGTACTTTGTGATTTTTTTTTTATTTCTAAGTGATATTTAAATTTTCATTTACATAGTTTTGTATAAATTCCCTTTTTAATTATTTCTTTTAGTTCTATGCCTTTAGTTTTAAATTCTTCATTTTAAAAGTTCTTGGAAATTTCTTTGTAAGCTTCTTTTAAACAAATGTATGTTTTTTTTTTAATTCATAATAATTTTCTTTTAACGTAAGCAAATATATATAATTTAATCTTGTCTTTAAACAGGTTTTTAAATGTATCTTTGAATATCCTTTTAAATGCCTTTAAACCTATTTAAAAATTGTATTTTTGAATTGTTTTGAAATTGTTTTATGAATTTACATTTATATGTAATTCCTTGTTCAATTCCTTTTAGAGAGGAAGTTAGTGCCTTCCGTGTCGGAGCCCAGCGTGCCTTCTTCCAGCGCCGACGTCCAGCCGCCTCCCCGTAGCTGCGTCCCAAGCGTCTTCTCGCAAACGTTGCCTCCCAACTTTGTGTCAAAGTGGGTAAGTGAAACCCTGACTACTCAGGTCTGAAAGGTCAGCAGCATTAATATCGCCTGTTCCTTATTATTATTATTATTATTATTATTGTGCAGATGCTGAAGAACAATTGCTCATATGGTATTCTGTACACCCAAAAATATATTTACATTATTATTCTCTGCACTTTTTTACATTCTGCTTCTTCAAACCATTCCAACTTGAAACTGTTAAGCTAATTCAGGACATATACAGAGCTAGTTAAACATTCCCAAAATTCCCACATTTTCCCAATAAAATCCCCAAATTGAATTTTTTTTTTTTTTTTTTACATAGTAACCTTCGCTATTTCTCAACCACTTCAAACCATTTCAACTATTGTTCCTCTTATCGTGTACCCAGGGAGAGGACGGTGCTCCGCCCCGGCCGCCGCTCCCTCACCTGTACGACTACGAGGAGACGGCGCCCACCGTGCCGCCGCTGCCCAAGGAGGCGTCGGCGGTCATCCGCCACACGTCGGTGCGAGGCCTCAAGCGGCAGTCTGACGAGAAGAAGAGAGACCGGGAAGGCGGACACTACGTCTTCAATGGAGACTGTAAGGTACGCTCACACCCGCTTTCCTTTTAGATTGATTTTTTAAATTTCTTTGAAATGTTTGCTTATTAGCTATATACACTCGACTGTTACGATAGAGCAAAGCTAAGTTAGCTAAACTAAACGAGCGTAGATAACTGAGCTAAGCTTAATGCGCCAGACAGTAGTGATTGAGCTGCTCGGCTAATACGAGTCAGCTCCTCTAAAGATTCTGCACCCAAAATATTTTTATACTGGCAATTTTCACGTCTACATTTCTCCACCGATTCAAACCATTGCATCTTCAAAGGTTTTACAAAATCCAGTACATCCACTGTCGTACTTTCCATATTCCAAATCTTCCCACACAAAAAATGATGATTGCATGAGACATGCCACAAAACGTTACCAGTCTTTCCCCATTAAAAATTCAAACAGTTCCGCTTATTCAGAACATCTTGAGAAAAATCTTCCAAAATTTCAAGAATCCCACTTTTAATAGTAAAATTCCTGCATTTTCACAAATTTCCAAATTGTATTTGTTTATTCATTTTATTCCTCATTTAGGGTATTCCGACTCCAAACTGTTTCAGCTCATTCAGGACACAAATACAACAATCCAAAAACTCCCACCTTTCCCCCAAATTACGTACACAATGGAGGTATGTTTTCCTTTTCATGAAAAAAAGGTGGTGAGTCTTCTTTTATTTTCATTATTTCCACACTCGCAAAACCCCACAAATTGTATTTATTCATTTTCTTCCATATTTCTTGACATTCCAACTTAAAATGGTCCATTAATAACTTTCCCCAAATGTTCACACTAAAATTCCCAAATTAAGAAATATTTGATATATCGACCTCCACCTTCCACATTTCTTGACTGATTCAAACCATACGTTAAGTCTCACATTTTCACATTTCAGCAATTCAGTTAGATTCCGCAGCATTTGCGGTCAGTGTCACCTCTTCAGCAGGTTTCACAGGAATTGCATTCTCTCGTTAGATGTTTTCATTTTTATGTGCTTCCAGACTGATTTGCGTTCGTTCCTGAGCGAACCCGAGCTGCCAGCCATCACTCAACACAACGCCGACACAGACTTCTACTATCCTGACCATAAGGGTATTATTACCGTAACGCTAACTGTGTATAAGCGACTTTGTCAATTCTGTCATCTTGTCATCTTTATTTGTTTTGATTTTGTGCTGCCGGAGCAGGTCGGTCGGGCGCGTCATGGCGGACGGCGAACCAGTCGGACGCCGTGTCGTCATTCGTCACGCTGAGGAGATACCCCGGCACCGCCGTGGACAGGGTGAGTCGTCTCCTGCCCTATGTGGAGACGGCGTCTTTAACGACTAAATAAACTAAACTCTTCTCAACCGGGCGAAACTAATTGAGCTTCAACGTTTTTGCAATTTCCAGGCATGTTTTTTCCTCTCCTCCCATTTGCTTTACGTATTTGAACAGAGCTAGCATTAGCGGACACAGTTTTGCTCACTCTGGTCAGATTATCGTCACTGGAAAAAGTTGTCACGTGACACGCAGTTGGAGGAGGTGCGTTTCGGTTTCACTACTGTATCGTTTGAGCCCTTATTTTTATAGTACAAGAAGTACGTTTCGACTTCACGACGCCCGTGCCTCGTCCGCCATTTTGTCCCAGCACCATAGTGTTTCTGCTTAGCTAGTGCGTAGTGCGTGCCTGTGTTTGTGCGGCGGGCGTATCTTTGCCTTTTTCACCCTCTCAGCAGTAATGGTAAGTACAGCATCTTATTTTTTTTTATTTTAATGTATTTTAGTTTCTTTATACGAAGTGTTAACCTTTCCTGCTACGGTCACCTGACCGTGGTCGGGAGACGCAGGGGAGACGCCTTCTCCAGGGCCGAGGTTGTCCTCCTCTGGGTTAACTCCCTTCTCCCGTTGCACAGCTGAGCTGGGTGGCGGCAACGATAAAGGCTCGAAGCACCGATTTGCTGCTTTAATGGCTTTCTTAGCTCCTCTGCACATTCAACGTCAACGGGTCCTCCGCTAATCGCTACTCTTCCCCGGTCGCCGTCACTACACTTGCCGCTGTACACACTCGCACTTGCGCGCATTCCTTCCTCCTTCGCAGTCCCGTCTCACTCACACATCGACGCACACGCCCACACACACTGAGCTTGCTGTCACAATCACGTGGGACAATACCCGTAACAGAAGTATTTCGCCGTAAATTTCGACTTTAACGGTGAAATCCGACTTACGCGGAGAATAGTGTTACGTCACCAGCGTAGGAACGGAACTCGTTCATAAATCGAGGAGTTCCCGTATACTTATTTACTCTAATGTCCTCACATGTGGGAAAGGAGAGCCACAGTTGCTGAGGAACTTTTCAGTCATTTATTCAATACCTAGGGAACAGTAAAGCATAAAGACAGAGTGGACTCAAGCAGAAGCTGCTGTTGGCCACAGCTCACCCCCAGACACTCAAGCAGAATCACATATTTTAAGCTTAAAATTTATTTTTTGGGTTGTGTGTTTAAATAGTGTGCTTTAATAAGTTTGGATGTGTTTGTGTGGGAGGGCTAAAACAAAAATTTTTTAAAATGCTGTCGCGCTATATCACAGATTTTCACCTTTTGCAGGTTAGGGTCTGGAACATATCACTGCAATAAACAGATGTTTACTGTATGTCATATATTTCATATTAGCCTTTTTGTTTTTGTTGCTACAATATGTCTGATCATCATCATCATGTGTCCCCCCCAGCAGGAGCGACCCAAGAGTGCCTTGGAGTGTTTGTCCTCCGAGTACCTGGGCGGCGCGCCCCCTCCCCACCGCGGTGGCCGAATGAGCGCCGAGGAGCAGCTGGAGCGCATGAAGCGTCACCAGAGGGCGCTGGTACGCGAGCGCAAGCGGAATCTCAGCCAGGGCGAGCGCACGAGCGCCCCGCCGCCCGCCTCCGTACGTTACCTTCACCCCACGGCTGTGACGGCCACCGCCCCTGCGCCTTCCCGCAGAAGCCAGCCGCATAATAACCTAGCAGGGATGCTAACGCGCTAGTCGCATGAGCTAACGAGCTGCGAGCTAGCGTGGTTAATGCTTTAAGAACAAAAAGTACGGGAGGGGCTCAAAATGAGCGCCTTGTTGGACCTCACTGAGACGCTGATTGTGAAAGCCAAGGCATTTATTTATCTACTGAGGGTTATTTTCAATATACAGCTGTACATATATATATATATATATATATATATATATATATATATATATATATATATATATATATATTAAAAAAATATGAATATATTTTGTAGAGATTTGGTATATATAGATCATCTAGAGGCCATAGCTGGTATGTTTTCAGGTTGGACACAAAATAATGCTGGTGGTTCAAGATTAGACCATGCGCCGCGTTCTTTTCGACAAACTCTTAAGTGCCTTGTTTCGAGCCATCCGTTTTTGCCTTTGCCCCAAAATTTTCATTGATTTTGGTCATCACTTATTTTATCTTTTTAAGATGTGTAAGTTTACGGCAAGCTGAGTTCCTCTTTCGGTTGGACACACAGAGACTTGCTAGCGTGCATCAAATGGACTTTTCTACTAGATTATCAAAGCAACGATGTCCTGGCATAGCCGCCATATAAATTTGAGAAAATGCTGCTTTTTTGGCTAGAGCATCAAAGGTTAGACTAAAGCAATTAAGTTCGTATAGTGAGTGATGCTAGAAATGGTATGACTGAGAAACGTCAGAGTTGAATCAAAGCAACAATGTCCCGGCATGCACTCAAAGCGCTTAGTTGTCCCATCAGATTGTGCCGATGTCGTCCCGAGTCAACTGGCGACAATATCTCGGTATTCACGCCGGGGAATTTCTCATTTTAATGGCTGCCTTCAACAACATTAAAAGCAAGATCATTGGTTTTTCCCAAAAAGTCGTGATGTTACGAGAAAAAAGTCATAATTATATTGATTAAAGTCATAATATTATTAGAAAGAAGTTGAAATGTTCCGAGAAAAATTGTTGGAATCGTTTAAAAAATAAAATTGTAATTTAACGTAAATAAAACCAAATTTTATGAAAACGTTTTTAAATGTTAGGTCAGTGCTAATAATTTATCCAAAACATAATCATTTTCAGGCGGCACGGTGGCCGACTGGTTAGAGCGTCAGCCTCACGGTTCTGCGGACCCGGGTTCAATCCCCGACCCCGCCTGTGTGGCGTTTGCATGTTCTCCCCGTGCCTGCGTGGGTTTTCTCCGGTCACTCCGGTTTCCTCCCACATCCCAAAAACATGCATTAATTGGAGACTCTAAATTGCCCGTAGGTGTGACTGTGAGTGCGAATGGTTGTTTGTTTCTATGTGCCCTGCGATTGGCTGGCAACCAGTTCAGGGTGTGCCCCGCCTCCTGCCCGATGACAGCTGGGATAGGCTCCAGCATGCCCGCGACCCTAGAGAATAGAAGCGGCTCAGAAAATGAATGAGTGAATGAATAATCATTTTCAAATGTGAGATGTCCCGGCAAGGCCTCAAAGTGCTACTTGTATATATATCGGGTTGTGGCGATGTTGTCCCTCGCCAATGGCGATATTTCAGCATTCACACCTGAGAATTCCTCATTTCAGAGACGATTTAAAAAAAAAAAAAAAAAAAAAAAATGCTAAGACAAACTGACTTTATTCATGATCACGCATTTTTATTGCACTAAATAACATTGCTTACCATATTTACATTCAAACAACAAAATGTTTGTCTTGAATTACTTGACAGCCCAAACGTTATTTTTTTGGTGATTCAGTGCTCATCGTCCAATCAGATTGCGCTGATGTCGTCCCGAGCCACTAACGTCAATATCTCGTCCTAGTGAGGCGATAATGCTAAAAATGCCAACATACCTGCATAACTTACATTGATTATTATCGTTTCCTTACCTTTCCAACGTAAAGGCTTACCGCTTTTCCCAAAAAATGTGACTGACTACCAAAGCAACGACAAGCACTAATGGTCTCATCCAATTCATCCTTAGCCAATTGCTACAATATCTCAGCAATCAAGGCGGAATGCTAAAAATGCTAACAGGACTGCATATCTTCCGTTTACGTTCACGTTTTTAGTGAAGGATGCTAAAAATGCTAATGTAACACTTCCATTTTGACAATAGCGCACTTACTGTATACATGGAAACAAAATGAAGCAAAACTAGCATTAGTTTACGAATTGTTGTGTTGCGATGAATTTATTATTGAATTTATTTATAACCGATGTTCACATTAAAGGCGAGAACAAAGCAATGATGTCCCGACATGGCCTCAAAGCGCTAATTGTCCAATTAGATCGCTCCGTATCCTCCCACATCTTCTAGGAATGAAAAGATGACTTTACGATAGGTGCGACACGGCCACGCTGGGCCATATTTGTGCCGTTTGCATCTGGGGACCGCTACGATATGCTGTGATGGATACATTTCTGTTTTTTTTAGCACTTCTGTTCAGAAAATTTGTGTTTTTAGTGAGGGATGCTAATAATGCTAATGACGACCACCCGCTAAAGAACAATCGCACTTAGGTCCTTTTAAGTTCATAAAAATTGCAACCAAGTGAGCAATATTCGGTCACCTTCTGAGACGGTGAAGCTGAAAGCCTATTTTTAGATGTAGTCCACCAACATTTAAATATGTTTATGCCATTTTTTAAAAAGGAATTGAGCGCTAGCGATGGATTGTTGTTCAGGAGCCACGTTGGTTTGGAGCTATGCTGAAATGTCTTTGTGAAGAAATGCAATAATACAAATGATATATAATAATAATACAAATGATATATAAAAACAGTGTATATGAGAAAAGTTTTAACAAGGGAGTGGATGACGGGTGGGCAACAAAAAGGGAAACCAGTTGTAATGGACTCGAGGCTATGTGCCGAAAGGTATCCCACTGAGATAATTGGGAATTTAGCATGTTGTGTGTATGGAATAGTACTTGAGATGTCAACACAGGCCAAAAATGCCACCCGTCTTCAGTATTGTTCATTTAACATTAGCGTTCACATTTAGGGGCCGCACGCTTCCGAGGCTGCTATAAAACGGTTGATGTCAAAAGTGCGCACGAGGTTGCATCACTGCTAAGTAGTGAAACCTTCAAATGCTATTTATAAATATTGAGTATTGGCTTTTAGATAAGTCAAACTTCACATTTCTATTCATAATGCTAACATGTAGCTACCTAGCACTGCGGTGCATGAATGTTGTAATGTGAGCAAAAGTCGTAATGTCATATTTTTCCGTTTATATAGGTGCAATTGCAAAGGTAAAATTTTACACATTTTAATATGAGAATAGTTACTGTACATGAATTAAGTTAGAACGTAATGAGATTAGTCAGTCTTAATTTTATATGAATAAAGTTCAAATCAAATTTCAAGTTGAAATATAAGTAGCAATATGATGTTACGAAAGTTGAAATATTACAAGAAGTTATCCTTAGGTGCAGAAAGTGTTAATACTACGTCAAAAAAGTAATGTCAATGTTACCAGCAAAAAAGTCTTCATTTCACAGCACTTAAAATATTACGGGGAAAAAGTTGAAATATTACAAGAATTAAATTAATGATTTTACGAGAACAAAATTCCAAATATTATGAGAAAAAATACTTCATGTTATGAGAACCCAGTAACAATGTTACATCAATAAATTGAAAATATTATGAGAAAAACATTTGGTACGCGACCAGAATTAAGTCATAATTTTACATAAAAAAGTTGAAATATTACGTAACTAAAGTCAAACTATTATGAAAGAGATGATTGCGTAACTGAAGTTAAAATAATACAAGACATAAGTCATACATTTATGCAAGGTAAAGTCAATCTTACACGACGGAATATGAAAAAATTCTGTGAAAACATTCGTAGTGTTACGAGAACCGAATAACCTTAAATGAGTAAATGGAAAATAATTACGAGAACGAATTTGAAATGTTATATGAATAAAGTCCAACTTTTCCAAGAAATATAGTGAGAAATCACCCATGCAACAGCGACTTTGCGCGAGCGGCTCAGAAGGCTTTGGGGCGCGGCCATTTTATTTGGGTCGACGCCCACTAGTGGTCGTCAGCTACCAATTCCAGTTCTATTCTACCAGACCATTTTGGATGAAACCATGACTCGCAGTTAATTAACTCGCGACATGTTATTTTTTTTCTGGAAAGTTGGGGAGGGGGGGGGCATTCAGCTCAAGTAGATGCCAAGTCGAGATGTGCCCTGCAGCGCCACCTAACTGTCACTGAGAAGCAACTTTTTGGCACAATGTTGACATTCGCACTCCACAATAAAGAGAGTTTTGCCTCCCAGGCATGCCGATTTCCTCGTCTGTCACGTGGGCTTTGGCCCATGTGGGTCTGCATGTGTTTCCCCCCCCTCGCTTTCTTTCTTTCTTTCTTTTTCTTTCTTTCTTTCCTTCTTTCTTTCTTTCTTTCTTTTTCCCGAACGCAAGCACAGAAGTGGCCAGCTGCTGCCGGCTGCACCCGGAGGACGCATTGCATGGCTTTGGATGATTACTCATAAAAGTACTACACTACACACACTGGTTCTAATTACAAGATACTAATCATGTGCCTGCCTAATGAGACTAAAATCCATGAATGAATTTATTAATCCACAATGATGAGTTGTGGCTGCATAGAAATATAATGGCGTCACTGTGTATGCATCACTGTATAAATCTGCATAATGAGTCATTTTACATGGCACAATCATGACAAATGATGTTTATGACTCCAAAACATCTGCATTGTTCTTTCTAGTAGTAGAAGTAATTGATCCGATCCTTTATTCCAGTGTATTAAAGTAATGCTCTAATAATAATTTTTAAAACATGACAAAATTGATACAGTAGTACAATAATTAGCCCAATATAATGAATTTTATTCCAGACCCATAGTCCATAAAAAAAGAAAATAATGGATTAAAATACATTTTTTCTTGTCTTTAATTTGTCAATGAATCCTATCATAATACATTTTTCATGGCACTGTATTTGCTATAACAATATTTGTCCAATAATTAGAAAATTGAATTATTCCAATATTAGTATATATTATTTTAAAATCCCAAATTATTCATTTTATAATAATTGATTCCTGGCCTCTAAAAAGCGCACAAATTAATCATAATTCAAAATGAGTAAAACAATCCTATAATAATTCTCTATGAATATTAAATTGGTCTTTATAGTAATTTATTCCAGGCCCATTGCCCATATAAAAAGCACAAATATAAGAATAATCCTCTAATAATCATGATTTAAAAAAATAAATAATAGAGATTCCTTTTGTCCAATAATTAAATGATAATCCTAATCCACCAGGCACAAAGACCATACAAACCAATACAATCAATATGAAATTACAGTAGATGAATTCAATTATTAATTTAATGCATTTATTAGTAGTACAATACCATCTTTAACACAAAGTAAAACAAATAATCATAATTTTCAGTACATGTACAGGCATGAGTATAAAAATGTAATTTACACGTGTTAACTCCTCTAAAATAGGTATTTTGACAAGTGAATTTAACCTCTTACGATTGGGATTAAGTGATAGGATTAAAAAGGTCGTACAAATACATACATTACATTGCCACTGTGGAGTCAAATATGAATGAAATGCCATAAATTCTTTGTTGGATTTGTGAAATTGAGCTGCGTGTTCCCGCGTCACGCAGGTGTTTGATTGGCGGGAGGAGCGTCCCGGGGCCGAAGGTGAAAGCGACAAAGGTCACAAGGAGGGACGAGGTCAGTGGGTGACGGCCAAGGCCACCCTGGTCCGAGAAGTGGACGTGGAGCCTCTGGACTACGACCTCGACATCAGCAGAGAAGTCGGATGCACTCGATGATGATGATGATGATGGTGATGACGACGACGACGATGACGGTCCTCCATCTTTTGACTTAGCTCTCCAAGCCGAAGAAGGTGTCCATCCCGGAGCGTTACGTGGAGTCGGATCCCGAGGAGCCGCTGAGCCCGGAGGAAGAGGAGGAGCGAAGTCGGCGCACGGAACGCATCAGGAAACTCCTCAGCAAGTCCAAGTAAGCCAGCCAGACCAATTTACGTCAATAAATTATTTGTATATATACTTACGACCTTTTAGATGCCATTAAGGATATTTACTATAATATATTCTGTAATAGATACTCTATATATCAGTAATAGATATATATCAATACAATTATTTTCAAATAAATAGAATAGTAATATTCTGAAAGGTACTTTAAAACTTTTTCCACTATTACAAACCATTCTTTTTACATCTAACCCATATACCAGACTAAAAATAATTAATCATGAAAACAATATAATTTGTAAATATTAAAAATATACTAAAATTAATGAATTATATTAATACACACAAATATTTTTAACTTAAGCACACTTTGTATACCATGTTATATATGTGTTATTAAAATAATATTAATACGTGTAATATGTATTTTTAACAAAAATACCTAATCATTGAAATGATTAATTAATACGTATAATAGTCATATTTTTTAAAATAGTGTGTGCGCGCGCGTGTACATGAATGTGAAAGTGACACACGCGCACGCCACACACAGACACAGACACACACACACCATTCCTCCCACCATATTAATTTTGATGCGAAGAGCAAGAAAACTTTTCGCTCCCAGTTACAATTTTAACCAACTTTTTCGCTGCCAGTGACAATTTTAACCAGCTCTTTAACTAGCAAAGATTGACGAAGTTGAAAGTTCTCACTTTTCATTGTAAATATTATTTAAGCTAACTATTGTAAGTCCTTCAGTGAGTCAGTCCTTAACCTCCATGATCGATCTATGACTGCGAAGATGGATGGATGGATAGTTTTAAGACCCTGTTTTAAAAGATAACCATTTAAAATAAATATTTTTAAAAAATATATAAAGTTACAAAAATGAATCCATGTCTTTATGAATACTTTTAATACAAATATTTCTAACTTAAGCATACTTAATGTACCATATGATATGTCATTAAAAATAATATAAAATGTTTTAATTAAAACTAAATACATATTATAAACAATCAAAAAAATGTTTTTTAAATAAACATTAAGTACATTTTAAGAATGCAGTACAGATGATATGGCTTTTAAAAATCTTGATTATGGAATGACATGTACAGTCCCATTTTACATATTTAGTACAAGAGCATATGAAAGCAAAATATGAGGAACATCTCTTTGTGATTCGTGTAAAACCACAAGTGCCATAATAAACATCTTGATTACTAGAATTGAAAAGTGAGCCGTAATATTGTTGTCAATTGGATATGATTAGATGTGTGTGTACCCAGTGGAATGGTTTGCCCAGCATACTGTTTAAGAAACGTGTTGTTGTATGAACATTATCGTTGTCGTGTGCACAGCGTTCAGAATTTGCAGTCAGGGCCGTTGGACCTGAGCGAGCTGGACTCGGTTCTCCAACAGCAGGAGAAGATCATGAACGCATCGCGGGCCCTAGCGTCACAGGCGTCGAAGAAGAGCAAACTGGTGGCAGGTTTGTACCGACGATTTATTATATATTATTTCAGTGTTCGACAGTGATTTGCAAAGTGTGGTGCATGGGCTCTCGCTAATGGTATGTGAAAGAATAAAGGTGTTTTATTTGAAAGTTAAAAATATATATATTTTTTAAGTCTATCTAAATATTGAACTTATGTGCAATACATTTCAATTGAATCCCCCCCCCAGTATTCAAGCACATAAAACATCACAAAGACAATACCATTATTGGGGATAATAATAGAACTGTTTGTATTTTTGGTCAGTACATTATGGTGAGAGGTGTTCCTAATGTTTTGACAAAAATGATGGGATTACACGGGCGCTTTCATTTCTTTGATGAAATTTTAAATGGTGTTTGATGTTTAAAACGTGTGTGAATAGTTAATCATCTGTTGTAGTTTGTAAAATGGAGTAATCTTTTTTAAAAAGTGGGCCTTACAAGTATATGTAATTTTAAGTCTATAGTATATTCAAAATGTATATTAAGAAATGCAATATAATAAAAATTTAAATAATTGCTATTCATTTAATATATAGTGGTAAAAAAAGAAGTATTTGTTCTAATTTTATTGAATCAATCCATCCAATCTAATACTGTACTTTTAATAAATCCAAAAACTCAAATTTTGGCTCATCTTTATATAACTAAGAAATATTAAAAATATTTTTCTCCCTTTTAGCAAAAGCTGCTGCTAGCCAGTGAACACTACTGCCCCCGACAGGAGACTCAGTAAAGGACCACTGGAGGACTTTACAACACATCCAAACCTTTAACTCACACAGAGGAAAAACAGTTTTATTGTTTATTATTGTGAAATTGTTTGTGGACCAGCTTGTAGCATCACCTAGTGGCCACACAATGTATTTACTACTAACAAGGATGACAAGTTCACTTGACAAAATAAACAAATACAAGGGGGAAACCCATTGTTTGTCTTTTTTAATCAAAACGAGTGAGTGATACTAGGACACGCTACAAAAAATGAATTACATACACTGTAAAAAGTGGATGTGGGGGTGGGGGGGGGGGGGGGGATTCTTCAATCACTCCTATGATGACTTGACAAAAGACTTTTTGTACACGTTTTTCTGTTCGGTGTTCCCGCTTTTTTCCGGGATGCTTTTGTCCTTTTCCATCGTGGTGTCCGTCGGTTTTGTGTCACAGACTTTATCCTCGGGTTCTTTGGACTCGCTGGTGGGCGTCTCGGGTGTGTCCAAGTTCTGAGTCTTTGCAGGCGGGACGGGCTACAGATCAACAAAAACATGTTAAAAGATTCTTCCCGAAGTGGCACTGTTCCGTTCTGTTCTGCGAAAGTGCCTGTTTTCACTCTTTTGCTGCCAATAAACGAAGACTCACTTCGCGAAAGCCGAGTCCGCAGTGTCGCCGGTCGCGTCCGGACAGCTTCTCGTCCATCCCGCGTTGATACTGCATCTCCAGACAATCGCTGATTTGCTCGTCCTCCGTCCCTGCGGAGTACACAGTGGTCACGGCACGCGCGAGCACGCAGGCCTCTCACCCGCGCACGAGGAGAGCTGCGTGGCGTGGCGGCGGGCGGGGGGGAAAAAAGACGCGTTAGTTGCGCCCGAGGTGAAGAAGAAGCATCAGCGGTATGTCAGTTGTCATCAAATCAGCAAATGTGATTCTCAAACTGTAATACAAAGGCTTCCTCTAGTGGTATGTGAAGAATTCCTGAATTAAATTCAAAACGTTGCATGTTAGTTGTTTAGACCTGGGCTTTTTTTTAACCTCAGTACAGTTCAGTTCAGTTGTGTTTTAACGTGAGTACAATTTATTTGCATGTAATATTTTACAAATGGATGATTAACTTCACTCCTGCTTTTTTGTTGTTGCCACCATGGAAGGGTACCAGTGTGATTTAAAAAAAAAAAATAAAAAATTTCAATGATGTTGTAATCACTAACTTGAGCAGGTAGGTAAACAAACAAACAAAAAAAAAGGCATTGAAGGAAGTGCAATTAGCCATTACCATAGTGATTGATAGTCTTTTTTTAAAAGCGTCTTACCACTGCGCAAGTGTGATGTGGACTTGTGGTCGCCAATGACGAGACGTCCAGTGTGTTCTTTCTACACAAGTGGAAAGACAATATTATAAACTTAACTCTATTTCCACATTAACAACAGGAAAGCTTCAGAATAATAATAATAAAGACCAGGCTTAAATAATATTGATCTGTATTACGGCTGAAAACCAAAAAATGTAGTAAAGTTGGGGTTTTTGGAAATACAGTATCGGGAATGAAACCCTGCTGCAAATAGGGAAAGAGTGTGAGTAATTGACACCGTACCTAAAAGTCGAAAGGCAGCTCCTCAATTCACTTCCAACATACAGGGTGATTGAAAAGTAACTCATTTTAAAATACTTATCATTTATTCATGTTTTAATATTTTTCAGTTTTTTTGTGTATGTTCCATGATTAAAGGACAAACCAACGACTTTCGAAGAACTTGCAGGGCGAATATGAGAAGTTGTCTTCCATCCCACAAGAGTTCCTTGTGAAATGAGTTAATGCGGTTCCCAGGCGGCTTGAGAAACTGGCGCCCATATCGAATTTTAAATAAAACTCCGTGCAATACACTTTCTTCTCAGCTTCATTTCTTGTAAGAATTATAGTTCAGAAATATATTACAAGTACTAATAGGAATCACCCGGTAGTTCCCTGGCACCAAAATAATACTTATATTGCTTTGGCCTGAGCACAAAAATAGTGAATAGTTAAGTTTTTCAGCAAATAATAGGATAGGTTCCAAAAACTATAAATCCACAAATATGAGAATTTGTAAACGCTGGAATGCAATTATAATTAGGGTTGCTATTATTTTAATAATTGATTGTTGATTATTTTGTTGATTATTTTTTTCTATTAATTGATGTATTTGATTTAAAAGCATTTCTTATTGCCATCCCTTTATTAAAAAAACAACAACAGGACATTATTTCAAATTGACAGTGCAGAGAATACACAAACAGATTGATTAGATTATGATTGTGTGACTGGTTTGGCTCGTAACATTTGTCAGAAAAATCGGCAAAAATGTTCATCACTGTTTTCCGAAGTAAAAGCAAATGTTTGCAAATGTCAAATTTTGATTCAGCACAAATAACCAGTCTGCTTTCATGGAAGACTACAGAAACTGTTGAGAGGCTCAAATTCTGTGGAATTAATTTTAAGTTCAACAAGGTCTCTAAACGATTATTCGATTATCAAAATAATTGTTGTTGTTGAAACAATTATTTATTACACCTCCAAATATAATAAAACTTTCTCCATTGTGGGACTAATGAACCTTATCTCATCTTCAATATGCAGACTTTAATTGGAATCCAAATTGGAAACTTTATGAAAATGAATGGGCATTGACGGTAATTTAGTGGAAAGGGTAAACAAAGCATAAAAATAAACATTTTGTTTTGTCCTAAGCAATCGTGCATTGTAAAAATAGATAACTCTTGCGACCAGTTGAGATACGACTGTACTTTCATTAATTTAAAAAAAAAACATGTGATTATGCGATAATACACCTTCCTCAGCTATACTTAGGTTCTCTAATGAGAACCAACCTTCAATTTTGTAAATTATTCTTTCCGTTAATCCCGATGTAAAGTTTCCAATTTTGAAATGTCCCAGAATTGTGCAACTTTACTTGGGAAGCGTTTTGAAACTCGTGGAAAGCAACACCACAAGTGTGCACTTGAGTGGGCGGCCCACCTTGGAGGCACCCATCAGCCGGAGAAACTTCTGCTTCCTTTCGTCACTTCCCAGGTCAGCGGACGCCCACTGGGTCGACTCCTCCTGAAGGTGCAAACAAAACATTTTACGTCACTTTGCCCCTTTTTTTTTTTTTTTTTTTTTAAATAAATATAGCACAGCACAACACGGCACACTCGTAATATAACTAGTGAACCCCATGTAACTCATGTCTTAAATGCCAGCTGGTTTACAAGCACGGTGCCTTCAGGTAAACTATGGCACATTAGCCGACAAGCTAACGCGAAGCTAAGCCCTTCACGTACAACTCGCCGCTTCTTTCCGCCGACTCAGCAGAACGAATTACGAACATTTGACTCACTTCGTTGGAGGACGCCGGTCGTTTAGTGCCATGTTTCTCACCCGGAGAACTCATGGTTTGTGATGATAAGGTTTAAACGCTACATAAATAACAATAATTCGTGACATGTAGCAATGGCGATGACTGAGGGAGCCATAAAATGTGTCGTCACTTCTGGTGGCCTCTTCTTCTAAATACGGTTGTACTGCAGATCGTTTCTCTGCTGCCAAATGTGGTGAGATTGTGTAACTACAACCAGAACGAACGTTAATCGAAAGGGGCTTTTCCACCGCAGGAACCTTGATGATTATTATTACACGATTAACTACCGCTATAAAACAAGTATTTGTTAATGTATTATGCTTTAATGTCGAAAACAAACCTTTAACTTTCCCCAAATTATAATAACCACCCTAGAGTATAATGCAGCAAACGTCTGCAATTTAAATTGAGAAATAAAATGTTTGCAAATTTTAAATTACAAATAATAAGAATGTATTTCATGTTAGATCCTACCATAGATCAAATTGTGCTGCAAATAATATTTAATCAGAATCAGAATCATCGTTATTTTGCCAAGTATGTCCAAGAACACACAAGGAATTTGTCTCCGGTAGTTGGAGCCGCTCTAGTACGACAACAGACAGTCAATTGACAGAGAATACTTTTGAGATATAAAGACATTGAGAAAACACTGAGCAATAAAAGGTTGCTAGTAATCTGGCAATGACAGTCCTTTTTTTCCCTGACAATTGTGCAAAAGATGCAGAGCACACACCTCTAGCACTTAGAGCAGTTTGAATGACAAATAAAGCAATAGTCCGGTGCAATGACCATTGTGCAAAGGGCACCGAGACTTCAAGGAATGTATGCAGTTTAAAGTGACTAGTAGTGCGATAATCTGGGACAATGTCGATTGTGCAAATGTTGCAGATACTCCTCAGTCAGTGTGCAAGTGGGGGGCAGATGCTGCTCTGGCATGAGTGGCCAGTATTGGTCAACAACAGATATGCAAATAGTGCAGCGTGGCGAGACTACGACGTGCACGAGTATGTATAATTTGCCCGACAGAAATGCGACAACAAACTCAAGACAAAAAATTGCCAGCATGTTGTAATGGAATTGTACGTTAGCTGTTTAAGAAGTTGATTGCAAGGGGGAAGAAGCTGTTGGAATGTCTGCTAGTTTTAGTTTGCATTGTTCGGTAGCGCCTACCTGAGTGAAGGAGCTGGAAGAGCCGGTGACCGGGATGCGGAGGGTCCGAGAGGATTTTGCACGCTCTTATCTTAGTTCTGGCAGCGTGCAAGTCCTCAAGGGTCGGTAGGGTACCGACAATCCTTTCAGCAGTTTTGATTGTCGGTTGCAGTCGGAGTTTGTCCTTTTTTGTAGCAGCACCAAACCAGACTGTGATGGAAGAACACAGGACTGATTCGATGACCGTTGTGTAGAACTGCCACAGCAGCTCCCGTGGCAGGCCGTGCTTTCTCAGAAGCCGCAGGAAGTACATCCTCTGCTGGGCCTTTTTGAGGACGGAGTTGATGTTGATCATCCACTTCAGGTCCTGAGAGACTGTAATTCCCAGGAACTCGAAGGTCTCGACAGTTGACACAAGGCAGTTGGAGAGCGTGAGGGGCAGCTGTCACTATCGGTAACTGATGCTGCAAAAATGTGTATTTTCAGTACAAACACCAACTGGTGTTGCAAAAGGGAAATGCTTATATATATATATATATATATATATATATATATATATATATATATATATATATATATATATATATAGCCATACACACACACACACACACACAACTGTCAGTATGTCTGGGAAAAATATTAAATCTTTGTAATGGCAGTTAGTGTGTCACTACATTTACAACTAATGGAAAAAATGTTTATGTCACTAATAATCAGTATATAACAATACAAGAATTTCAGTACAAATGTTTAATTTTCAGTAAAACATTAAGAATAAACACCAATATGTCGCATATGTGTACAATAAAAGTTGGTAAAAAATTTTGTTCACCGAATGACACCATATTATTATTATTATTATTATTATTAACATTGGATTCTATATTTCCCATTGCTGCTAATGTAGTTACAGCATGTATAGACACCGACAGATGTCGCTAGAGTAAATGTAATAACGTAAAGCAAAGCGGCAAAGCACTTTTAATAATTGTTTCAATATCAATATGTAAGTCTTAACTTTTAATATTTTTAAATGATGGTAATTATATGTGTACATATATTCCAGTTTAAGGTATTATTTAGTATTTCTGGGCCATTTTTCATTATTATCTTTATTCGTCTTCAGTGATTGTCTAAAGTTAGGATTACAGTTTAGTTAAAGCAGAACATCAAAACGTTATTATTTTTATTTTTTACTGTCATTAATTATGATGATCATTTTAACCATAGTACATTTTTAAAAAGACATCTTCAATCATCGATGTCATGTATTCAAACGGCCTTTAGATGGGGTTCTACTAATCGTAATAGAAGTAAAAAAAAGAAGGCTCTTGGACCTCAATAACAATAATTATTCACATTTTTTTTCACGTTAAAACATATTACACTATCATTAATATGGTTATCATGGAGCTAAAACGTGACTTTTAACAACATTATCCAACATTTAAACACATTATTTTGACAATCTCACATGCTTAAATAATATACACAAAAATAGCATAATAGTATAATAACAATAATAATAATAATAATCATCATCATCATCATCGTAATCATAATAGTAATAATGATATGTTTTTGCAGGAATAAGTCCAAGGGGACAGACTGGCCTTTATTATAAGTCTTTTTATTCTATTCTATATTTTACTGAAAATGTTTTTTAAAAACATTTTGTTAGCTGCCTGTATGTGACATAATGACATGATTATTCATATTTTTACTTGAGTGACAAAAATAGTCAGTGTAAACATTTTTTTGCAACAACATTCCACTGAATATATATATATATATATATATATATATATATGACATTTTCAGTATTATTAAAATCTTTACTTATAAAAACATCCCACGTAAATGACATAAACCAGTCACGGGAAACATTTTGTCCATTTACTTTCCCATGGAGCCAAAACTTGACATGAACAACATTACCCCACATTTAAGCACATTTTGTTTGCAACTGACTTGCCTGTATAAGTATCTAATATAGTGTTTAAGTAGTGAGACTGTTATTTATTTCATTTGTATTGATTGATTTTACGAAATGAGGGCAAACAAACAGCAGTGGAAGAATGGAAGAAAACTTAATTCCACAACTTCTTGAATGGGCCTCCCAAGGAGATTGAGAAAGTGAAGAGAGAGAGGGACAGAAAAAGAAAGCGAAAGAGAGAGAGAGAGAGAGCGAGAGAGAGAGAGAGGAGGGGTTAACTCTCCTCTCGATGTCTCTCTATCAGTCACTGGGTCACACTCTCTCACTTCACGTCCACATCGCGCCGGACCGGGGAAGGAAGGAATAACTTTTTCTTTTCTTTTCCGCTCCACCAAACAACGAGAACTGCGGACCCAACTTCCCACTTTCCCCTACTTCCCCCCCCCCCCCACCCCCACACTCATTTTCTCTGTGTCCCCCCCCCCCCCCCCCCCCCCGGTCAGTGTGGACTTCTTCTCCCCCCCCTCCCCTACTCGCTCCACCGCATCCAAAGTGCGCCATGGTGACTTTACGCGCAGGATTGGGCGTCTTTGGCTTCTTGTGATTCAAAGTTGCAGCACGAGAGTCTCATCGCAAAGCGTGCAGGTAAGAGACGAGTCGTGTCACTCACCGTTTACCTGTTTCAAGTCGTAAAAAAAGAAAAAGTGGAACAAATCATGCTTTGTCATTTATTTCAACAATCCTAACAGACCCGTGTCAATTCACGTCATTCAGATGACGTCAGATTATTATAATAAAGCAAATGTAACTTCAAGCAATGCACTAAAGTTTGCACAACTGTTGATAATCAGTATAAAGGCACTAATGCTGCAAAGAAGTGTAAAAAAAAAGAAGAAAGAAAAATCATATATATGTATATAATAACCACCAGTGGGTCTCCATAGACTCGAATGCAGCAAATATCTTACATTTTAATAAGAAAAATGAAATGTGTGAATGTTAAAAATGACAACTACTTGGTGTTGCAACATATGATGTATATGTGTATGACAGGCATTGTGTCACATCCAATCATCTTTGCAAAATAAGTAAAAAGTGTTAATATTGATATTCAGCATATGTCACTATGTCATGTGCAACTCATGCTGTGAAAGTCATAACTTCCAGCAAAAACTGACTATTTGACTTCACTTGTGTTGGAGAAAAGTGGCTAATGATAGTCAGTATGTCACTTTATACAACTAAAACTGTACAAATCTTAACTTAGAATTTTATGTCAATCATGTTGCAAAAAAGAAGTACTCATATCAAGTCAAAATATGACTAATGACAATCAGTATGTCTTTCAATACTACTACTGCTGTAAGTGTACTGCTGTTTGTTATAACCACCAATTTGTCACATTTCAGTACAAAGTTGGCAAAAAGTGTTTACACTGACCGTTTAATGTCACTCATGCTGCAAAACAAGTTGAATTAATAACGTCAAACATGAATCATGACAGACAACTAATGCTGGGAAAAAAAGCAAAAAAAAAAAAAAGCTTACATTTACAGTAGCAACCAATATGTCACTCTTAACTCAATAACCCTGCAAGTCTTTAAAAAGTTTCCAAAACTGTTTATTTGACAATTTGGTGGCTCTCATGTTGCTGAAAAATGCATAGTTTCAAATAAAAGCATGAATAATGACAGCATGTCACTATATACAACAAATGCAGCAATAATATTTCAACATTCTATTAACATGCCCTTAGTTATGTTACTGTATACCTAAACATCTTTATTTTTCACTGAAATAGTTGCCAGAAATATGTAGAATGACAATTTATTTTGTCACGTATACTGAAAAAACGGTGAATTTCAAGTAAAACATGACAGTCAGTTTGTCACTATAGATCCCAGGAAGTGTGCAACTGTTTATAATAACCTCCAGTGTGCCACATAGACTCATTAGTGCTGCAGGAATATTATATTTGATGTCCACGTGTTACTTATGACATTCAGTAGACTCAGTCATTCTGTAGAAAAGTTGAATTTGATGTCAGAATGTTAATAAAGACCACGAGTAGACTAAATAATACTGCACAACCGGCAGTAGACTCATTAATGCTAGAAAAATGTTGCATGTGAACTTGATGTACACTCAATAATGCTGAAATTTGTTTGAACTCTCAGTGATGTCAATAATAAGCCCATGTTATTACTGCAAAAATGTTCAATATGGTTTAAAACTGTAAAGAAAGACCTTGAATAGATCCATTAATGCAGCAATTTAAGGTAAAATGTAAATAATGACCAGAAGTCGGCTCATTTGTGTTGCAAACATTTTTGAATTTGATGTGACATTTTTACTTATGATTACAATTAGACTCAATGTTACAAAATGCTATATTTAAAATTTTAAACAAAGTTCATAGAGACATTCAATAGACTCATGAATGGTGCAAAAATGTTGAATCTAAAGTCAAAATGTTAATAAAGACCTACAAGAGACTCATTAAGTGTTAAAACAAATGTTAAATTTGAGGTACAAATATTAATAATGGCCAGACTCATCAACACTACAAAAATGTTGAATTTGAAGTAAAATTGTTAATCTTGACCAGAAGTAGATACGTTAATGCTGCATAAATGTTACATTTTATGTCTAAATGTTATTAAAGACCACCATTAGATCATTAATGCTACAAAATGTTACTAATTACCCTAAGTAGACTTATTAATACAGCGAAAATGTTAAATTTCATGTAAAAATGTTAATAATGTCCACAAAAAGACTCATTAATGGTACAAACATTACATTTCCAGCTAAAATGTTTAAAAGACCATCCAATCAATGCAGCAAAAATGTTAAATTTGACATAAAAATGTTCCAAATGACCACAAGCAGCCTCTTCGATGCTGTGTAAACGTTGAATTAGATGTCAAGAATTGTGCCGGCAACCATAAAGTCAGGTGAGCAAGTCTATATTGAGTCTTTAAGTGACACAAATGTAGCCTACTGTTTATCTAGTAAAAATAAATAAATAAATATATATATATATATATATATATATATATATATATATATATATATACTATTTGCTCTGTTCAAAATGTTTTCATATTCAGACCTTTACAATGTGTCTTACATCTTCTTTTACATGTGCACGTTTTACACACGTTTTACACACGTTTTACACGTCCATGATGACCCAATTGGGAAGGGGTCAGGGGGCTTCTTGGGAATCTAATAGGGAGAGAACACTGGGATAAAGTGGGTGGTGGTCCTGTCCTATTAACTTTCCCCTTCTTTGAGGGGCGGGGTCTGAAGGCATGAGTCATGTGCAAAAATAGAAGCTAACTAAATGGAAGTATTAGCATGAGACAATAAGGCTGATTGTTATGCGTTGATATTGTTATGTCACTAAGTGGTGGTGTGTCCTGCCTGGCAGAGGGTACGGGAGGACACGGCTGCTCAGGGGGGTCTGCAGGGGGCTGATAGCGGTCTCCTCGGGGTGGTCCCCTCGCTACACCTCGCAGATAACGCTCATGCGTGGTTGCGTTCTGCATGCACACACACCCCAAAAACGTTTGTGATTTTACAGCTCAAACATGCGTCACAATTCTTCTATGGGAATTGTTTGCAGGAGACAATTTATAGCTCACTCACACATACATGCACACACTGTGTGCGTGTAAAACAATCTGAGTGGGGCTCTTATATGAGGGATGTGTGTGTGTGTGTGTGGGGGGGGGGGGGGGGGGGGTGTTAGAAGTTGATCTCCTATGGCATTCTGTGCAGAGCAGGTGCTGCGGCCCGACGTTCCCTCATAAGGTAAAGTAGCATTGGTGCGTCCAAATGGCAGACTTATATATAGGCTGCCAATTCAGCACATTGTCCCCAGCCTGCATAGCTGCTCTGCAAGGACCCACAACTCCTTCCCCCCCCCCCTTCTTCTTCTTCTTCTTCTTCTTCATCACAATTAGTTGGTGCCCAAGCACAATCCTGGTTCAAATTACTCTTAAATGGGGAGAAACGTTGCATTGACTGCAATTCATATTCAATGCATTAAGAGGTAATGCGTAACCGGTCATCATAAGAGCTTTTCCTAATATTTTGTTATTCGAATATATTGCATATATTATCATACAGTATTAGAAGTAGTGGCATAGTGTATAGAGTTCCCCATATTGCAAGTTGTTTTAGAGCATTTTGAATGATCTTTCAAGGCCCCTAGAATATTGCATTCTGGGGAAAAAATGAACGCAAAACCTACTAAAAGAAAGAATGGACTGTCTTCTTTCACCAGAAGTTTGTTTGTAGAATTGACCATTCTTTAGAAATCAGAAGCAGACATGGGTTAGTTTTCCCTAAAACACTGGTTTCTGACCAAAAAGTAGAGAAAATTAGCTTTTTGGGAAAAGAAACATGTCAAGCATAACAGTGACTTTGACGCTGATATTATTTGCTTTTGTGACACCTCAAACTTTAAAAGAACAAAAACAAGACTGAGAAACGGCTTTTGACGGCAAACAATTTTTTTTTTTTTTTTTTTTAGCCGTGTACAGTACTTGAAGAAATGCACCATGAGGGACAATGACTCACTGTGACTCGATTTGAACGTCAGTGGATTTTTTACATGGTGTTCCGCTTTCCCTCCATGGACTGCGTCATCTTTTCTCACATTCACGGCACACACTTTCTACTACCTACCATGACACATTTTCTGTTTTTTTACCATACCTTTACTCTGTTCGAGTGTGAGGTGTCTAAACTTTGTTGTTCAATGTTGGTATTTATCTCGCTCACTATGGACGCGACAAGCCAAAATTCACCGCCTCATCTTTATCTTCTACTCAAAAGCTGTGTTGATCTCAAATCCAGAGCGATGCAACGCCGCCATCTACAGGGATAAGTCATTACAGTGGTTTACAAACCTCAGATTCACAGACAACCTGGGCTTCACCCTCTTCCGTGCCTACCCATTGAAAAATGTACTTGACAAATATACGTCCAATTGACGATATGAATGTCCACGCCATTTAACAGTTAATTTGTTCTTAGCTGTCACACGAGTGTCAAAAGAGTCATCTGCATATTATTGATGGTGGTGAAGATGATGTTGGGAGTGGACCAGTATCTGCTAGTGTATGTTGCTGTTGTTGATATGACTGTTGTTGTGCCCATTGTTCTGTTGTCCCTCCCGCGGTCACTCAACCCATCTGTCTTGTTTCCTCTCTCTAGCTATCCTCTGTCCCGCTAATCAGTTTGTCCATCTCAACCCAATTGGTCGCGGCAGACAGTCGCCCCACAAGTGTAAAAAGTAGTTAACCACTTTCGTACAAGTGTAAAAAGATGCTCACGACTCTTAGTATTAAGACGCTAAAGCAGCGGTGGGAAAACTTTAGTGCTCATGCCACATTTGAATTTTAACACAGACAGATGGGCCAGCTAGTTGAAAAATATGGGGGGGAAAAAGATTGTGTATGTAAAATTTTTGATTTTAAGAATGAAATTATAATGCATTTTTGTATTTTAATGTTCTTATGTAGAATTCATCATATTATAATTAGGCAAGCAATTATTTAATAAAATGAATTGAATAAGTTAAAAGTAAAAAAAGAAAGTAAAAATAGTTTATTTCAATAATTAAGTAATAATTCATCCACGTGGAATTTTTTAAAATATTTATTTTTATTCGCCAAGTGATTAAATTAAAATGAGCTTAGCAATTATTGAACAAATTAAATTAAAAAAATCTCTGTAAAATATGTAAAATAGTTTATTTGAATAATGAGATAATAATTCATTGTTGTGTTCTAATTGGATTATGTCTCATTATTTTCACTATAATTAAATAACAATTATTTTATAATAAAAATGCATGTGTAAATTAGTTTACTTTTGGAATCAAATATTTATTTCATTTAATTATAAGCAACTATTATTTAATAAGTTCAATAAAAATCGTAAAAAACAAGATAGCAACCTGGGTAGACAAATTGCCAAGGCACATTTATAAAGATTTTGCATCTCAACCTATAGTCTGCCACTCTTTCAAATGAGAATTTGTGTAATGCTAATATGCTAACATAAAGCACTAAGGATTTTACATCTTGCCGTGGAGCCAGCTACTAGTCCCAATGAAAATTTCTCAATACTAACATGCAAACTGTTACGTTTTTTTTTTTTTTTTTTTTTTTACGTCTTAGACTATAGTCTGCAACTATTTCTAATGGGAATTCGTAAAATGTTAATATATAGCAAGCTAGCAGTCTGGGATGAGAAAGCACCATGGATTTATGCTGTGTAGTCAGAAACTGGGTATGTTCGGAAATTCAATCTGACGCCCTAACATCAACTCTGAGAGTGCAGTGTTCTCAGAGGCAGAGCGCCTTTTGTTAAATGTACAAACGACCACCTTGCTTGAACGGCATGCTTTTTGAACTGCTTCCATGCTTGTCCTGCCTGACGCTGCCACACTCTTGTCCTCCGAGTCAGAGCGGCCAGAGTGCGCTCCGCGGAGCACTCCCAGAGTGTGGCGCTTCTATATTTTGCGTATGCTAACTGTTGGTATGCTAACAGAAAAGGCAAGATAGCAACCTGAGTGTGGAAAGCGCTCAGGAAGATTTAAAAATGATTTTATATTTTGCCCCATAGTCAGGTACTACTTCATTGCTCATATGAATCAATAAAATGCTAACATGCTAATAGTACAGCAACTTGGGTAGGGAAAGCGCTGCAGTATAATCAATAAGGATTTGACATCAAGACCCATAGTCAGCTACTATTTCTAATGAGAATGTATCAAATACTAACATGCAAACTGTTGGTAAGCTAACATACTGTATTTGGAAAGATGGCAGCCCGAGTATGGAAAGCGCTAAGGAAGGTCAATCAGGCTTTTACATTTTCCCCTGTAGTTTGGTCCTATTTCTAATATGAATTGATGAAATGCTAACATGCTAACATACGGCGCAATTTTAGCGCTTCTGTCTGTGTGTATTGGAACCTCTCCCTTCCTCATGATTTGCCGTGGCTTGGTACATGTGTTGTCTAAACACAAATTTTACATTTAGTTGCAAGTGCGCCAACCCTGCTCTAAGTGCACATTAGCGGGCCTATACGGTATATACTTATCTCGGGCACACCCAAATTGTAGCGTTGCTACACAAAGAAAAAAGAAAGATGGCTGAGGCTGTGCTCAATGAAGACTTGACACACACGCGCACACAGGACCCCAAACTTGGCCACCACAAGGCAACATCACTTTGTGTGTGTGTGTGTGTGTGCGCGCGCGCGCGAGAGAGAGAAATTTATAAAAGAACAGAAACTGAATTTGACTCAACGCAACAGCGTGAGCAGCACATTCATGCAAGGGTGTCGATATGATTTAAAAAAATGGGTGTCATTGGCATGGTTGGTTGGTCTTATCCGGCTGCAGAACCAGCCGGGTGGGGTTCAGTGTAGCAAAGACAATACGGCGGCATGCAGGCTTTGATAATCAAGTAAAAATAATGCACTTGGAAGACTCCTTTTGCCATTGACGGGCGTCTTGTCACACAACAAGAAGAGACCGTTTGCTGGTGGGAAATGCGGACTGTTAATGTTCCACTGACGTTGCTCTCTTCCAATAGTAATATTTGTTGGCATACCAACTGTGAGCATCTAAGCGTTGAAGAAAGTTGATAACTTGCTATATATATATGTTAGCTTACCCGCTGTTAGCATGTTAGTATAATTCTCATTGGAAATAGTACACAACAAAAACTAATTTTTTCAAGCTACCTTAGCGCTTTCTCTACCAATATCTTGGTTTATGTTAGCATTTCCATTTGTACTTTGTTAGAACTATGTCCATTCTCACTGGGACTAGTACGCAACCACTGGGATAAATTCTAACTATTTATCAATGTGCCCCGGCTTTTTCGCTACTCAGGTTGCTAAGTCGCTTTCAGGATATTAGCTGTTAGGCTGTTTGCATTACGGTGGACCCCCGCAGACTCGGGGATCGGCACCCACGGATTCATATTTTTTTCTTCAATGTAATTTTTTTTTCTTTTTTTTTTGGGGGTGCTGGAGGGACCAACTCCCTTTATTTCGTGGAAAACGCTTATTGACAATACAGCCCGCTTATTCAAGATGGGTTAAAATTATTTGTTTTCTTTGAATGCAGTTATTCTAAAGGTCAATTATTCGCAGATTTTTGCTATTTGTAGTCGGACCTGATCCCGATCACCTGCGAATAGTCGAATAGTACACAAATAGAGGGAGAAATGTAAAATACTTTATAATCTGCTTACTCCGGTTGCGATCTTGATACATGCTAATATAGCAACTATTTATTTTTTTTACAGCGGCTTTGACGATCAAATGAAAACACTTTAAAGACTCCTTTTCCTCTTCATCGACTCGACGCCCGTGGCACGCCTTGTGCCTTAAACCAAACAAAAAAACAAGTCAGCCTGTTAATGTTACACTGAAAATGATGTGTAATTGTGTCTCGCGTTGTTGACTCAGACTGCGAAGCCCATTGTGGTGCAGCAGGTTTCTATTATGAGTGCCTCTCTCTCTCTCTCTCTCCCCCCCTCTCTCTCTCTCTCTCTCTCTCACCCACACACACACAAAGATGAAATATTGGTGGCGCCGTCGTCACGGTGCCTCGTTGCTGGCACACTGTGCACACTCTGACTAATCAGTACCACACCGCCGATAAAAACCACTTTGGACCACAAAATGTATTTATATAGTCGGCGCTCGCTCACATCCAGATAGCGACGCACGGGCCCAAAAAATTACAAACAGCTCTCACTACTATTTTTTTCCATCGTAGGAGATATTGTAAATAAATATAATTTGTTTCAGGGTTTAGCTGTAGCCGTCATAAATACTCATTTTATTAACTGTATAAGCAAGGTTTTAAATTATAACTTTCTTAGCTGTCATAGAAGTGAAAAACAAGCTAATGTTCTTATATAAAATTATAAAATAAATGTGTATCTATATATAAATTTTTATATATATATAGAATATAGAAAATAAAAAAGAAGTAACATACAAATGAATAATACAAATCATAGAAAATGCAAAAAAATAAATAGAAAAAAATATACACACACATGTATAAAATAGAAAATAAATATAAAACCAAATATAAAATATAAATAATTATTACTGTATATAATTCCAAAGTATAAAATATGAAAAATATTTAAATATATACAGTACACATATTAAGCCATTACAGATAAAATAAGATTTGACTGTAAAAATGGACAAACGTAATATAAAAGTCATGTGTTTTATATATAATTTAGGAAAAGTAAAAAAATGTCTAATCTAAAAATATAGTCTAAAATATTATATATGTATAAAATATAATGACATCAAATCTATATCATATATAATTTGCATAACAATATAACTATATATCAAAACTAAAATAAAAAAATTTAATAGCAACAATGTAATGTCATTCTTGTTTCACGTCATTTTTCAATAATTAATTATCATAAAAGTGCAAAAAGAAGTTAACACTGGTAATAGTAAAAGGAAAGAAAACATTATATAAGATGCCAATTAGGGTGTAAAAAGCGGAATTCAGTGTGAAATTCCTCTTTCCGATATCGAAAGAGTCCACCTTAAAGAACATCCTGATGCATTTTGTCGAGCACTGCCTCCCAAAATAGCCTCTTTGACGGACAGCTCCAGAAGTCCTCCTCGTGCACCACATTTGGCGGCCAGTCGTATTGGTAAACGATGAAGCGGCCGACATGCGTGTAATGTGCCCTGGACATAGTGCTGGATTAGCACAAGCTACGCGCTATGCTGCCATATTGTTGCTGACTACGCTGCCGGCTCAGGTTTCCGCAGTGCAATCCGAGCTGGAGTGCCTCTAGCACAAAAGTAAAAAGTAAAAATAATTTTTTACTGTCCCTCATATCAATTGAAGTTCAGATACCTAACAAATCTACTTGAGTCCAGTAACAAAATATTTGTACTTGGTTACTTCCCACCATTGATAATAAGAGGTAAAAAAAAAAAAAAAAAAACCTATAACATTAAATAAAAGAGCCTAGCGTATTGTTGCTGTCTACACTCCTGCCTCAGGTTTCTGCCACACAATCCTAGCCAAGGAGACGACTATATGACGATGACGGCGGCAGCGGCGTTGGCCTGCTGACACTCGGACGCAAACGATGCGTTTACTGTGAACGAGAGACGATAAATAAATAAATGAAAGGAACGCTGCCTCAGCAACACTTTAGTGTCACTCCCCAGCAACAGCAGCAGCAGCAGCAGCAACAGCAGCCGCTTTAATATGGGAAACATACGTCGCCGTGCTTGTGATGTCACTTGTTATTGCTGGCGGTTGCCTATAGGAAAAATCCCATTTGTAGTTGAAAGAAGCTTATGTCATAAAGACTCTTTTGTGGCACGATTGTGTGTGTGTTCCTCACACTCACGCAGGCTTAAGTTGGTTACAAAGACACTTGGGTCTCGTTTACATGACACAAATTACACAGTTTTGATGTAAAATGGCAACTCACACAAAATCTCTGCAAAATTGTGCACAGAAACACAGGATCCTGCAATCTGATAATTAGCTACAGTGGTGCGAAGTACCAGTTTCATTCGTTCCGAGACCAAGCTCGGAACTCAATTCATTCGTATGTCAAATTGAGATGCCATTTATCAGTTCCAGCCCCCCAAAAACCAACATTTTTTTGTCATATGTTGTATCAACTTACAAAAAATGGTCCTGTCATCTTACAATATGACCCACCCACATATGTTGGCCGATGGTGTGTTTTATTGAAATAAAGAAATGGAAAGATTTCTTTTTGCACCACTATTGACTCCCTCGTTCTCGCCAGAGTGCACGCCGATTGCACTAACGGACGTTCGTGGTCCTTTCATCTTACAACATGACTCCTGCACATTATTGATGTGTTTATGTTGCCCTATGGTGCGTTTTAATGGAAGATAAACAGATTTCTTTTTGCACCACCGTACGTGTTTGCCACAGTTTTGTTTTTTTTAAACCTGATACCAGATTTACCTCTGAAGTTGAAATTAAGCATGCAGCAAATTAAAATAGACTCAAACAGTCAAGTGAAGAGAGGAAGTGAGATCATAAACTCTCTCTCATGTATGAATTGTGCACATATGGGAGCGTGGATGATTTTTAAAAATTCCGCCAACTCTCCTTTTACTTACACAATGAGCTGAGTTCTATTTTATGGCGCTACAGATTTGCGCGCTGTCGTCTAAATCACTTGGGCTCTCTCGCAGATTGCGTCCCGTATTTACATTTATGCATGCGGTAAATTAGTCGGGGGGCGGTCACGTACCCCCCCCCCCCCTCCCCACCCGCCACATCCACATTAATTGACCCTGACAGTTAAAGCCTTGTTCGGGTCGTGACAAGGTTGACTCCAGCCCGGGACGCTGCTCCCCTGGCGCTCCTTCACACATCTGCACATCATTTGCGACAAGTGGCGGCTGCGGCGGCTGACTTCTATGATGAATGACTGGCTTGTGTTGTATTCCGTTGGACGTGGTTCTGCAATCAGCGGCGTACGCTCTAACGAGAACAAGGCACTAGAGGACCCGATTACCATGATGCAAAAAACCAAAAACATTAAAACACACCATTAACAGAAGTCCTGCATGTGTCTTCATGTATGCCAGGGGTGTTCAGCTAAAATTTTAAAAGGTCCAGATCGTGCTCATAAGTTTACAGACGCTGGCAGAATTTGTGAATTCTTATTTTAAATATGACTGAATAAAGCCCACCGCGGTATTTTCTTTATGGGTATGTTTAGTATAATGATTGTGCTTTTCTGAAATGCCTGACAGTTTAATTTGAATTCCATTAAAAATAAAATTAAATGTGTTTCACCTGATCCTTCATGTTTTCTTTAAGGAATTCTACACATCTTACAAATTCTATCTATCTATCTATCTATCTATCTATCTATCTATCTATCTATCTATCTATCTATCTACCTACCTACCTACCTACCTACCTACCTACCTACCTACCTACCTACCTACCTACCCACCCAACCCATCCATCCACTTTCATTGTTAGTGAAATGGTTAAAAGGGGAAACTCCTCCATGTGCGGTTTTATCTAGAATTAAAACATATGTAATAGTTTCTAATTTCATGTTTTTCCTTGAAAGAGGTAAAAAAAAAAAAAACTTCAACGTTTGTGTCTCCTGGCCTTTGCAGTCACAGGTCATCAAATGAGCCTATGTTTTGTCTGAATGGCGTGTTTTCTTGTGAGGGGCTCGGGGGTCCACGGAGGTCTTCTCACGCTCTTTTGTCGCAAAGACGTTCTTCCTTTTTTTCCTTTCCCGGCTCCTTCCCTTCTTCACAAGGCCCTCCTTTCTTCTCAGTCACGCCAAGCGAGTGTGTTTGTGCATACCTCGGCGGCCCGACAAAAGAGATGCTTTTGACATTCACCTCTTGTTTTTACAGTCCCTACGAGGCGCGCCGTTTGCACAGCTTTGTCAAGGAGACACGGGACAATGGCGAGCACCCATAATGTAATCTCCTCGGGGCTGCTTAGGTGCGGACGTATGTGCCGACGCTTGCCCCGGCCCCGAGCCGCTCCTCGCCGCCTGGGCCATATTTCACGCCGAGTGACTCAGGGGAGAGAATGCATGTTGTCACTTAAGCCTCACATGCTCTTTTGTGAGACGCACAACACAAAAGCGTTTGCACTCATGCAAACATCCTCACTGTCGTTCCAGGTAATCAAAGGGGTGCTCACAACAACTTGCCTGCACACATGGGTTTTAACAAAAGACACGCATCCGCCATCCAAAGGTCCAAATGCCTCTTCTAAAGTGAGCTTCCAGTCGGATAACCCTAACCCAAAACACAAAACCCTACCATTAACCCTACCAACTAAACCTAACCCCATCTGTCTGAGCTTCCAGTGGAATACTCCTAACCTAACCCAAAACCTAACCCTTCCTGAGTGATTGATCCTCCGGGCGAGTTACCCAAACCCAACCCTTGACCTAATTTCAACTCAAAACCTCCCAGAGTGAGTTTCCATTAAAACTTAACCCAAACTCCAAAGCCTAAACCCCAAACCCTCACCACCAACCCCTAAAACCTACACGTAACCCCTCACCCCTAAAGCTAAACACCGAAAACACAAACCTGAAACACTACCCAAAGCCCGAACCCTAACGCTTCACGAGTGAGTTTACAGGGGATTAACCCTAAATCCGAAACCTAAACCCTTACCTAAATTGAAACAACTAACCGTAACCCCCTAACCCTAAACCCTAACCCAGAGGTCACCAGAGTAGCGCCCATGGGCACCAGGTAGCCACCAAAGACCACATAAGTAGCCCGTGGGCATGTTCTAAAAATAGGTCACCAGTGATGGGACATTGTGATTTTCTAGGAATGTTGTAGAAGTGATCGTTTGAAAATGTAAACACTGGCAATGATTTCCAGAAATAAAGTGTTGCATATTGAAATTTACCAGTCTCCCAATTATTGTGAGAAATTGTTTAACATGATCACTGACTGTCTTTACATAAATAATTGTCATTAATTATGAATAATAACATTTAATAATAACACTATTAAAGTTAATTTGAACAAATTTGTTATTTCAGAAGTGTGTATCAAATTGTTCACCCTTCAGATTAATCAGTACCCAAGAAGTAGCTCACAGTTTTAAAAATGTCATGACCCCTGCCCTAACCCTTAACGCGTAAACCATAACCCTAAACCTTCATCGTAACCCTGGACTCTGACCATTCCTGAATCTGTTTCCAGACGATTAACCCTAAACCCAACCTCTAACTGTAACCCGAACCCCAACCCTAACCTAAACCCCTAAAACCTAACCCTCGGGTGTGCCGTAAGGGGTGTGGAAAGTGATGAGGATTCTACGGGTCAATGACTGCCAGGAACCCCAGAAAAACACATTTTCAGTATGTGGCCTTGACACTGAGGGCCCCAAATAGAGAATTTTTTTTTCACGCTACCTCAAATTTCAAGAGCAGCCCTGCTAACTCTAACTCAAGCCCAACTCTAAACCTTACTTAGAGTTAAAGGGGTGGGTGCTTACAGCCCAACCCAGAATGAACATTGGCACTTTCCCAACAATGTGAACAATTAGATGAGCGTTTCCTCTTAGCAATTAACTACCATCTCTCTTTGTCAGCATTCAGGTGAAGAGATGTTCATCATTGTCATAATTACACATGCTCATTAATTTTTGTTGATAATCGAACATCAAACGCAAGTGGCTTTGTTCGATGAATTGACGTGAACAGAAGCAGTTTATTGCTTTTTGCAACTGCACTCTGCTGGTTATTGAGTTTCACACGAACCGGGGTTGGGAATTGCTAAAAGAAAACATCTACGATATCTTTTGAAGAAAACTTGAAGAACCACTTGCTTTGTAATGTCGACTGGCTCCATTCTTGACAGTTTCTGAAGTTACATATTTTGACTGGAATTTACTCGGAAGTATGGTTGCTTTTGGGGGTCAAAAAGTATTTAGTCAAATTATTTCACTATAAAAGCGTAACGACAATTATTTTTTGCTCATTTCACTTGCTACGTTTTGCCTTCTCTGTTCTTCGCTGATGAGGAATTCTGCATTTGTTTGGCTTATTCTTTGGATTTTTGTCTTCTGATAAAAAACGCCACACAACCGACTACGGTGGAATCTCGAATAAATAACTTATATGGCTCTTAAATGGGGTTTGTAAATTTATAAGTTTGTAAAGTGAACCTAAATTTCCCATAAGAAATAATGCAAACATGAATAATTGGTTCCAGCCTCGACAAAAGTCCCTATTTATTAAATGTTTGTACCGTACACTTTGAACACAATATAAAGGTATACAGTACTGTATGTCAAACATGACAAGGGGTGATTGATCAAAAATCTCTATTAACCCAGTTAACAACAAGCGGAATCATCCCCCTAATTCAAATGCTGCTGCCCTGCCGACTGACACTCAAGCGATGTCACAAGTCCCTCTGTGCGTTCACAGCCAGTCGGAAATCACAAAAACACTTAACTTTGACAGCCAAGTTGCTACAGTTATGAAGAACATGCAAACTCCACACAGGCGGGGCCGGGGATTGAACCCGGGTCCTCAGAACTGTGAGGCTGACGCTCTAACCAGTCGGCAACCGTGCCGACCCAGGTATTTGCTAACAGCAGTTCTCTTTTCTTTACTGCCAAAAACAATGATCTCAGTTTTGTTGTGGTTTAGTTGAAGAAGATTTTGGCTCATCCAGATATTTATCTGTTTTAGACAGTGACACAACACCTCAATTGAACTGTAGTCATCTGGGGATATTGCTAAATATAACTGTGTGTCATCTGCATAGCTATTATAGTCAAGATTGAAGTTCTGAAGAATTTGACCAAAGGGTAGTATATACAGGCTGAACAAGAGGGGTCCAAGAACTGAGCCTTGAGGGACCCCATAGGTCATTGCCATTCGATGAGATTGAGCACTTCCAATGGTTACAAAATAACTTCTTTCCTCCAGGTAGGACCTGAACCATTTAAGGACTGTTCCATTTAGTCCTACCCACGTTTCCAGCCTGTTCAGCAGTATATTACGATCTACCATATCAAAAGCCGCACTGAGGTCCAACAAGACCAGAATTGACACCTTTCCCGAGTCAGTATTCAACCTTATATCATTTAGCACTTTGATAAGTTGGGAACCCTGATTGAAATTTGTCAAAGAATCCACATAAGTTCAAGAAATTGCTGAGTTGATTAAAAATAACTTTCTCAACAATCTTGGCTATGAAAGGGATATTTGAGATGGGTCTATAGCTTGCTAACATGGAAGCGTCCAGCGCTCAATTTTTTTTTTAGCAGAGGCTTCATGGCAGTTACTTTAAGAGCTTTAGAAAACTCGCCTGACTGAAGTGAGCAATTGATTATTTGCTGCAAATCAGCTAGCACAGACATCCCAATATCTTTGAAAAGGTCAGAGGGTATTGAGTCAAGACAGCTCGTTGATGGTTTCATCTGCTGAACCATTTTCTCTACAGTTTTTTGGTCAATTGTATCAAATTATGACATGGCGATATTTTTGTTCATTCTGTGGTTCGTAAATGCAATAGTTTGAATATTGAGGGGTTCCACTGTAATTATTTCATGTTTTGCTTGTGTGAACAGGCAGACAGTTGCGGGACAGACATACAAAACCATAGAATGAAGGTAATTTGAGCCTGTATAGCCGTTACTACCACTCTTTGCAGCTTTAATCCAAAATTACATGCGCTGACTTGGATGTACTATGAAGTACGGTGGCCCCTGAGGTTCAAAAAGAATTTTGTCAAAGTATTTCATTGTAAAATATCTCAGTTTGTCAAAGATAAATAATCCTGCGTCTTGCTTTGTGTGTGTGCGTCTACGTAGGCTTAGGGTTAGAAAAACAAAAAAAAAAACTATGCTAATTTATTTGAGAAGCGCCATTGCTCACAAGGTTCTTTTGTTTTTGCGACTCCAGATCGCTGATCACACATCGTAGCGATCCACAGAATAGAAACTGTGACTCTACATAGCTGTCATCCCAAATTACTTGACTCGGACAGTGGCTCTCGGCGGTCAGACTTTTTTGGGCAAAATGTAAAATGAGAGATTGTGTGCATGTACGTGATGCCACAACCAAACGTGAGGTTGCTGTACCAATCCACGGCGTAAAAGTGACTTCAGCCATATATTAATGTAACCACGACTCGGAAATAGCAGACAGACAGTTGCGGGATGAGACACACATGCCAAACCACAGATTAAAAGACAAAAAGTGACCACCACGCTCTCTGACGTTTTCGTCAAAAGTTACATGGGTTGACTATATTATGAGCCAAAAGTACGGTGGTCCTCAAGGCTCAAAAACTGCCTTTCCATCAATGGATTCACTCCACGTACATTTCACTTTTTCTTTGGTTTATTGTCTTGTAATAAACCCGCTAATCAGTTTGAAGCATGGTAAATTTACCTCGCAGGAGTACACATTTTTCCCACAGTGATACAACAAGCGGTCCTGGGAGACAGGCGTCGTTTATGGGTCAACTGCAGCTCATTGTGGTTTAGTTGGCTGTGTGATTAGCGGGAGCCGCGGTGCGCTTCGTGCGGCGCTGAAGTGCAAGCGATGGCACCGTCTAATAGACGGCGGTTATTGTTTGTTCGCGGTGTGCGACCGCGTCCGGCCGAGTGGCGCTGACAGCTGGGACGAGGCAACCTTTGTGTGCCTGTGTCAACGCGTGTATTGACAGCGCAGGTGCAAGCGTCATTCTCAGAATAATATACTCTTGATCTGATAGGAGTGCTGCGATGACAACATCATCTTTAAACCTGCAAGACTGAGCCGCTCGCCTAAAAACAATGGTGGGTGGACTTTACTTACAGTATCTCACAAAAGTGAGTCCACCGCTCATATTAAAAAAATATATATATTTTCTGATATTGTGTTGGTTTGTTTCATTCTGAGTGGCAACCTGTCCATATGATCTCGGCCACTGTGCTCAGTTTCAGGGTGTTGGCAATATTCCTTGAGCAACAGTTACTGTATGTTTTTCAGATCCTTAAGAGTTATTTTCCATGAGGTGCTATATTGAACTTCCAGTGAGCATTTTGTGAGATTCTGTGAGCAATAACGCCAAATTTAACCCACTTGCTCCCCATTCACACCCAAGGCCTTGTAACACAAACGAGGCACATGACAATTGCTAATAAGGCCCAATTTAGACTTTTTCACTTAGGGGTGCACTCACTTTTGTTGCCAGCGGTTTAGACATTGATGACTGTGTGTTGAATTATTTTGACACACAGTTATACGATACGCCAAACAAAAAATGTATAAGTAGTAGTCAGAATTTTAAAGGTACGTTTTTGGGTTTGTATCTTCTGAATTTCTGAGTCCAGCTCATGGACGGACTTTAACATGATGTGTGTATGTGTGTGTGTGTGTGTGTGTGTGTGTGTGTGCGTGTGTGTGCGTGCGTGTGAATGGACAGAAAAAAAGTGACATACAAAAATAAGTATGCAGTCATAATTTATTGATTTTATTTTATTTTAGACTGGTTGCAATGCAAAAATCCACAACACTTACAGACTCACTTTTCAAGTGTGTTTGAATGGACAGACATTTGCACAAAGCGCCAAGCACAAATATGTTAGTATTATTCATGTACATATTTCTGAAGAGCAGACGTGCACATGACGGGACTCATTCAGACAGCCCAGGAGTTTTATTTTATTATAATTTTTTTTAAATAACTTTCTCCAGTGACTTGCGCCCCAAGGTTCACTGAGAGCGCACACGTCGACCCATCCTACATGTCATCATCACACATTCATCATGCTGGCATCACGCTTGGCATGCTTGAATGCTCAACAGATCACTTTATTAGGTACAAACATCAAAAGAGATGATATCATGTAAGCGCCCGTGGTCCCTAAATTTATTTTTCCATTTACTTTTTTCTTTTTTTTTTTTTATTAGACTGCTCTGTCTAAAGAAAGAAACATTAAATGAGTAAGTTCATCCATCCATCCATTTTTTACACCACTTATCCTCACAAGGGTCGCGGAAGCGAGAGGCAGGGTACACCATGAACTGGTCGCCAGACAATCGCAGGGAACATGTAAATAAACAACCATTTGTACTCACATTCACACATATGGGCAATTCAATTAAGCTACCGTGCATGTTTTTGGGATGTGGGAGAAAATCCACACAGGCACTGGGAGAACATGCAAACTAAACACATCCGAGACCTGATTTGAACCCGGGTCCTCAGAACTGTGAGGCAGATGTGCTAACCAGGTGATCACCGCGCCGCCCTGAATAAGTTAATTGTATAAAAACGCATATAGTATACATATACATATTTAAAAAAAAACATTTCCCTCAGTGTAAAAATAGTAACACAACATACTGGTAAAAAATATACAATAAGAAGAAAACAATTGTGATCATTTGCCTCAACATAAACATGGTATTTTTATTGTAAAAAATACTATCCTAAAAATCCTCTTTATAGAATATATACTCAAATAAAAACCACGCAAACAAAATAAAACACATTATATGTATTACAAATTTTTACCTCATTTCCAGAAAATTTTAAATAGAAAGTTTATAGTAGAAAATATATACTTGTATATTAATGAAAAACATATGTCATAATTTCCTTCATATTTCCTTCAATGTTAAAATATCACATTATGCGGTAAAAAAAGAAGTAATAATTCGTTCAAAAGCTAAAAAAAAGAAAAGAAAACTGTTCACTGTGGACTTTCTATTTTAACAATTAGGGAAATAAGGGAAGTAATTATTGTACACTTTGTCGGTTTTACTACATATGTACAGTATATACAGTATTTCCTACGTGGGATTAAAGTATACATACACTGTATATCATAAATAACTGTATTAAAAAATGTATTTCAAAAGCACAACTTTCATCCCAGGAGTATATCTACAGTAAGTAAATAATAAAATATGTAAAAGTATGTCAAAATCTATTTTTTTCTTTCAATAATCATTAACAGCACAGGTAATGTTTTATGTCAATTTTACCACACTTAACTGCCATAAAAGTGTAAAATCAAGTTGACCGCATATCTTTATATTGTATACATACACATTCTTGATTGTCAATGCAAGTATAAAAAGAAGTTGATCACTGTTAGTAGTTATTAACAAAGAAATCGCTGATTAATCTGATTCTGTTGTGGCGGCTGCTCCTCTTGCCAAAGCAAAGCCATGATAAGCCAAAGAACTAATCCTTTACCACTCGCTGAACTGAAGTCTCATGAGATGCACTCAGGTCTGGCCTGCAGGGCACCGGAAGTGAGGCGAGGTATTAAAGGAGCGTGCCAAACCGGTTCCGCAGACTTTTTGGAATGTGCTCAGACGGGTTGGCCTGCCGAAGAAAGAAATGCATTTTAATTGTGTAAATCTTTGTTTTCATTTGTTGTCCTTATTTGATGAATTGCTATCATCACAAGAAGAACTTGTTAGCGACCGATCGAATGGACTGACAGGCGCCTCTGAAGGAGAGAATCGTTAGCTTGACATGAATAAAAGATCACAGATGCGCTGATCGCTCTTTTTATTTCGTCATTGTTCTCAATTACCCTCTGTCTGTCTGTCTGTCTGTCTATCTATCTATCTATCTATCTATCTATCTATCTATCTATCTATCTATCTATCTATCTATCTATCTATCTATCTATCTATCTATCTATCTATCTATCTATCTATCTATCTATCTATCTATCTATCTATCTATCTATCTATCCATCCATCCACCCATCCATCCATCCATCCATCCATCCATTTTCTGAACCGCTTCTCCTCACTCGGGTCGCGGGCGTGCTGGAGCCTATCCCAGCTATCATCGGGCAGGAGGCGGGTTACACCCTGAACTGGTTGCCAGCCAATCGCAGTGGCTCCAACTCGCAAAGACAAATTCCTTGTTTGTTTTAACATACTTGGCCAATAAAGATGATGTGAAATGGTTGCTTCACAATGTTGTGTGTGTCCATGTTTATGTTCCAATGAGCTACAATATGTGACTTATATGGTACGTCCAGTCTTCCTTAAATCTTAGGTTAAGTAGACTCCTGTTTTATGATGGTTATTATTCCAGTATCAATGGTATGTAGTCACTCCACAATGTCGTGTGCATTCATGCTGTTAAACCTAATTATTGGGTTTAATAGCATGAATGCATAATTATTATCTCCATAATCGGCACTTTCATTTTTTTTTCAGACTCCACTTTCACTTGACATCAATTGTAATACAGTGTTCGCCGACTTTATCATGAGTCATTGTCTTTTTTAAAGCAAACATTTTTTCAAATGTTTTTTACTTTAATGCCCTTGCATGTGGGAAAGGAGAGCCGCAGTCGCCGATGCACTTTTCGGCCCTTTGAAGAACGCCGGGAGAGTAGTAAAACACAAACACGATGAGCACTCACACAGGAGCTGCTGTCAGCCACAGCTCACTGTCGAACACTCACCCGGACTTGCCGATGTCAAACGTCACTCCACCAGGCCCCGCCTCTTAAATGCACACGCGAAAACATGGACGCTACATTACATATAGTGTTTTCTATCATTTTAGCCTCGCATTCTTGTGTGTGTGTTCAAGTATGTTTAGAATGTGTTTAAAAAGTGTGTTTAATATGTTTAAAGCACATGGAAGGTGTAAAACTACAAAAAGTGTTTTCCTTATATGTACTCGTGTACATTATGTATTTCCACTTATTGTGCATGGGTCTGGAACGTATACCCTCGCGATAAACGGGGGTTCACTGTATATCAGTTTGGGTTTGTAAAATAAAAGCCTCCCTCACCTAATAAGATGCCTTGCCCAGCTGCCGTTGAGTGAATCCATAAAACAATGTTTTCTTTTGTCTTTTTTAGGTGATGTTCAGGACTTTTCAAGTCATCCGCAAGTGAGAAGAGGGTGTGTCGGAGTTGTTCAAGTCTCTTAATTGTGTGAGTCTGTATTTCTGATTCTTCGCTTGTTTAGCAAAGCTGCCCGTTAGCGCTCTGCACTGAGCGCGCTCAATAGTTGCGTTCACTCTGAGGGTGTGTGGACAAAACAGGGCCAGCCAGCAGGCACAGTTCCAGCAAGCTCTCAACGCGGGGACCTCTAGAGTGCACCTTTTTAATGGACTCTCTCCCTCCCGCCCCAGTAATAAAGATTCTATCAGGAGTCCACTGGTAACACAACCTGCCGTTAGCCAGGCGAGGAGGCCCGTACCAAAAGTGCAGATGGCAGAGGTTGGAGAAAAGAGTGATCCCGCCATATGGCTAATCCTCCCATTTAAGAATATTTATTAAGGCTGGCCACGGCGGCCCGTGAGCAGTGTCAGCGGCGGGTCAACGAGCGCCTCTTGGATTGCGGACAGACGAGGAGCGGTGTTGGGTTTCGGGTGCTAATCTGCGTCCTACTGATGAGGGGCTTTGCTTTCAAAGGCTTTGATTTATGGCTCGTCTCGATTGTCTTCTTCCAAAATTGAGACTTTTTTCCCCCCCGTAAAAAAACTGTTTCAGCGGTGGGCCTAATTTGAATGCTGTTGCTAACCGAAACAGCAGCACCGAGCCAAGCAATTAAATGGTCACTCAGATGAGTGTGGAGTCCTACCGCATATTACAAAGAACCGTCATGAGTTCTTTGAATTGATATCTGAGAAGATGGCATCTTTAACGACAATTTGTGTTCCTGTAGACACTGCCATGTGGTTGCTCCACAATGTTGTGTGACATTTGGTCGCTCTACAATGCTGTGTGCGTCCATGATTATGTTCTGAATGACCTACACAACTTATTAGTTCTGCCCAGTCTGCCTCAAATCTCCCATTACGGGAAGATGTTCTCTTTAACGATAATTAGTGTTCCATTATACTGACATATGGTCACGCCACAATGTTGTGTGCAGGGTTATGTTCCAGGTAGCTTCAAGACTGTTGTTCCATCTGGTCAGATCTTGTTATGTGGAAACGATGTCTCAATGGAAAGTCGTGTTCTTGTGGACTGACATGTAGTAGCTCCACAATGTTGTGTGTATGGGTTTCTGCCCTCTCTGCCTCATCTGGCCGGCCGCTGATGACGACAATTCATGTTCCGCTCGACTCTGACAGGAACTCACTCCACAGTGTCGTCTGCGTCCGTGTTTATGTTCTGCATGACTTATAAGTTCCACAAAGTCTTAAATTGTGGTGGCGTCTCTATGACGAATAGCCTTCCAGCAGGCTCTGACAAACGCTCTCTCAATGACGTTGTGTGCATCCATTTTATGGACAGAATGTTTTGTTTTTTTGTTTATTGTATTTTTCCCCCCACACTTGTATGACAGCAAGCAATTTTTCAACATTTATTATTTCTTTAAATGGTCAGAGCATATGGTATTTTAAGGTTCCTCTGTACATCACAAGCTGTTTCTGATACTGTAGTTGCAATCATGACAATGACGTAAAATTACCTTAACAAGTGTACTGCTTTTGAGCGCAGTGGTATCTTGACTCCCGAGCTTCTTTTTTTTGCCCGAGTGAAGTGGAAAACAACGGAACAATGAAGGTGCTCTAATGGCCTCGCGTGTGGGCAAGGAGGGTAACAGTCGGCGATGCACTTTCAGACATTTTGAACGGGACAAACATGTAACACATACCTCCTATGTCCAAATGTGGTCAAAATGTAATACTTTTACACAAATCAATACTATTGGTCTGTCCCCAAGTGTTTTTGCTCTCCTCGTCAATGCAATGTTAATGGCTCAACAACGGTTTTCTGAAAACCAAATGGAGATATATGAAATGTATGGAGATATATTATGGAGATGCAAGGATTCCACCCGGCGCCAGCAAAATACAGGATGAGAACATTCACAAGGAGCTGCTGTAGGCCACAACTCATGCCCCGCTGCTCACACGCAGACTAACCAGCCAACCGGAATCCGGCTCCAAGCATCACTATCCAGCGCCCGCTACTTAAAGGCACAAATCCTAAACTAAAGACTAACATATACGTACGATTATTACGTGTTGAATTTCAGAGACAGTTTACATTTACGGTTGTGACCTTTTACTTTTGCTTTCATTATGTTTTTCTTTGTGTTTTTATACAATACAGTGCTATTTTTCTTTATTACATAGACAATTCAGTGTTATTGGGGCTCTGGAATGGATGAATGGCATTTCAAGGCATTTCAATGAGGAAAATTGATGAGCAAGTCAATTGAGTTACGAAATTGTGCACGGAACGAATGAAATACGTAACTTAATGTGCCACAGTATTTGCAAAAGTTAACAACAGTCGCTTGCTCTTTTTTTCCAACTTCAAATTTCCCTAAAAAAACAACGTTTAAATGCATCACAGAACAGGGACCTGTTGATCCACTCCACATGTGACAGGAGGAGCATTTTAAATGATGATGAGCATGCGGTTAAACAAGCGGGGATCATTTGAATAATGATTCATGTAGCTGGATGATGTTTGTTCAATGACATTTGGTGTGCAACGTGTAATTAAGTGCTGGCCGGATACTCTACTTGTCTTTGAAGTGGCGCTCTGAGTCTTGATTGCAACTTGCAAACAGGAGCGCTCACTTTGGTGCAGGCTTGCTTTTATTTCCGTCACTGCTCCAAATGCTTGAACCCCAAATGGCATTACGGCCTCATTTCAACAAGCAGATGCAATTGTGTGGCATCGGTGAGTTGACAATCGGGAGTTTCCTAACAAAATTACAGCGATCACCGATGCTGTTGTGACAGCGGCGAAGCTTCACGTGGTTTCTGTTACTGCCGCCTCTCCATGTCCTCTTTCTGCTATGCAAAACAGCGGGGTCGTGAGTGTGATTGGCGAGTTCTCTCCTATTGTCTTGAATTGGGCTCTGAGGGCACACACACGATTGTGCCCTAGCAAATTTGATTTGATCAGGAAAAAATGTCTGTTGGTTTGCATTGCTACGCCTACTCGCTAACTGAAACAGTGAAAATGTTCATTCATATATATGATATTATAAAATAAAAAAAGATATATATTTATAGTATATTTATATATATTTCTTTACATTTTGCAAATATTTTGTTTAATTTAAAATGTTTTTTTTAAATCCCCCAATTTTCTAATGAAGAATATGTTCATATCTCATATTTCTTGATAGTTTCTCATATTCACTCTTTTTGAACATTTCAAAATATATAGATTTGGAAAAAAAATACAGATTTCATTATATTTACTTTATTTCTGTTGACATATTTTTTAATTTTTAAATTCCATTGCATTAAAAATCATGAATAAAATATAAATATAAATGAAATATATAATTAGAAATATGTACTTTTTTAAAATATTTCTTTCAATGTTTTGGACTTTTAAAAATCCCCAAATTTGGAGATACAATATATACAAAAAATATGTATATTTGTTTTTGCTACATACAATGTTTATGTAGTTTGTTTGTATTTAGTTTTTCATCTCCAACATTGGTATTTTCTTTACATTGCAAAACAAGAAAACAATGATACACAAAAACAAAATACATACAGGCTTTTAATTGGACAGCAACTATATATATATATTTTTTGTCACCTCTCTATTGACTTACAGTCAATTCTCTTTAAACTTTCAAGAGTTATTGTCAAGTTGACTGTCTTACCATTAAGGAAACACAAATTGGAAAGAATTGTTGGAGGGGATAAAGCTCAAACCAAGGAGGTTCAAAGAAATAATGAAGTTGCCATTGGTTTTTCACCAACTCATTCTGTATTTAATAAGGCTACTCGCTACGTTCCATGCCCCATTCACGCACGGATGGCTGAGTCGTCTTCTGCATACAGAGACGTGTCCATGCGAGATTATTTGCGCTGCTTTTAAAGGGGATGAAATAAGCCGCTTCGATTGGTCAGGATAGAAGTCGCACCAGCGAAGACGTCCCCTTTTCAATGTGCTGGTGATACGCTGGTCCACGAAATGACCAAAACTGGGTCTAGCCTGCCTCCTCGCACAGTTACGCCAAGCGCATCGCTGGATTTGTGCTCGTCACAAAAATAGAGCCTATTATGCTGAGGTAAAATAAAACTTGCGCAGTGCGTGAATATGGAGGGCCCTATGACTGGGTTTGCCTTTGACAAAAAAGACCCCCCTGTGTAAATCTGCCCAACATGACGTTAGCATATGCGGCCACCACGGTCAACATTTAGGATGCTAGGGACATGGTTATGACGTTATTGGTTACCATTGTCATCTGATGTTCAAATGTTGAAGATGTTCCTCACATGCACATTTACCTTAAATGCATCAAAAGAAAAGACATCAGTTCTTGTAATTGCGCTGATTTGCCTCAAGTTTAAAGTGGACGGGAGGCTGGCTTTTGTCCCGTGCGAATGAGCTAAGGAGCTCATGAGCACGCTGAGGTTACCCGTTTTGTTCTGGCTATAATGTTCTCCCTTCACTATCACTCACTCTACATTAGGATGCAATCAGGTGTGCTAATGAGCGGCACGGAACATCGTTTAGAGTCACTTGAGGCGCGGCTGGACATTAGATCAACGTTTGACTTTGAACCTCTGGCTAACTGATCCGATTTGTATGGCGGTAAAGGCAGGGAATTTTCCGGCGGTGGGAAAAAAGGGAGCCAAACTTTGCTTTTGTGTCATGCTCGCAAGCTCAACGGTGTGGCCGAGCCTCGGAAATTAAACACAGTCGATAACAGCACGCTGGTCCAATTTGTTCACATTTCAATAAATCCCACAGAAAATATTGGAATGTTTTTGTAATAATTGTGCATTTCCCCCCTATTATTTAGTGTTTCTCTAATATAATTAACTATGTGCGATTATTGCAAAAAACTCTGCAAAAAACAAGCTTTTTTGGAAAGTGTTGCAGCCATAAAATTTTAAGTTAATGATTATTTGCTAAAAACAATAAAGTTTCTCAGTTTGGACATTACATATCTTGTCTTTGTAGTGTATTCAATTAAATATAGGTTGAACATGATTTGCAAATCATTGTATTCGGTTTTTATTCATGTTTAACACAATGTCCCAACTTCATTAGAATTGGGGTTGTACTTTTATTAACTATTTCTTCATCAAACATTTCCAATATTTTTGTAGTTTTATCTTCTCAATTTTTAAATGTATTTTTATCTGATATTTTTGTTTTCCGAATATTTGTATATTTGTCGTCCAATATTTCCCCCTTTCCCCCCCAATATTTGAATTTGTTTTGTTTGTTTGTTTGTCTCACTTAATATTTTTGTATTATTTTTTTCTCATATTATTTGTAGTGATACGCTCTGACGGTTGGCTCCCATTTGGGGCTCCGTCCCTTATTTGGAAGCAAGTCATACCCGTCGAGGCGAGTGCACGAGCCCCGTGGCTTCCTCCCAAACCGCCCGAGCTCTAGCTTTCTCCTTCCGCCTTGGAAGCGGGGTCTGCTCCACATATCATCTCCAGCCCCCCACTTCTCTGTTTTTGCGGTGAGAAGAAAGGAAGCTGTCGGGCTGAGTCACTTTTTCCCCTCGCGTCTCCTCTCCCTCGAACGAAACCACAAGCGGCAGCTTCCTGGAGATGAGCGCTTTTGTCTGCTCCAGGCGGAACCTCCTCGGCTGAGGTCACGCGCGGCCTCCGTGACGACGGGATGGATCCGTACTGTTTTTGATCCCATCTGGTGCGTCGTCCCCAAAGAGGAATTTCGCTGAAAAGCGCAGGATTTATTTCCGACCATAGTAGTCGAGCGACTATGTGTGACATCGGTGTGACTTTACGCAGGCAGACAGAGTGTGCGTGAATCACTCACATTTGCACACTCGGCAGCCGTGAGTTATCGCTTAGGTTTTCATGGCCTGGGTTCAAACTTTCATCTTCACGCGCGACAGTGTAGCACTCTCCATTTGCTTGGTTGGAACACAATGTTGAATTGGATCACGCCTCCTCATCCCGGGACATGTTTGCTTTTCAAATCGACAGACGAACCGTGTGTCAATTTCCACCAACAAGCCGAGGAACTTTGAGTTCCTGGTAGCAAAAGGTTCCTCTGTCCTGTGTGGTCTGCGTTTCCACCGCACCTCATAGTTGAGGGTATCTTATCCAAATGAGACTGATGACGTATGTAGGAGAGGTACTGTGCTATTGTGTTTCTAATTACTGACACTTGCTGGATCTAAAAAAAAATCACTGCAGGCAACTCAGCCTGTCGAGTTAATGTATTATTTTATATCTTAATCTAAGTTTAACGTATCTTTGATACCTTAGAAATCAAATCCTAACCCTTTATTTATCAAGGTAAGGCAATTGAGAACTGATTCTTATTTACAATGCCAACCTGGCTGCAGACAGTCTCTGAGGCAGGGATTTTTATTTTATATATATATTTAGTTATAGTTTTATTCAAAAAGAATGTCTTCCAATGTCTTGGCATTCAGACGATTCTGTTTTTTTCCCCTCTCTCTCCAGCTTTAGAAAACACCCACTCACATCCCTTTTATGGACCTTTTTCCAATATTTACCATGTGCTATGTTGCAATGTAATACGCCATTTGTAACTACTGTGTCACAAATTGTACAGTTTGTAAATGTCTTTGCTTTTATTTTGCTTTGTTTTACTCTGCTGTCTGTAGCCAGGTCGACATTGAAAATACCTTATCTTACCTGGATAAATAAAGGTTCAACTTAAAAAAGTGAAAATAAATACCTGACTTCTGTTCACACCTAGTGCGACACTTTTGAGACTTCAAAACCCCCAACATGCATACATTTTGGGAGAACCTACAAACTCCACACAGGAAGGCCAGAGATTCGAACCCCAAACCTCTGAACTGTGAGGCAGACATGCTAGCCCATATTTCACCGTGCTGCCTGAAAATTAATAATTGTATTGCTACAAATACAAGTTTTCACGCCCATGTTTCTGTTCATGCATTGCCATCTTATGATTTATGTTCCTAATATTTTCTCTTGTAGCTAAATAAGGTCACCGCAAACATCGTGCGAAATGAACACCCCTCTGAGTTCAGTGTCAATTGGAGCTAATTAGCAGGTGTACCTAATGTTGTTGCCCTCGCGTGACAACTGCTGGGCAGCGCGTGGGCCGCTAGACTCGCTGACATTGGCGATAATTGCGTCTTCCCCTTGGAGCGGCCGCGAAGGTGAGAGGGTCGGTGTCAGTCTCAGCTGTTGCGGCAGGAGGGCTTACCGTGTAAACGCGGCTTTAAGAGCCAGAAGAAGACGCGAACCGTAAAAGACGATATCGCTCACATCCACGGTACGCTGCCATGCAACATGCCGGAAGGCAGCATAGACAGCGGTGATAATTAATTTAATTTAATAATTGAATTGTAGTTTCGTCGAATACTTGTTATATTTGTCTTACTGCATATGTATACATTTTATTTCATTTGTATATACATTTACTGACATAGTTCTTTTGTCCGTATGATGATAACGCTGATAACTGGGTGATCATTTTTCTCGCCAGTACAGTGATGTGAAATATTCATTGTGTTTAATATCCTGTCCTGGAAGTAAACACTGACATGAAAGCAAAACCAAAGCCACTGATCTTCCGGTTTGCTCTTCTTACTTGATGGGATTTACGCCAGCTTTTAACAAAGCCTCTTCCTCCTTGTCCTCCTCCTGCTCCTCCTGATCCCATTTAGCTCCACTGTGGACTGTGACGGCCCTGTTTAGCATCAAGGCGGAGCAAGGTGTCAAACAATTAGCCGACGAATTCTGACAGTAAATGAGCTTCCTGCCTGCTGGGGGGGCATTCTCAGGCAACGCCCCTCCCCACAAATGAGTTCATGTTGCCCTCTTGTCCCCGCCCCCTGCCGTATAGCCTTTTTGTATTTTTTAATCTATGTGTATATCTACACTATTAGGGCTGGACCGATTTTTGAAAACTGGCTAAGCGGTTCGGTTCAACTGTGAGCATGTGTCCTGTTCCAATCCTTTTTTCCCCCTCATTTACTAACGAGGCGAAGTAGCGCTGACACATAACACATAAAACTAGATGCCAAGCGCTGAATGCAGATGCGCAAACGAAGCGGTGTTGACGGCCACGCCAAGTGTTGAAGTGAGCTGACTGATTTCACAAATATATTATACCAAGATGGTGCCTACACGCGTGGTCGGCTCGCGCTCTTTAGTATTGTCTTTGTTTTTTGTATTTTTCATTTGTCTTTGGCGTTTGTTGTTGTACGAGAGTGGATCTAACTACCGGAGACAAATTCCTTGTGTGTTTTTATCATACTGTACCTGGCCAAAAAAGCTGATTCTGATTTCAAACTTGGCCTAACTTTTGGTGCCTTCACGGCAGTATGTGAGAATTTATTCTACACCCTGAAAAACACATTTTCAGACTACAGGTGCACAATGGTCCATACCTGTTAGTGCAGCAGAATGTGAGTGTGTGTGAGAGCAGCTGTGTTAATGATTGTAAGAGTGTGAGTGAGAGAGATTGCGCGTGAGTGTGTCAATCTCATAAGCCTCCATTTGTTCTGTGTCACCATCAATTAGTCCCGCCCCGAAATAAAAGTCAATTTGGGGAGCTTGGGGATTGAAGTCTTTAATTACAGTGCGCTCGTCTGCGCGAGTGTAATCGTAGCTGTTATGGCTCGGTCACTTTATTAGGTACACATGCGAGATCCGTAACGAGAGCCAATCCAATAGGCCGCTCCAAAAATTGTGCCTTGGCAAAACTGGCAGAGGTAACGCTGCTTATTTTTATGTTCATTAGTGTGGTCGCAGAATCCGAGAGCTGTTCCGAATATTCTGCTGCATCTAAGGTGTTACGGTAGAGTTCTATTTGCCATTTATTCACCTGCGCCTTTCAGAAGTTACTTGACAAACACTCTTTCACATAGCCACTGTGGCTCCAGTGTGTTCAGATCATGACCTAACAGACTGTGTTCTGCATTAAAGGCAAAGGGAGAAAAAGGCCAAATCTCCTGTCATGGCTCTGATGCGACAACTTTACAGCTTTACAGAAAGAGGCTACATCTTGTAAAAAAAAAAAAAAAAATATATATATATATATATATATATGTTTTTTATATATATATATGTATATAGATATATAATAATTTGGCCTTTTTTTCAGTATGTTGAAAACAATTGTCCGCGTCCCACAGCTATTTGTCTATGGCAACTATCTGGCTTCACTGGTTTCTGTGTTAAAGGCAAAAGTACTGTAGATAAATGCCTGACATCCTGTTTCAGGTCTGATGCGGTAACTTTGCAAGGTGGAGCTTCTCTTATGACTGTGATGCAGACATTTTAAAAGCTCTCTCTGTGAGAGCTACTCAGGCTACTGCCTGTAAAATAAATAAATAAAATAAAACAGCATTATTCACAGCTTCTCAGTGAAAGCAACTATTGCTGTCCGACTGGCTGGGTTCAGTGTCAAAAGGCAATGGTGTATAAATACTGGATCTTCTCTTACAGCTCTGATATGGACGTTTTGTAGGGTTTCTGTGTGAAAGAAGTTACTGGTCATAAAAATAAAACTGCAATTTACCAATCTATGAATACGGTTGGGCATTGAGAATTGAGAACGGATTGGAACGTTCTCCAGGAATCGTTCAAATTTAAAACAATTTGGTTCCCATTTTCGATGCCTAGAAGACCCCGAAGAAGAGAGTGGCGAAAACTAACAAAGAAGAACGCGAACGAAGACACGCCCAACGGCGGCAGTGAACAAAAGTGTGTCTTAACTTTATTAAAATTAATAACCAATTACCTCAGCCTACACCACGCGGAGCTTCAGTGAAGTCAACTCTCAGTCAATTGGGCGAGTGAAACAATTAAATATGTCTATGCCAACATTGAGGCAGCTAATAAGATAAACGATTGGTTGCACTTTTGCACTGATGGTTTTTAGCATTTATTTTATTCTTCAAATCAACGTAGGAGCCGATGACAGAAAAAACAAAAGCTTAACACTGAGCTAAAACTTCACCAAAGGTCAAACTAACAACCTTTATTTGAACTATGCAAACCTTTTTTTGACCAAGCCCCCTAAAAGAATCTGAATCGAGAATCGGAATCGAAATCGAAATCGAAATGAGGAACTAGAATCGGGACCGGAATCGCTCAAATTGAAACGCTGCTCAACCCTACCTATGAAAGATAACTATTCTACTTTGATGGCCTCTTTGGCAAGGGCAAAAGGCAAATAAATGACTTTCTGTTACAGCTCTTATGTGGCAACTTGGCAGAATTTCTGTGTGAAAGAGGGCCAATAATAAAATCGGGTGTATAATGGGTGCAATATATACAGTATATTAAAAACTCCAGGGCAGACATTGCCAGCATTTGCACGTTAGTCATGTTGAATAACGTACTTAGTTGTAAATATTTTTGGGGGGATTAGATTCGTGTGAATAACGGGCGCTCTGATTGGGCGGATTACCATGCGGAGCGGTTTGAAGCGAGGCCCCGTGCGCCGAGAACAATGTCTATTAGCCGCTAATGCACAATGGACACTTTGTGCAGTAAGAATAGAGCGGACGTGCACACCTTGCGTGTGTGTGTGTGTGTATATGTATGTTTTATTCGCTCTCACTTGTGCTCCGGCGGAATTCAGCCCGCGATGCATTCACTGCCAGCTGTGACGTGCGGTAATATGCGGCATCCTGAGCTGGAGGGGATTATTCTTTTTCTAGTTTTTATTAAAATAGATGTATATTTTTCAAGCCTGATTCGTTTATTGTGTTTTGCATTCAATCAAAACATCACAAACAGCACAGATTTCAAACTCAAACCCGGTCACATTCTGACCTACAGTATGTTATGCAAAAAAAAACAAAAAACAAAGAAAAAATTGCATTTTGATGGAAAAGTTCAGAACCAAAATAAACTTGTCCAGCAGAATCATCAGTAAAGCAAACACACAATTCCTAGCAATCCAACTACGAGGAACCGGTTCTCAAAAATAACCGTTTGACGATTCCCATCCCTAATTTTCATCGTAAAATTGTAAAACCTTAATCACGAGAAAGCCATATCATACGAGTGTCATTGAATCCATTGATGCGAACTGCATTTATGTCTAAAAATGGCTCCAACTCCTAAATTACGCCCAGTGTGTGCAACTTTAGAGGCTAATTTTCTCCCAATTTTTCTGACTGCATTTCAAATTGTGGTTTGAATGGCCTTGAAATGACTTCGACGTCAAGTGTGTACCAGCTGCACAAATTACACATTTAAAACGGTCTATAATTGAAGTACGAATTGAGACCTTTCTAGCCTCTGAGTGAGTGCGGTCATGGGGAAATCCTAAAAGCGCTTCTTCAGATCAGGTCAGACGGGGGGAACCAAGCTCATTGTTGGAGGAGCTTGGATTATCATGGGAGCATCCAGTGAAATGACTTGTCACTCCTAATCTGGGATTAGCAGGCTTTGGCACCTCGCGGGCGCGCTAAAAGCCACCTGTTTGACTCTTAATTCTTTTGTTGCATCAAACTTTTACGTGCTTGTTAGACACAATCGTTGTAAAGTGTTATTTTTAGACCTTTGTCACATAGTCATTCCTGCACTTATTCTGCATGGAGGGACCATGGAGCATTTCAATAAAAAAAAAAAGTGGCATCTTTGTTTGTGCAATCTGTGTGTTTCAGTCATGATGTCCCTCGGTGCCGCCTTGTCCTTTTAGCTCATCGTTCACTCAAACATACATGTGGACTGGGACAGGACCAAACAAAATGGAAAAAAAAAAAAAAAAAAAAAGTACATTTTACTACACTGAGGATAAAAGGGACAGAAACTGCAATGTGCAATATATATTGAAATGTGGGCCTTTATTCATTTGCGCGTGTTCTTTCTCAGGATATAAGGGTATCTTTTTTAAATATTTGTTTATCATGTCGCTATAATATATTTTTTATTGTATTTGCCATATCTAGTTGTCACACTCATACGCGCTGCTCTGGAAGTGCTGAACAAATCCTTTTCCATGTTGAAACAAGCCAGCCAAGTACGGTGTTGGCCGATTTATTCTCAAAAGGTAGAGTTTTCCCTTATAAATCCGCCTAAAAAAAAATCATTTTCGAACGTGTCTGACATTTGTCCTCCTCCATCACCCATTGTGCAAATGGCAAGACTACAGTGCTGTCAAAAAAAATATTGGCCTCCTTCTCAAATTCTTATATTTTTAACAAATGTAAATATCAGACCAATATAACCCAAGTGAATTTAAAATGCTGGTGATTTAATTTATTAGGGGGAAAAAAAACTATTCAAAGTTACCTGCTCTCTGAACAATCAATCACAAGACGGAAAAATGCCAAATTCATTCTAAGCCTGCGCAAAGGACACATTTTGTAAAACTGAAGTCTGATTGGTTAAAAATAAACAGCCAATGCTAATATTGTGTATGTGTCACGGGTCAGCACTCCTGATTCTGAAGGCCCTGAGCAGATTACGTTGACAGAGCAACACACAGAAGCGTGCCCGGAGAAAACCCACCCAGGCATGGGGAGAATATGCAAACACCACACAGGCGGGGCCGGGGTTTGAACCCCTGTCCCCAGAACTGTGAGGCAGATGTGCTAACCAGTCGCCCACCGTGCTCACGCTAGTTTAATACTAACACGTGATGGAAAATGACGTAGACGTGCTAACGAACAGCATCGGTGTGTGCTGTGTTGTAACCTTTTAAGCGACGGCCATTTGAACACAAACGGAGAGCAACACGTAGACAGATAATATAACAATACTCAGAGGCATATACTGTACTCTTTACTGAGCAATTGTGCCTGTCACGCAACACACAACAAGCAGCACAATGTCCATGGAATTGAACCAAAGTATATGGCGAAAATGGTTTCATTTCTTTACATTCTATTCAGTTATGTCATTAGTGTACGATTTTCTATCTATCCATGCATTTTCAATACCGCTCATCCTGTTTTAGAGTTGCAGGATGCTGGAGACTAGTCCTACTGACTTCGGGTGAAAGGCAGAGTACGCCCTGAACTGGTCGCCGGCCAGTCGCAGGGCACATAAAGAGAGAGACAACCATTCGCACTCACATTCACAACGTCACTGAGTGATAACTGAGCCCACGCTGCCTGCATCGAAGTCAGGCGAATGCACCACTACACCATTCAGTTGACCACCTGTATGTTTTTATAAAGTACCTTATTATGAGAGTGATACTTTTCTCATATAAAACACATTACAAACATTTTCTTTTGCGTGAGGCTGAAACATTTCCATTCATTTCAGTGGGGATAGATGATTTGAGATGTGTTTTGAGGAAGGCTGCAACTAACTATTATTTTAAACATCGATGAATCTGTTGATTTTTGTTTCGATTCATCAGATTGGAAAACAATTTTAAATTTCTATCCCTTTATTTAAAAAAATGATATTATTTTAAATTGACAGCACAGGCAATACACAAACATAAATTGATCATGATTAGGTTACTGGTTTGATCTGTAACGCGTCAGAAAATGGGCAAAGAAAATTGTAATTGTTTTCCAAAGTAAAATATGTTTGCAAAGGTCTCAATTTGGTGAAACACAACAATAATCAGTCTGCTTTATGATTAAAATAAATATAATTATTAATATGAACTGTTGAGAGGCTGAAATTCCAAGGATTTGGACAACTTGAAGTTGAACAAGGTCTCTAAACAATGATCGATGAGCAAAACACATCATAGATTACTTTGACAATCGATTATTCGTCGATTAACCTTTGAACCTCTCGTTTTGAGTTCCGAGCGTGGTCACAGAACACATTAAACTCGTATCGCAAGGCACCACTGCATATCAAGGTTCCCCCTCGAAGTCTTACTGAGTGCTGCTTCAGTGTGGTTCCGGTGCTAACATTATGACCAAAGTGTGCTGCTTGGCTGAGGTGAGACACGGCGGCCACACAGTCCACTGTTGACGTCGGTCTTCAATGGCCGCTTCCATGCTGCCTTCAATAGCTCACTGTGTGCGCATGGAGTAGATAAATGTATGTGGACTGTTGTGTTTGCGCTTGCCGGGGTGTGTTGCCCTGCCAGGAAAAACAAGCGGCACACAAGGCAGGGTGTTGGTCAATACGTCCACTTCTGGACTGCGGTTAACAGTTGGCATAGTTGCGCGTGTTTACACCCGCTGTACAAACATCATATTTATCCTTCAAAAAACACATTCCTTGGTTTGATTGATATTTTCCATCTCAGTACTAATGAAGGCAACAAACGGCATTTCATGAGATGATGAAAGACGGTCTTTATTGCACAGATGCACAATTGTGTATTTGTCAAGTGTGTGTGTGTTTTTTTGCTATTTATTAAGACATTTATTTCTTGTTAACGATGCTGTTTTTGTACAAAGAATTTATTGAGGAAACAGCCATTAGCTAGGCTGAATACCATAAAAATTACAGTATACTATTATCTAAACTTAGCGCCTGATTTACTTTTTTGAAAACTCATATAGTTTTGCTCATGAACATTACTCTTCTGCTCAATATTTCTTTGGATTTTAAACATACTCAACAATTTATTACTATTACTATTTTACTATTTATTAATTTTCTTAAATTTTGTGTCACCACTCTATGATGGATGATGATATATATTTTTTTATTTTTATGATTTGTCTTCATCCATTTGTCTGATATGTGTGATTCAAATTTGGTAACTCAAGGACAAGTTCATGTGTGACGGACTCCTGAAACGACGGAATTGACTCTGATATGACTGCTTCAAACCAATATGGCTGACTTGCTCAGTATTTTAAAGCATGCATTGTCTGTCTACCAAATTGCATTTGGATAAGTAAAATAGTCTTTGACGGCTGAATTGAATAAAAAAATCTGACTTTGGAGAAAAATGATCTAACTCAGCCCAATATTTGATGTTTGTGTACTACATTTCGAGAGCGCAAGCAAAAAAGCTTGTAATTTAGCCCCACCCATCTCCGGGGGTACATGATTCCGAAATTCCTTTGTAGGAGTTTGCCAGATTAAGAGCAGTTTCGGATTCTGCCAAAATGGCCGCTTCAAACCAAAATAGCCGACTTCCTGTTCATTTTCGTGGCCTGAGACTTTTTCGTGCGTCTTCTTACGATTGGCATGTCTACCTAATATCGTGTTGGTTGATGTAGCTGGTGTTGGGGGCTGTTTTCTTTAGCCTTTCCTTTTTAATAGCGATATTTAAAAATGATCATCAAACTTTGACGACAAGCTCTGCCATTATTAGGTGGGATGAGCAAAAAGCTCAGCAATTTAGCATTGCCCATCTGTCCAGTGTCCCTTTTTCCAATTGTAGCACATTTATGAGCCCTGGAATTCAGCCAAAAAGGCTGCTTCAACCCCAAATGGCTAACTTCCTGTTCAATTTCAGGCATGCATGCTTGAGACTTGTTTTTGTCCGTTTGCCCAATTTCGTGTCAATCGATGAAACTGGTGTTGGGTGAATTTTTTTGGTTTACTTTTTCATGACAAATCCTCTCCTGTAAATAACCATCACATGAAGACGCTATGCGTCACCCATCCGTCTTGTAGAGTTGCTTCTGATTTCGGCTCATTTGGGCAAAATCCCTTTTTCGTGTTCCTCAAAGTATGAACCATGAAATTCACCTAAAATGGCTGCTTTAAACCAAAACGCAGACTTCCAGTGACTCTAGAGACTTTTCCATGCATCCTGTTACAATAGACATGTTCACCTAATATCATGTTGCTTGGCAGAACTGGTGTCGGGGGAATCTTTTTTGCCAACTTTCCAGGTGGCGCTATTGAGTATTGGTGGTCATTCTGGACCTGTAAAATCCATCCAGTTTAACCAGGATACATATCATGACAAAAATGGGTGCGTTTTGATGCATGCTGAAACATCTAAAAAGACCACTCTAGAGCTATTTTTATTATTATTACTTTTTTTGGGACTGATGACCGCATATGATGTGTTTTGTCCCCGCACCCCTTGTGCACAAAACCACTTTTTATTTTACACAGCGTGTATGCGTCGGCATTCCTAAAGGGCTCACCTCTGACGGCGCCGCCTCGAACAAGGCTCCTCACAGGCTTCACACACACAAGGCCTATTCTCCCTCTCTCTCTCTCTCTCTCTCTCTCTCTCTCTCTCTCTCTCTCTCTCGCTCTCTCTCTCAATGCTTTTTGTAATGCACCACCATTCAATCGCACCTGGGATATGGCATGGATGTTCACCCCCCAAAAAAGAAATAAATAAATAAATTCACCACAACAAACTTCAAACCCAAGCCTGGATTTACATTGCATAGTTCAAATGATTTTTTTTTTAGTGTGTAACACTAAAACAACCACACTCTCAAGTGTGACCATCTCTCTTGCTCTCAAGTGGCAAGTGTTTTTTCCATGTCGAGTTGGGGGCTTTAGATCAGGCGATATCACTGATATTTGAAAAAGCCCTTTGAGACTGTTTGGTGTTTATTAGCTATACAAATAAACTTGGCTTGATTGATATCCGTCCAGGCAGCAGAAAACAAAAAGCCAAATACAGTGAACTGGATATCAAATGTGGGTAAAAATCCGAAGGATATCGTAGATCTGCCAAACGGGGTGCAGCGTAAACGCACAGATTCTGATATACCCCATCAAAGCCAGCTTGGCGTAACATTAAAACACATTAAAAACTACAAATCACACATTACACAAATCACAAACTACAAAACACATTAAAAACTACAAATCTAAACTACAGGGGAAAAACATAATTAAATATGGATAAATTACTGGATGAGCCAAAAATGTCTTCAATTAAACCACAACAAAACTTAGATAATTGTAAAGAAAAGAGGATTGTTGTTAGTAAATACCTGGAGTCACTCGCTTTAAAAACCAAAGACCAAGTCCGAAACCTTGGTGTTACACATAGATTCCGACAGTCATATCAAATCAATTATTAAAACTGCCTTCTACCATCTGAAGAACATATCCAGAGGGAAGGCTTGCATGTGTCAAGCAGACCAGGAGAAGCTCATCCATGCTTTTATCTCAAGTAGACTTGACTATTGTAATGGTCTTCTGACTGGACTCCCCAAAAAGAGCATTAAACAGCTGCAGCTCGGGTTCTGAGCAGAACAAAGAGGTCAGAGCATATTCATGTTTATAAGCTGTTTTTTGTCTTTTAATCATGTAAACCATATTGAGTTACATTGTGTATGAAATGCGCTATACAAATAAATTTGCTTTGCTAAATATAGTACATTTGAGATGTACAGTCTGTAACATTAGATATGGTGGAAATTTGCTACATACAGCTGTAAAGACATGAAATATGGTGTAAATATGTTACATTAGAAGTGTAAGTCTTTAGAACATTAAATATGATGTAAATGTGCTACATAAGAGCTGTAAAGAACATTAACAGTGGTGTAAATAGGCTACATTAGATGTGTATAGAACATATCAAATATACAGTATTTAAGATAAATATGGTCTTAATATGCTACTTTAGCAGTGAATAGAAATTAATTAAGGTGTAAATATGGTACATTAGTGGTGTATAGCCATTTAATATGGTCTAAATATACAATATTATAAGTGTCATCAAATATGGCCAAAATATGCTACATTAGAGGTGTGTCAATAATTAAATAGGCAAAACAATTGTGGACACCAGCCAGTGGAGTAATGTGGCGTAATAATTCTATGTAAATTTTTTTTCCCATCAGGGAATTCAAGTCAAACCGAACTGCACTGTTTTACTGTTCGACAATGTCAACTTCCTTTAACGCTTGTATGACAGTTTCAAATGTTCAAGTATGACTCGAAACATTTGCTTTACAGGTAGCCAAGCGTTTTGTTTCATTTGAATTTGCATGATTTCCTATGAGGTCATGTGACTGTGCCGCTGGATGGGAAGCCAGCAAGCGCACCGGGTGGCCTTCTTTTGTTTCGTTCATTCTTCTTTTCGAGACTCGGCTGAGAGGGAAAAAACAATTCCGCACAAATTCCTCCTATTCCCGTTTGTTTGCCACCACGACAACAGGACACAACCCCCCCTCTTCTCGCAGCCGTTTTGTCCTAGTCCTCCTCTTGGGCTCCGCAAGTAGCAGAAGGGACCTGGCGGCTCAATGCTGCTTTGTGTACGATTACTTTTTCCAAAGGGGGGGGGGGGGGGCTCCTCTCATCTGTCACAGGTTTCCCTCCGTGCCGCCGCCCACAATGAACAATTATTTGTCGCCACGTCCCCCCCACCCTCGGGGAAGATTGGACCGCACTTTCCTGCCAAATACCGAGCTTGGTTTTTGCTTTCTGTGCTTCAAAGTCAGTGTTGGCCTTCCAATTCAGTGTTGAGGAAGCAAATGTATCGGTCATTCCAGAACTGGCGGGCAATTAAGGAACCAACATTTTGGAAAAACGGAGCATTTATTGCACAATTTTTGTTATGTTTTCAAGATAAACCATCTTATCATTTGAGTCGTCCAGTGCAAACATCAGCGGTACACTTTTTATGTGTCTTATTTTGCTGTGTTTGAAGATATATTTCAAAAATATTGCTGAATTAATCCTTTGAAGTAAAATAAAAAAGTAACGTTTTATTTGAATACCAATCTAGACTGAACAAAAATATAAACGGAACAGTTGTTTGAGCTCCTTTTGTCATGGTCTAAGAAGTTTTCTACGTCTTTTTCGCTCAAATGATGTTCATCCATGTATTAAAACCTGTGTTTGTGAGCACTTCTCCTTTGCCGAGATAATTCATAAACCTCGAGTGTGTTGCATATCAAGATGCCGATTAGATAGCATGATTATTGCACTCGTGTGCCTTCGGCCGGTTTGAGTTGTGGCCGAACATGACTGAAGTAGATCATCTTGAAAGAAATTACAGTTGGCCACACACCAAGCGATTGTGGGTGGCTTCAAACAAAAGGTGCTCTGTCCTGAGTTGTTTAACACATCTAGATATCAATACCTTGAAATAAAAGCTGGAATTCTGAACTTTTGTCTCGTATTCATGTTTTGATCTAAAACCCAAATGTCGTCATTATACAACAAAAACAAAGGAATTGACCTTGCCCTTCCAATACTTTTGGAGGGGACTGTACCTGCGTGCTGAAACGGAAAAACTGAGACCCTGTATTCATTTATGAAGCTCCACTTACAATATGCAGTTTTTTCTTAACTGAACCACACAAGTATGGCTGAACATGATTGTCAGGGAAGAAGCAGAGCCACAAAGAGAGGAAATGGTGGAGAATAAAAAGAGACTCTGGATATTGTGAGAGGCTGCGCTGTTGCATTTGGGTGACGGACACTCTGACGGTTGACCACTCATGAAAAGTAGTCAGCAAACCCCACACTGTGCACAACAGATCGGTCAATTTCAGCCGCATCGCATAGGCTGCCCATCATATGGGCTTGAATTGATTTGGTCACAAAAATGAAGGTGCCATCGTACCGCCAACGTTGTTGAATATAATTCCAAAAATGCTTTTTTGTACAAATAAAGGCCTCCCCTCTAATAGACCATTTTGTCTTCCTTGCCAGAATGATGGCTTCCATGCGAGCATCGCCTCCCTTTCACGCGCCGCCCGAGGAAGAGGCGCCGCTCGGCCGCCGCAACAACAACAGCGCGGCCTGGCTCGACGACCACGACCCCAAGGAGACCCCGTCGCCCTCCCCGCCCGAGCGGCCCCACCCCGACGAACTCCAGCCAGTCAGAGAGAAGCGAGCGGACGACGACTCGTGGGACAACGTTACGTCGGCTACGATGGTGAGAGAGGGAACACGGCTCATAAAACACGCATGAAACACGCGTGAGGGGCAAGATCTCTTGCATACTGATTTAGACGCGTGCACACACGCACAAACACGCACACACAGCACACACACAAACTGTGATCGTGCGCTGCAGGCACTGCTGAAGGCAACCCAGTGAGGGTCCTCCTTTCGAGACGTTGACCCTTCACTTCTTCTCAGCTGCCTCCCTGTTCATTGACTGTGTGTGTGTGTGTGTCTGTTGAGGAGATTTTATTTATCTTTTTTTTTTTAATTACAGTACTGGAAGTTTTCCAAAATATACACTCAACAGCCATTTAAGTAGGTTCACCCGCACTAATCCAATGACAGCCAGAAACATTTTTCCCCATAAGGAATAATCAAAGTAGAAATATTTTTTTGGGGGGCATTTTAACATGACTAAAAGTCATACAAGTGTTAAAACGATGCAACTGCGTCTCATATGTCTCATTTTAAAGCATTTTTAAATGTCAAAATAAGTAGGGTTCTTGTTTTGACCAAGTTTGGCACATTTCTTTTTTTTGTCTCAGCTGAGTAGAATGCTTTGAACCCATTTCACCTGGAGAATTTTGAATTGGTTTGTCATTCAAAATCAGCTGGATTCTTGCTTTGCCGTAGGACAACTGCAATAAAAAAAAAATGATTTTTTAAAATGAAAAAAACACAAAACTTTTATGTTTCAATTAAAACCAAAAACAGATTTTTTTCTTGACATTTCTATAAAATAGCTCAATAGTAATTATTCCTTTTTCAATAACAAAAATATTTATAAAAATGTTATAAGAATAAAAAATGTTTTACTTTTTTTACAAATCTGACTTCAAAATGAAAAGAATCTTAAATGTTTAAATGTAATCAAAGTTTTTTTATAATAAACTTTTCTAAATAGAATAATCACAATTTTCCAAAATATTTTTTAAATGAAAGATTTTAAGTATTCTATGTATTATTATACTACATTAGTTTAAATATTTTTAAATGATATTCAAATGTAAAAAGATCTCAATTTTCATCTGTATTTTAAAAGTAAATATAAAAGTAAAAAGTAAATATATAATATAAATAAAATAAAACTACAAACAAAAAGTCAATTTTGCTAAAATAAAACAAAACAAAACAAAACAAAATCTGACTTTTCTTAACAGATAAATCAGACATTTTAAATTATAATTGAAAATATACATTAAAAAAAAATAAAAACTTTGATCCAATTTTGAAAAACAAGCGCACTAAACACATGATGCGCTGAGCTTTATTCCCCCTCTCAGGACACGGAGAGCACAAATAAAGGCTCCTCCGTCGTTTACTCGTACCGGGCCAACTCCACCTCGCCGCCCAAGCCCGAGGAGTGCTCCCAGGATCGTGGCGAGCTGACGGCAACGGGCGCGGGCTTGGCCCTGGGCACGCCGGAACGCCGTAAGGGGAGCCTGGCGGACGTGGTTGACACGCTGAAGCAGAAGAAGCTGGTGGAGATGACTAAGACGGAACAAGACGGTAAGACTTGGCCGAATGACTCCAAGTTGGGAATGCTTGTCTGCGATTGGTCTGAGGTGACCCCACCTCTCATTAAGACATTAGAACATTTGTATGTACATTCAATTCTAATCTCTCACTATACAGTTGGACCTTGATTTACGAATTTACAGTAATTTGTTCTGTGACAAAACTCGTAACTAATTTACTCACACGGTATATCAAAAGATTTTACCCATTCAAATGAATTTGAAATTCCATTAAATCCCTTCCAGCCTCCAAATCACTGCAATTTTATTTACATTTGAATTAGGAAAATAGCAGTTTATTGCATAAATCCTGACAAAAGAGAATGTGAAGAAATAAGCTGGTTTTATAAAGCGTAAATACTATACGTACGTCGTATTTGTGTGTTGGATGTGTGCCTTTAAGGGGCGTGGCCTATTGAGTGTCATCAGGTGCGAGAGCCGGGTTGGCCGGTTAGTTTGCATGTGAGCGTCTGGGTGTGAGTTGTGGCCAACAGCAGCATTTCTGACTGTTTATCCTGTTCAATAAACTGTTGAAAGTGATTCAGTGACTTTAGCTCTCCTTGCCCACATGCATGGGCATGACAATACCTTAATTGCTGCATTTTTTTTTTCACTTCACTCGAGCAGCAGTGTATCTCAAACTCACTTGTAACTTAAATTTTGACTTGGAACAAAAAGACAAAAAACATCGACTAAGTCATTCAAATTAGAATATATCTAAATTGATAAAACACAGACATGGAAAAATGAAAAATGACGTGCTAATGAAAACTAATGAAATAAAATGTCAGACTTTAAATAAACAAACCATACTTTTTCAAACAAAAAACATCTCATCGGTCTTATCAAAGTCATATTTCTTTGTCCAATGCAAATCAATAACTGAAAAAAAAGCTCTAAAAATGCAATATGTTATTTTAAACTCCTTGTGTGTGTGTGTTTGTGTGTGCATGCGTGTGTGTATTTGTGAAATCACAAGTGCACTGGGACTACTTTGTCTTCTCCACCACAAAGTTTCTTTTTGAAGGTTCAAAATTACAACAGAGCGCCAGCTCTGGCTCGTTAGATCCTGATATCAATCAGTGAAAATGCAGCTTTCCCTTGTTTTTTTTTTTTTTTTAAACGCCTCTGTGATCTGGAGCGCTCACACGAGAGAAGCGGCGGAGTCTCCCAGCATGCCTCGGCCTGCCCTCCGACGCACATGTAACGCCATCCGGCAGCTGTCACGGCGGCGCGTACTAATCTGGATATCAGAGCGCCGCTTGATCTCTCTGTCATTGATGCGCTAAATGGGACGGCCGAGGGCGTAATCCCGAATGGAGTCTTTTTACTTGAAAGATGGCCGTCCGGCACTCTCCTGTAGGATCTCGGAGGCCGAAAGGGCGGCGTGTCGTGACTTCTTCCTGTCACGTCACATGATGTGACTTGTTGTCCCTTTTTAAATCCCGCTTCATTTTATTTAGCCCATCCACTAAAAGTCAATTCAAACACACAAGTGTCTTGTCAAGGATCCCATTTGACATCACTAGGCTTCACTTTCTTCTTCGCCAAGCGTGATGCCAAAACAAATATTTAGTGTAGACCTTCAGACCAACTTACCTCAAGGAAATAAATCTAATAAATATAAATAAAATAAATAAAACTTACCTCAAGGATCTTATCTTTAATTGGATTCCATTCAAAGTCGGAAAAAAATATTGTGTGATTGTTTTAAAATAAAGGAATTCTGCCACATAGATAAATAAAAATGCTCTCTCATTGTATGTAGTTTTTTTTATTCAAATAAAAATGCATTATTAAATCTGATATTTTTTTATGTGAATCAAATTGACTTTAGAAAATAATGAATTCTGTAAAATGAAGTAAAAACATAAATGCTAAAAAAATACCAGTGTCCTGTTGTCATCTAAAATAGGAAAAAATAAAAACTCAATACAAAAATTATGATTTGTCACATTTTTTAAATAACTAAATAATACTTACATATTTTTACAATAAGAAAAAAAAATCGAACTTTTAAACCCAGCCAGAATGTCAGTTTTATTTATTTATATTTTTAAACAGAAAAATGTGCTTTCTCATTTTACCTGCCGTGGTCAAATGTAGTTGCTTAAATGTGGAAGCGACATCGCAGTTAGCAGGCGTTCAAGAAACGACTCTTTTGAAACTTTGGAAGAGAGCCATTATTTGTGACAAAACATTTCCAAAATTTATTTTATTTTTGACATTTGTAGGCTGTCAGTTTCCTCCTGAGTTTTTTTTCGCCCAATTTATCGATTTCTTGAGGCTTAAGGCGCAATTCAGTGGCCGAAAAGTGATGACCAAGAAGCTGTAAAGCCCTCCTCTCATTAGTCAGTAAGTGGCTTTGATCAATAAGTCTTTAATATTGATCAGTGAGTCTTTTACTATCAATTGTTAGGAGTGAAAGACCCTCCTGGTAAACTGGTTCACGTGGAGATGGTGTTTTCTTTCCCCAGATGATTGATTGACAGAGGAACAATGCCATCTTCCCACTGCCCCCTTGCTGGAAAGGGCCCGCCCTCATTAGCTAATGCCATCAAAGGCAACGCGACCTGTGCTCGCTTAGCGAACATCGCAGCTCGCAGCGAGAATGTGGTCGACGTCCCTGTTAGGAGGCACGCTAATGAACACAATGCGGTGGATTTTGCACCTTAAATACGCCATCAAGTGCTCGTTAAGGTGGCGCAGCGTTGCCATATCACCGCCCAGCAAAAAAAGACGTCCATTATGAAAAGACGCATTCGAGATTGCAAAGGTGGAGGTCAGATTCCCTCACATTTCTGCATTACCTTGAGTTGATTTCCATCCATCCATTTTCCGAGCCGCTTATCCTCACAAGGGTTACGGGAGTGCTGGAGCCTATCCCAGCCATCATCGGGCAGGAGGCGGGGCACACCCTGAACTGGTTACCAACCAATCGCAGGGCACACATAAACAAACAATCATTCGCACTCACATTCACACCTACGGGCAATTTAGAGTCTTCAATTCACCTACCATGCATGTTTTGGGGTTGTGGGAGGGAACCGGAGTGCCCGGAGAAAACCCACACAGGCATGGGGAGAACACGCACACTCCACACAGGCGGGGCCAGGCATTGAATCCCGGTCCTCAGAACTGTGAGTCGTCCACCGTGCTGCCTATAATATATATATTTATTAATATATTTGTTAAATAAGAAAGGTGAAAATTTGGAAATAAAATTATCTGTGAATTTCAACAGAAATAGTTGAAATTTTTAAGAAATCAGTTGTTGTTGTTTTTTTACAAAACACTTGTAATTTTAAGATTTACAAAAAAAGAAACGCCTCAATTTTAAATAAATTTTATTCCATTGTTTAAATATAAAAGCACGACAACTATGCTTCATGTAGCTAAATTGACCTTGCTTTATGACGTTCCTCAGACGCATTATCGGTTATGAACGGAGAAGGTGAAGAGCTTCCTCACGCTTGTGCATTAGGTTGAGTTGCGCTCTTCTGCTTTGTTATTCAAACGGGACTATATAAAATGTACAAGGATGACATGAGAGACGTTCGCTGGCCCTGAGGTACTCACGCGGAGTTAACGGGGGCTGGCACGGGCCCCGACTCGCTCACGGCAGCTCAGCCTTAGCTTAGCATCGCGCTGATCGTCTGCTTGTAGGAATTTAACGCACACCGTCAAATGTTGTCATGTATCATGATGGACGGTGCACTCATCTTTTTTTCATGAGCGCTGAGCACGCACTGTGCTGTGTTGACATGCACACTGATGCTGTGTGACACTCACACACATCATCGTCAATAATCACTGTACAGTCAACCGTGATATTCGCGGAGGTCAGGGACCATGACAGAATGCATGGAACCCCCATTTATCATCTGCAATATGGACAGACTATATGAACTTAACAAAAATTTTTTTAAAAAAGTTTTCCACATGCTTTAAACCCCTTAAAACTGATGTTTTAAAAGTATTACTTATCAACTGTTCTCACTCTCTCATACGCACAGTTCTCCAAATAAGAAGCAATACAATGTCATTCCCAGTTGAAGCTTAATGAAAAATTGATACATAAAAAAGAGAATGAAACATTGTACATTTAAACACCACAATGTTCAAACAAAACAATTTCTTCTAACAAAAGTCCACTAGCTTGCTGGCATTGATGTTACAGTAATCATAAACCTTCAAACAACTAATACTTAACACACAAGGAGCAGCAACACATACAAACAGAATGCAACAATATTTACTGGCATATTTTCTCCATTCTGGGAAAAACGACTATTACAGGTGCTCAGTTGGGGACCCTCTCTGCCTCTTCTTCTTGCTCTAAATGACATCTTTTCCAGTCGACCTCAGTGCTGCCCGGCCTATGTTGCAGCACAACATCATTTTACACTGAATGCGTGCAGATCTAAATTCGTATTTCCCCGTACTGTCAAAACCCATAAAAAAACGATCACTTAAATCGATCACTATATGTTGAGCAGCTAGCCTGTAGCAGCTGTTAACTTCCACTACTACCAATAGCAATCCGGACCTTTCTCTGCATCATCTTGTGAAGTTTACCACCCTGCTTTCTCGCGCCTCAACCCTATAAGGTTCTTTACCTGCCTGGCAGACCTCTACTAGAATCTTCCGTCACGCTGCAGTGGCCAACGCTAGCTACTCCTCCGCTATCGTGAGGCCTTAGAACAGAGGTGTCAAACTCATTTGTGTCGCGGGCCACATTGTAGTTATGGCTTCTCTCAGAGTGCCGTTAAGATTTTGAAATCATATAAATATTGAATCACCTCTTTATATTATTTCACAGACAACAAATTGATAGATGAATAGTTTGGAAATCGAAATTCAAGGGTAATACTTTATAACTATTGTTTAAGTTACTGTATTGTAAAAAGAGGTTTGATAATAAAAACATAGTTGGAAATATTGATTCCATACGACAATTACATTTTTTTCCTACAGATTTTAGTAAGAATCATGGCAGTTCAAGCACATGATTTGCTTTCGTGGGCCACATAATATGATGTGGCGGGCCAGACCTGGCCCCCGGGCCTTGAGTTTGACACCTGTGCCTTAGAAGGACCACTTTGGATGAGATCATAGGGTGTTACAGAAAAAGCACAAAAACAGTGAACCTCTGCCCGATTAACACTGCATGATTTCACATATTTGCAGTTTTTTCTATGGAACCTACTCTCAACTATTTGCTGAAAATACTGACCTATTGTGATATTTTTGTGTTGCCTCAAGATGGCGGCAAAGCGCTGGCTAATGAGAAAGTCGTAATTAGTGTCAAGGAAGTGTTTTTTAAAGTGATACATCTCAACTGACAGCTATTTGCATGTCCAGGATGAACTAAGTTTAGCCTGGGTTGTTAGTGGAAGTTACGGAGAGTCTTCGCCGTATGTACACGCACACGTCCAGTAAAATTTTCAGAATCAAACAAATCATCTGGAAGCCATTTATTTTTAAAGGGTAATGCTGTGAGATGAGTTTAAATTGATATGAAACTGTTTGGAGATCATAGTTTGTAGTATATTTATGGGTTTAAACTATTAATATAGATACCGGTAATTATGGAACCTTTTAGGTGGACGTCAATTTAATTCTATTACTATTAGATATTCGCGGCAGGGCTCGAACTGAAAGTGTAAATGTTTTTTTGTCTCTCTGTCACCTGTCGGCTGGCAAGCAGTTCAGGTTCTCCTCAAATGGGATGGGCTCCAGCTCACCTGTGACCCTAGTGAGGGTCAACGGTACAGAAAATGGATAGTTTTAGATGTTGGGCAGAAAAATTGTTTGGAAGAGGTTTCACTCCATTCCTGTTTGAAACGTTTCATTTCATCCTCGCTGCTGGTCTCCGTCTCTTTGTGTGTGTGTGTGTGTGTGTGTGTATTTCTGCAGCGTCAAGATGATTGTAAAACTTTCGCTTCAAGCTAAAACGTAGTTAGGGCTTGAAATCAGGGACCCCGCCACTCGCCCTCCCCCAGCAGGCGTGTGCCACGTTGACCCATGTGCATGTGTGGGGGCTTATGGATCCATACAGCCAGGTGTAAATTGTTGTGATGACAGTTTAACAGCCCAGTCGGGCCGGCCCGAGAGCTAAGCTCATTGGCTAATTAACAGGGTCTTGGCTCGGGGGCACCATGTTTGCCTTGACTCCGCCAGATTGCCACTTTGAAGTGTGTGTGTGTGTGTGTATATCAGTGTGTTGCTTGTGTATGTGTTGAGATTTGCTTTTCTGCTACCAGTGATGGCAAAGCGATGGGAAAATGCGAAGCATACAACGGGAAACAGAACTTATTTTGACATTGGAACATTAGTATGCTTTGTGATTGTCTTTTTCATTGTTTTTTTTGGGGCAATGCCATCAAAGATGGGTACCACATGAAAATGTGATAATAAGCGTAGAACTGGAAATGGAACTCATTGCAATGTAGGGGCGGCACGGTGGACGACTGGTTAGAGCGTCAGCCTCACAGTTCTGAGGACCCGGGTTCAATCCCCGGCCCTCACTGTGTGGAATTTGCATGTTGTCCCCGTGCCTGCGTGGGTTTTCTCCGGGCACTCCGGTTTCCTCCCACATCCCAAAAACATGCATAAATTGGAGACTCTAAATTGCCCATAGGTTTGACTGTGAGTGCGAATGGTTGTCTGTTTGTATGTGCCCTGCGATTGGCTGGCAACCAGTTCAGGGTGTACCCCGCCTCCTGCCCGATGACAGCTGGGATAGGCTCCAGCATGCCCGCGACCCTAGTGAGGAGAAGCGGCTCAGAAAATGGATGGATGGATGGATGCAATGTAGGGGACCTCAAAGAATCGTGTAAGACTTGATCTTTCATTGCCTTTTTTTTTTGGACCATGTGATCACAGATGGGTACCAGTGATGACAAGTGATAAGAAAAAGTATAGAACAGAAAATCAAATTTATCACAAAAAGGAGTATATCTTGTAGGATTAGCATTTTGGGGGGCTTTTTCTAGCAGTGCCATCAACGAAGGGTACCCGCGATGGCAAAGTGATGGGGGAATGTGATAATTAACATAGAAATATGAATGGGAGTTATTGTAAAATAGTAATTCAGTCTCCGTCCAGGCTGCTCAGTACAATTTGGCTTAATGTTATAATGAAAGTTGACCAAGATTAGAAAAAAAGTCCTCCAAAAGTAATCGCCATCATGTATGTTGCGATGTGAGTCTTTTTCTTTGGCTTTTTTGTGATGCTACCAAAAAAGCGTACCCACAATGGCAAAGTAAAAAAATGTGAAAACATCAACACACAGCGAGGCACCTTTACAGAAAACAGGAGACAGTTTGACATTTAACTGCATGCTTTGAATGGGGAAAAGCAGTGCTATCTGGTGAACAAATGTAAAAGTGTACTCTTTAAAACCAGTAGTCCAAGTTTACTGTAAATGAGGTCTGGCGATGTTCCCTATCTTCTAGGAGGGTACCTTGTATGTCCCACTTATGCACACCCCCTCCTTGCTGATATTTGGCCTGGTGAACGCACCCCCCCCCCCCCCCCCTGTGACCCAAATCAGAGGTTCTCCCAGAGGACCCGGGTCCCAAAACAACGCTTGTATTGTGTCTCACGCACACATGCATATGCTTGTGTGTGTGTGCCTGCGGTTTCATGTATCAGGACTAAAGTGGAACCAGAAGCCGGGGTCTTGAACGGTTGAGGTTTTCAGGAGCGTGCCTTCCACAAAGAAGCAGTTTTGCCCCCCCCCCCCCCAACAATATAAGACAATATAAGACAATCTCATCTTCTCATCATCGTAGAAATACAACTTTTATCATATACAGTGTGCATGTTATTTGAATTTTAGCATTTTGTGTTTGAAAGCCTACTTTTTTTTTCTTTAATTTTTTATTTAAAAAAAAATACAGATTGTAAGAAAATGGAAAACCCAAACTTCGGATGAAATCAAAGTAAGGATTAGAATATTGAAATGCTTTTATCTGTTACTTATTATCACATATATATATATCATATCATCATGTATTCCAGTGTGTGTGTGAGAAAGTGCTGACATGAAAAGAGGGTGACGTGGGGCTAAGCTCACTCGCACCCCTCGGCTCTATGTTTGAATGCGTGTGTATGCGTGTGTGTTTGTGTGTGTGTGTGTGTGTGTGCGTGTGTGTGTGTGTTTGTGTGCATTTGTGTCCATGTGTGTGGGACCGGTGAGAGTGGGTGTCGCCTGACAGATGAAAATAGTGTGTGCGTGAACTAGACACCGTGCTAACACACAGCCGGGCTAACCGCGTTGCACTATAATGCTTTTAGAACGCTGATGCTCTCTCTGTATGTGCGCATGTGTATATATGTGTGCGTACAATTAAAGGTCTGAGCAGTGAAGTGGTATTCTATGATCAGTTTGTATGTGCGCGTGTGTGTCCTCATGTTTGGACATATATTGAGTTTGATTTCACACAGACATCAATCCTGCAGGACAGCTGTGAGGACAGCTGCTCCCTCGTTCCACTTCTCCTCCTCCCTTTCCTCCCACTTCCTGTTTGTCACTCACTTCCTCTTTATTCCTTTATATTCTTCTCCTCTCGACATTCACTGGGTTCTGTTTGATAGTCAAAGGCTGATAAATGCCAGTCTGCCGTTACGACTTAAAATGAGCAGGATCTCTGTGTGAAAAAGGTGGCACCGCCTGTGTATAAGTGTACGCCGGAACAGGCGTGTGAAGTTTAACACCTGACAATTTTCCAGCTTTGTTGTCTTGAAAGCAATACAGGGTTCTGTGTGAAGGGCAAAGGTGGAAAAATGCTAGGTCTTCAGTTCCAGCTTGGAAATGGCAATTAATAATAATAATTAATAATTCTTTTTTTTTAAAGGAGCCTTTCAAGCCACTCACGATCGCCGTACAGAGTTAAAATAATTTTTTCAGAATCTTTGTATGAAACTGGCTGCTGCCTGTAAATTTATCCGCCTTGGGGCACCTGGCGATAATGCTGTGTTGCTGTGTAAAAACACACACAGTTACCAGACTATTCAGATTTTGCTGTTTTCTGAGTAAAAGCCTCTGATGCTTAAATTTTCTGAGTTAAAAAAAAAAAAAAGACTACCACCCTTAAAAGCTGGTATTTTTCCTCCTTTTTCCCCCACGCCGCTGTTCTGTACAGAGCCCCAGCCATGACAAGTGGGGAAACAAAATAGTAGTCACAAATTTGGTAAAACGTCCACAGGAAATACAACTTTGTGGCCACGAAGTAGGTATACCATATACACGCACACAATCCAAAATAAGTTTGTAATAATATTAATATCATTTCTGGAAATGGTAAGCTAGAGGACATATTGAACTGCATTTTCTAGCAATGGTGCGCTCTATTTGCTTACCCAGATGTCCCAAGTTGTTCATGGGAATGATTTCAAAACAGTAATTAGTATTTGTGTGCACATTCAACCTATTTCATGGCCACATGAAAAAAGTCATATCTGGGGTTCATAGTTCTACGTTGATGGTACGGACCTGAAGGCACGGGACTCAATAAAGATGCTGTGTTGTTGAAAATGCACATACTCGCAACACAATTCTGTTTCGCTGGGCTCTGTGTGAAAACGTTTGATGCTCCATGTTTCGGGCTTTTTCTGCCGAGTAAACTGTCTCGTTGCTTACCTTCGTCACCCTCCTCTACCCCACACCCCCAGCACTTATCACCCACCTCTCACTTCCTCCACTTGATGAAGAGACGCCGGGGAATTTTTATACAGGCCACCTTTCTAAACAGCACTTGATCCCGGCAGATAACGATCCATGTAGGGTAAGAAACACAGCCTCGTCCTCGTATGTGCTGTTTACCGCCATGGGAGGTATAATAAATTGTACACACTAGTTGTGTTTTCCCGCTTAAGTGCATCTATAAATTGTTGCCGCGATTTGTTACATGTCCAGTCATCTTCATCAACTTCCTCAGGAATGCAAGTCGAGCCTGTTTGCACGATAAATCTGATTGAAATTATTTTATTCCGTACATCACCGTCTGCTGCCTATTTTGGCAAAATGGCTTGTTTACTACTCATGTGACCACAAATGTTTTTCCTTCTTTGACCCTTAAGTTTTTCCTTCTTTGTTATATTGCAGCCATTTGCTAAAATCATTTAAGTTATTTTTTTTCCCTCATCAATGTTCAGACAGAACCCCATATTGACAGAAAAAAAAATTATTCTTGAGATTTTTGCAGATTTATTCAAAAAGAAAAACTGAAATATCACACAGCCATAAGTATTCAGACCCTTTGCTAAGTAATAAGTAGAAGCACCCTTTTGAGCTAATACAGCCATGAGTCTTTTTGGGAATGACGCAACAAGTTTTTCACACCTGGATTTGGGGATCCTCTGCCATGCCTCCCTGCAGATCCTCTCCAGTTCTGTCAGGTTGGATGGGGAACGTTGGTGGACAGTCATTTTCAGGTCTCTCCAGAGATGCTCAATTGAGTTTAAATCAGGGCTCTGACTGGGCCATTCAAGAACAGTCACTGAGTTGTTCTGAAGCCACTCCTTCGGTATTTTAGCTGTGTGCTTAGGGTCATTGTCTTGTTTGAGGGTGAACCTTCGGCCCAGTCTGAGGTCCTGAGTACTCTGGAGAAGGTTTTCGTCCAGGATATCCCTTACTTGGCCGCATTCATCTTTCCTTCGATTGCAACCAGTCTCCCTCTTCCTGCAGCTGAAAAACACCCCCACAGCGTGATGCTGCCACCATCATGCTTCACTGTTGGGACTGTATTGGACAGGTGATGAGCACTGCCTGGTTTTCTCCACACATGCCACTTAGAATTAAAGCCAACAATTTCTATCTTGGTCTCATCAGACCAGAGAATCTTATTACTCACCATCTTGGAGTCCTTCAGGTGTTTTTTTTAGCAAACTCCATGCGGGCTTTCATGCGTCTTGCACTGAGGAGAGGCTTCCGTCGGACCACTCTGCCATAAAGCCCCGACTGGTGGAGGGCTGCAGTGATGGTTGACTTTCTAGAACTTTCTCCCATCTCCCGACTGCATCTCTGGACCTCAGAGATGCAGTCAGCCTCCATAACTGTTTTCATGAGTATTCGCCTGCACAAACCGTTAGTAATTCAGCTGTATACGTTCAAAGAAAGTTGTAATTCAGTAATGCATGAAAGGGTAAAACCAAGAAAAAAAAGCAGAATAAAATTACTAATTTGTTCAACTGTCGAACCGCTGTAAACTTATGACTTTGACCATGATATTTATGATCATCATTATTACCAATAGTGCAGAACAATAGTCGGATAGTTAGCATGTCCACATCACAGTTCAAATCATGTGTGGCGTTCTTACTAAAAATGTGTGGAGTTTTAAACTTCTTCCATTAAAAATAAATAAATAAAAAATAATACATTTTTTCCCATGAAGTCAAGACATTTTTCCTTGAAAATATACAACTTTATTTCCATAAGGTTAAAAAAAAAAAAATTCTCATAAAAACATTTTTGTTTTTATAGTACATGGTATGATTTTTTTTTTCTTTTCTGGGTCGGCCTAATGTTGGAATAACATTTTATTATTTTACAATCTCATGTACCCGTTGGAGTATTTTCTTTCAGGAAATCCCTTTCCTTCTCCTCATGTTTTCATACACCAAACTGCTCTGCATTCATTAGATTACTGTCCTAACTGGTTTCCTTGGCCATCAGAGCTCACTGCGCTGGTGTGTGCTGTCTTTTCAGAGCCACTGTGCATGGAGAGTCTCCTCTCCAAAGACTGGAAGGAGCGCGTGGACCGCTTCAACGCCACCGAGCTGCTGGGCGACGTCAAAGGTCAGTGGAGTCTGCTGTTCAATCTTTGTGTCCAGATAGTTAACTCTCGGCATCCTCGAAATGTCCCTAAAATAATGTCTGTTATTGGAAAAACAAGGCAGATGGTATGTAAACCAAAAGCGCGTGTAAATCAAACTGGTAATAAAAGTTGCAAACATGCTGTCATTCTTTTCCTTTATGTGCATACTTTTAGCGTGCTTGCGCTCCCGGATGCATTAAGAGTTGACTTTAAAGTGTACACAATGTAAATGTGGCGCTGATGAAGAGGCGGCAGCATCCGTAAACACTTTTTGTCAGATGACAAATGCCCAAAAAGTGCAGCGTCACCTTGAGATTTTGCAACAAGAGCGAGTGGACACATTTGAACGCAACACTCAATGTACATAATGTGTTCAAACTCGCTGGTGTGAATTCACTATCAGGAACACTGGTCTACATTTGCTACCTAAATTCTAATAATTAGTTCCATAAAGTTGCATTAATTTATTCTCTATTTTATTCTTTTTAGGTTATTAGTTTTGTCAGTCTTCATCTGATTCTGATTGAAAAAGTTTTTTTTTTTCCATGTACAATATGTTTTCTATATTGTGGTTGCTGGCTAAACCAAAGTAGCACTAATAAACAGTCAAGAAAAAATGATAAAAAACATTTTTATTTGCTATCCCCAGCTGCCCATATAAGGACATGAGCCTGCAGAATCATTGTAAAATGACTTTATTGTAGTCATTTTTCTTGAAATTTTTTAATATTAATTTTACTTATTTATTTATTTTTAGAAAAAAAGTGACGCATTAGAAAAAAGTTGTAATCTTTCTGGAATAAAGTTTGAGAAAAAGAAATGTCTCATTTGTTTAGATATCAATTATAATATAACAAGAATAGCGTCATATTTTTGGCAACAAAAAAAGCTACTAATATTCTTAATATTATGTTATAAAGTCATAACATTACAAAAATAAATATTCAAATTTTGTTTTTTATAAGTTGTAGACTTCTGTGATTTGTCTTTTAAAAAAATCTCACGGGAATAATATGTCAGATTTGATAAGAAAAAAATATATATACGTAGTACACTATTATGGAATTAAAGTCATTCTTAGAAAGAAAAAAGTCTTACCAGAAGTTAAAAGTTGAAGTCATAATATTGCAATAATAAAGTTGTAATAGTAGGAAATTAATGTCAAAATGTAATGAAAAAACATGAAGTGAGGAAAGTTTCATCCTTTTGTTTGAAAAATACTTTTTTTTCTTTCTTTTTTTTCTTTTTCTTTAGCATGACAACCTTACATTTTTCAAAACGTTATGTGATATATATATATTTAGCCATTTCATTTATATAGAAAAGGTAAAAATGAGACTTTTTTTTTCATTTTAGACTAACTTTGTTCTTTGTACTTGTTGCTGTTTGGGGCCCAGTGCCTTCCAGTCATAATTAGTATACTGCATCATTATAATGACACAATAATGAAAGATGTGTATGTTCCGTATGTATATGGGAAGAGGGAGTGTCTCGTCTGTATTTGAACATGACGATGAAGAAAGCCCCAGTATCAAACATTTGCAATACAAACAGACTGAAACTTAACTTTTGTTAGTTTTAAAGAGAATATGACACTTATTACAGCATATCATCAATGATTTTTATAGTCATTAGAAGCAGAGTCAATATTGACTTTTTGTGTTACTTTCAAGTTTAAGGTGAGTGGAAATGAATTAAAAAAAAAACAATGCTTAATGTTTTAATATGCTTGATAGACACAAACACGCATGCGCCCAAGCACACATGCACACGCACGCGCACGCAAGCACACACACACACACACACACACACACTCACACACACACACACACACACACACAGACATATACATTACCACACACATAAAGTGCAAATAGAGCCATCCAGCCATCTTTAATTAATCGATCATCATCAATGCAAATTAATCAATCCATCATTCTACAAACCCCAATTCCAGTGAAGTTGGGACATTGTATAAAAAGTAAATAAAAACAGAATACAATGATTTGCAAATCCTTTTGAACTTATATTCAGCTGAATGCACTACAAAGACAAGATACAGTATTTATTGCTCAAACTGATCAACTGAACTGATCAACTGTTTTTTGCAACTCTTCACTCATTTTGAATTTGATGCCTGCAACAAGTTCCAAAAACCTGGGACAGGGAAATGTTTACCACTGTATTATTTCACTTTTACTTTGAACAACACTCAATAAGCGCCTGCGAACTGAGGAGACAAATTTTTGAAGTTTTGTAGGTGGAATTCTTTCCCATTCTTGCTTGATGTACACCTTACGTTGGTCATCAGTCCGGGGTCTCCATTGTCATATTTTGCGCTTCATAATGTGCCACACATTTTCAATGTGAGACCAATCCAGTACTCTCTTACAAAGAAGCCATGCTGTTGAAACAAGTGCAGAATGTGGCTTGGCATTGTCTTTCTGAAATAAGTGGGGACATCCTTGAAAAAGACGTTCCTTGGATGGCAGCATATATTGGTCCCAAACCTGTATGTACCTTTCAGCATTAATGGTGCCGTCACAGATGTGTAAGTTATCTTGCATAATATTCAATAGTCAATTGTCAATTTGTGACACATAAATAGACAAACACACACACACACTGTTACACTGTCTGTGTGTCTCCTCAGAACCGAATTGCTCCATCGCACTTATTCTATCTGATGGCCGCTTTCTTGTGGACAGATGATTTCTATGCTCAGTTAGAATTGCACATTAGCCATTAGCCACACATGCTGGTCCATTACAACCTGCTTCACACACAAGCAAACAGCCTCAATGTGTGGGAAAGTGTTTTTTTGCTCCCACATTTGCCATTATTGTCTTAGCTGCTACACTTTCCTATTGGGGTTAAAGACAATCAAATGCCTGAAGAAAGTCATTTCTGGAAAAGGAACAATAACAGCAATGGTGACTGAAGGAAAAGAAGACTATTACATGTGAGCATATCGTGAATTAGAGAGTTCACACTAGAACCATAGAATGTTAAACCGCTACAGTATGTCCATCCATGCATTTTCTGGAGCGCTCATCCTTGTTAGTGTAATTGGTGATCTAGAGCCAATCCCACCTGACTTTGAGAGGTGGGATAAACCCTGAATTGATCGCCAGCCAATCCCAGGGCACATGTAGACAAGCACTTATTCACACTATAGACAAGTTTGATTCTTCAATGAATGAAATCCACGCAAACATGCAAAGTGAGCTGAAATTCGAACCCAGGATACTTTCCACTATGAGACAAACCACTATTTGTGTTTGTACAGCACTTATACATGTTTTAGATTTGAGAAGTTAAAAAAAATGGTGGCAAATATACCTACTCTTAAGGCAGTAAAGCTGTATTTTTTTTTAAGATCGTCTAATTTGTTTTTGATAAAAGGTCCCATATTACAAAGATAAAGTCATACATTTCTTTCAAGAAAATATTCATACTATTCTGAGAACAAAGTATTTTTCATCTATTTAGATACATTTGTAATATTATGAAAGCAAAGTTTATTTATTAGGTAAAATATAGTCAATAAAAAAGTATTATGAGAACAACAATCATATTACATAAAAATGTATTTACAAAAGTTGTAATATTACGAGAATAGTCATTTTTTTCTTAAAAGTCATAATATAACGGGGAAACAAGAAGTCATTATTAGAATTAAGTGTTGTTTTTTTTAATGAGAGGAACACAATTTTTGTCATCACACTTTTACAGGAATAAACTCAAAAGAAGGAATATATTACGAGACTAGTCAGATTTTATTTGGAGAAAAAAAGTCGTGTGTTGAAGGACTCACTCCAGTTTGTTTGGCCTAGAGTGTTCCAACTAACTTGTAAGCGCTCGACCGGAAAGTTGATGAGAACCGGGGAACCCTGGGAGCGCCGCGTGAGCTTGTTTGCTGCCCAGAGAAAAAGAAGGAAAGCCTGGAAAACAAAGAGACAAGGAGGAGAATGTTGCCTTTGATACAGGGGTGCTAAGGGCTAATTCTCTCAGTGTGTGTGTGTGTGTGTGTGTGCGCGCATACGTGTTTGCGTGTTGGGGGTCATATTCTGCAGGGGGGGCCCACAAAAGGGGACTACAATGGAGACTCTGTTAGTATGCAGGTAACGTCGGGGCCACCCTTCAGTCTCCCTACATGGCCCCAGGGCACGACCTTGTAGACACACAGACACACAACTACACACACACATACACACAAACACACACACACGCTACAACTTCCAAACATCAACACACATATCCGACTGCTTGTTTTTCGCATTGCCATCAAACTCCGGCAACAAACTTCATTCGCAATTTTATACGGACAATTCCATGGGTGATGAAATTGCTAATGTAAACTGGGACTTTTCAGACCAAATGACTGATCTTACGTTAACGCATTTTGAGTGAGGGCGTTGTGATGACCCGACCGGCGACTCAGTGTTATGAGGTGCCGTGTAGGCCGACAAATAAACTCTCACACGCACCGCAAAACTCTCATCACACAAACCCCAAAACTCTCGAATTCAACATCAAAATCTCACATACACTGAAAAACTCACACGCTTACCAAAACACCTCTCACACACTCAAAATAGTCTCACACTCAACAAAAAAAACAACACTTACACTCACATGCAGACATAAAAAAATAAACCTCTCGCACTAACCCAAAAACATCTCTCTCTCTTTCTCTCTCCCTCTCTGTCTCTCTCTCTCTCTCACACACATACTCGCACGCTCATACACTCTCACTTGCACGCACACTAAAACAACTCTCACAAACACTAAAAAACCTCACATGCACCAAAAAAACTCTCTCACACATGGAAAAACTCACAGCCATCCAAAGACACCACACTCACCAAAAAACTCACACGCAACAAAAAAACTCACTCACAAGTCTTCCACGCACCAAACAACAACAAAAAAACACTCACACTCACCCCATAAAGCTTTCACACAACAAAATAAAAACAGTCACCCCAAAAACTCTCGCAAAAAACAAAAAAGCTCTCCCATGTAACCCAAAAAAACCTCTCACCCGCAACAACAAACCCCTTTCACACTCACTGAAAAACTCTCTCAAACACACCAAAAGAACTATCACACACAACAAAATAATGACCAAAAAGGACAGCAACTTATATTCTTTTATGGCAAAATCGAAGTCGAGGTAATATCAACTTTTCATGAACAAGGTCCCTTTGTGAACAAAAATGTACGTGGGAAACGATCCCATTGAAGCAAAAAGCCATCATTTCAACGGCAACATAGACTGTAGACTTTTGTACAACCTCCACCTCTGCACTCCCAAGAATGTGAATCATAAAGCTGACAAAAGCATGTAAAAGCAAGTGGCTTTTATTGTTCTGGGAGCGCAGACATAACGTGACAAACACTCGCTCGGCGTGTGTGGGCATGACTATTAAGCTGCCAGATTTTCACCACGTTTGCAAGAAGAAGATTGGGTTGTTACACGTTTACCGTGAGATTGGCTGAAGGAGCATTTTGAGTTGAAGGCAAAAAGCACTCAAAGCTACAGAAGTCTTGTTATTCGCCAGAAATTCGTGTTAATTTCATTGTCTGTCAAAAAATAAATAATTTGAGGTGTTTTTTTTTTTTTAATTCCCACCCAAGGTTGAAGAGAAGAATATGTACTACTTGAACTAAGTGGGAAGCAAGGAACACATTTGTGACATTTTCCATAATATCTCAACCACGCCGCATAGCCACTCAAATTAGATTTTTTTTTAAAATTCAAATTATCCACCACAAATCAACCTCTTGAATTCAACACAACTAATTTGGATTTCAAAAATTGTTTTTTCCAAAGCAAATGATCTGTCACCATCATAAAACAATATAATCCATGCAAAGAAAAATTACTATAGGTGACTCAGTAAGCTGCGTTAATATTTGACATTTTTCGCAGAGGATAAAGAATATATGCCTGTGAATATTGTTATGTAGTTTATCTACATGTATTGTTCAAATGTTTTTGTTCAAATAACCGTCGCTAAAAGTGTCATAACACCACTCCATAGATGCTATTCATTAACCCGTCTATGGCATTTCCCATACTGTGTTAGCATTAAGCTAGTGGACTTAAAGGCCAAACAATGTGTTTGTTTGAAATACACAATATGTCATTTTCTTTGCTTAATGTTTAGTTGGAGCGTAAACTTCAACTGGGAATGACATGAAACAGCTTGTAGCCTCTTTTTTAAAGAATTGATCACTATCTGCCAAACTGCTGTTTGTTGCGTTGAGTTGAGTTGAGTTCACTGTTGAGTTGAGTTGAGTTCACTGCCACGATACACCACTCGTATTTAAAATTTTTGCTTGCAACTCAAACAAAAAAATCTGCCAAATAAGGTCAAGGTCTGGTCATGCGTATCTCTAAGCACTACTGTACCTGACTAAAAATAACAATCCTTGACTTAAATAATGAATAATGTGATTGAAAAATATAATTTCAGGACATTTGAACTGTCACGCAAGTGTAAAAAGAAGTTAACCACTGCTAACATCTAGGTTCTACGTGATTCATGTTTGTTGTGATTTTTGTTTGCATGACATTGCAGGAACGGCCGAGTCTCTGGAGGAGAAGGAGCGTCAACTGTCGGCCATGATCGACCAGCTGATCAGCCTGAGAGAGCAGCTCCTCTGCGCCCACGACGAGCAGAAGAAGATGGCCTCCTCGCAGTTGGAAAAGCAGCGGCAGCAGATGGAGCTCGCCCGGCAGCAGCAGGAACAGGTACGCTCCGCAACGGCAATTATTTTTTCCCCATCCAGTACGCAGGACAGTGGTACCTTGACCTATGAGTTCAATTTGTTCCATGACCAAGATCCTAACTCAGTTAACTCATACCAAATCAATGTTCTCCATTGAAATTAATTGAAATGTCTTTCGTTTAGAGAGTGAGTGTTAATACATTTAATCGTGTTAAATGTATGTGGGCAGGGTAAAACTCTTAAAAAGATATATTATATGCTCTCTCTATATCACCTATTGCAGGGGTTCATTGTCTTACCTGAGGCAACTTGGTGAGCAAACAAAACTTCCTCATCATAAAATGGAAAAGTTACAGTTTGGGTGTCGCCTTCCTGTCTGAGTAAATGAACAATTAGCTGAAAAGAGGCATTAGCACATCAGCCTTAAGTGAAGTGTTTGCAGGTGTCACACTTAATATATAATTAGCACTTGGCCATTAAAAACAAAGAGGTGAGGCTGCACCTCGTTAGCACCAACGGCGTTAGCGTCAGGTCAGCGTATGACAGGCTGCGTAGTTGGATGAGCGCCCATCACAACACATTCCGGCGCTCGCCGGCTGACAAAGGAAGGAAAGATGGAGGGAGAAGAAAAGATAGGTTTTTACATTCAGCAGTCATCCGGCTGTTGAGACATGATAGCCTGCTAACGCCCTGCAGACAAAATGTGCCTTTAATGAAATATGACGTGCGCAAATGGGTCGCCGCCTTCCATTTGGCGGCCTGTAATTACGCCGGGGAATAAATATACTGAAACACCCGTCCTGGAGGCAGCGGTTTCGCTTTTTTGTTTTTTTTTCTCGTCAGGTGCTTCACCGTTGGCGTTGGATCTCTGATGTTTGAATCAAAACAAACTGAGAGGGGGTGTCGACGGATGTGCGCTAAGCCTAGCTCGCTAAAAGGCATCAGATCGGGTGTGCAGACGTGCCAGATTGGCCCAGACACGTCCGGTTTTTGAGATCCAAAAATAGCAACATTCTGCATATTGTTATTGAGGAAAGAGAAAGCAGTGAAAGTATCGGATGGATGACAAAGTCCCGTGCCTTCTGCGATTGGTCGGCGAGTCAGTTCAGGCTTTTGCATTGGACAGTCCATCCATCCATCCATTTTCTGTACCGCTTCATCCTCACAAGGGTCGCGGGCGTGCTGGAGCCTATCCCAGCTATCTCCGGGCGAGAAGCGGGGTACACCCTGAACTGGTCGCCAGCCAATCGCAGGGCACATATAAACAAACAACCATTCGCGCACACATTCACACCTACGGGCAATTTAGAGTCTTCAATCAACCTACCTATCCTTGCAATTGTACGTTGAGGAACATTGTCCTTAAACTGTTCGACTATTTTCTCACGCACTTGTTCACAAAGAGGTGAAGCTCGCCCCATCTTTGCTTGTGAATCACTGAGCAATTCAGGGAAGCTCCTTTTATAGCCAATCATGGCACCCACCCGTTCCCAATTAGCCTGTTCACCTGTGGGATGTTCCAAACAGGTGTTTGATGAGCATTCCTCAACTTTCGCGGTCTTTTGTGCCACCTGTCCCAGCCTTTTTTGGAACGTGTTGGAGCCATTAAATTCTAAGTTAATAATTATTTGCTAAAAACAATAAAGTTTATCAGTTTGAACATTGAATATCTTGTCTTTGTAGCGTATTCAATTAAATATAGGTTGAACATCATTTGCAAATCATTGTATTCTGTTTTTATTTATGTTTAACATAACATCCCAACTTCATTGGAATTGGGGTTGCATGTTTTTGGGATGTGGGAGGAAACCAGAGTGCTTGGAGAAAACCCATGCAGACACGCGGAGAACATGCAAACTCCAGACAGGCGGGGCCAGGATTTGAACCCCGGTCCTCCAAACTGTGAGGCAAATGTGCTAACCAGTCGTCCACCATCCCGCCGCATTGGACAGTCTCATGTCAATAATCAAAGCAACACCAATGATCTCTAAAATGTCCAAAATGGGAAAAATGCCTCCACAAACTGAACATAAACAAGTAGCAATAACAGTTATACCTTGCCTTACAAGTTCCACAGATTGTGAGTTTTTGCCCTCACATATAGGTAAGGAGAGCCACAGTATTATTGAAGGGGACAAACAGTCCCCTTCCGTTTATTGAAGGGGACAAACAGTCAAAAATACAAAATGAGAGCACTTGCAAGGAGTAGCTGTAGGCCATAACTCACACCCAGAAGCCTCACAGTTCTGAGGTCCGGGATTCAATCCCCGGCGTGGAGTTTGCATGTTCTCCCCGTGCCTGTGTGGGTTTTCGCCGGGCACTCCGGTTTCCTCCCACATCCCAACAACACGCATGGTAGGTTAATTGAAGTCTCTAAATTGCCCCTCGGTGTGAATGTGAGTGCGAATGGTTGTTCGTTTGTATGTGCCCTGCGATTGGCTGGCAACCCGTTCAGGGTGTACCCCGCCTCCCGCCCGATGATAGCAGGGATAGGCTCCTGCGCTCCCGAGACCCTTGTGAGGATAAGCAGCTCAGAAAATGGATGGATGGATGGAAAATGTAAAACATTTTTGAAAAAGTTCTGAAAGTAAAATGTATTTTTCCAAAATTTATTTTCTGGAACAATTTTATTTTACAGGCTTTTTTTTGAGTAAAAAAAAAAAAAAGTGAATAAGTCCATTGAAAATTGGGCAAGTTAAGTCTTAAAACATATTTTTGTCCTTTACCACCATACTCAGGGGCCAAGCAAGGGTAAAGTAAGCGTAAGGTGAGCAAGCCAGTGTGCTAACGCTAGCTAGGCCAACAAATCCGTCGTATGAATTGTAATTCATCCTAACTGGTTTGTTCCCGCGAGAACCACTAGCTACACCTTTTGAATAATTTGTGAACGAACAAACTTTACACGGCAAACTGTCAACAATTTAAAAAAATAACATGAAACTTCAGCTAGTCTGAACTAAGTGTTGCTTGAATGACCCTTTATTTTTATGGCAGACATTTAGACATGACAGTAGATAGTCAACATTTAGGGTAAACTATTTGAGTTCATAAACGTGAATGTTCGTAGCTGCCGCTCTCATTTGAACTCTGTTGTGAACCAAATCAGCAGCACCTATTGACACAGTCTCTGAGATTTAATTAAAGTGTGCCGTCTTACTACATGTTGTAAATGAGTTCCCCGGAGTGTATTAAAGATGATCTTACGTTTAACGGCAATTAGCATTTCAGGAGAATCTGACGTGGTCACTCCACAATATTGTGCATGGGTTACACGACTTACCTGTACCACCCAGTTTCCTTCGGGTCTTACGTTACGCGGCATGTCTTTTCTGTTGATTAGCTTTTCATTAGACGGTCGCTCAACAATGTTGTACGCATCCGAAAGACCAAAATACTGGATGTTCACACAAGCAATGACAAAGTTACTTTTCCATAATCTCTGCTTTATATTATTGATTGACTGTGCATTTGTGTGTGTTTTTCAGATTGCCAGACAACAGCAGCAGCTCCTGCAGCAACAACACAAGATCAACATTCTCCAACAGCAGATTCAGGTGAGTTGTTGCACTTTGAAGCTGTTATATTTCATTTTGAAAAGGCTAATTTGCCGTTAAAATTATAAGGTTTATGAAAAGGGACATTTTCCCGTGTAAATGCAATATTATGCCATTTATAACACTATATTTGTCACTGTATTGGTCACATAAAGGTCGCATTAGCCTCAGGAAATGTTATATTTTGTTACATATCACCACTGAAATATTCTCTTATCATATGAGACCACTAAAGCATTTTGCCACTAAACTCAAAGATGTCTGCTTTGTTTCTCACGCAAGTACAATATTTTCACAGTTTATCACTATAGTTGGTCACAAAAGGCTATTTTACACCACATAGATATTATAATTTTCCATTAAAACACTATATAAACTATACAATATAAGGGAATGTTCCACAATTGTCTGTCCTGAAAAATCCATTCCCCCCAGACTGTCAACAGAATAAAAATTGTTGTAGAATGTTGAAAACCCACACAGAAGGGGCAGCCTACGTCATATCTGTTGTTGTGTATTGCAGAATTCCAAACTCGGGGTGGTGACAGAAGTTACATATTATAGATTTATAAAGCCATGTTGCCAATAAAATGATACATTTGTTCACCAAAAGTTTGCATTAACCTTTGGGAACGTTATATTTTGACTCAGAAGTCTTTGATAGGCTGTGGTGATAATGATGGATTTTTTTTGGCATGGATTAGTTGTGTAGTTTAGTCCCACAAAATTCAACATTTTGCTAGATTTGCTCACAAAAGACGCTTCACTTCCTTCGTGTATTCCAAAACTTTGGCCCAAACTGCATGTACACTGGATCGTTCCTGCATGCATATTTTGCCCTTATGTGCACGCACACGTACCGCCGCCGCCTCCTCTCGTTAATTCCTCGCCCTTTGTCCCCCTTTCAAATGCGTCCATTGTCCTTTGCGTCGAATGCCGCGTTGTTCGACGCTAATAACATGGCTTGTCCAGACCTTGTCTTTTATCCTTCGTATGGAGAGGTCTGCCTCTTTCATTGCACACACGCGGGTGTACGGTGACGCTGTAATTGCGGCGTGATGGGTGGGTCACTCACCCTCGCATTGATCAACCTGGCAGCGATCGATGCCCCGAGTCGTCCTCCCACTCACCCTTGCTCTTCTTTTCATTGCTGTGCTCTCTTTTCTCACTTCCTAACATCAAATATTTTTATCCAGCATTGATGGACAATCTCCACACTCTATTTTGTTGCATTTATCTATCTATCTAGATAGATAGATAGATCTATCTATATAGATAGATAGATAGATAGATAGATAGATAGATAGATAGATAGATAGATAGATAGATAGATAGATAGATAGATAGACAGACAGACAGACAGACAGATAGACAGACAGATAGATAGACAGATAGATAGATAGATAGATAGATAGATAGATAGATAGATAGATAGATAGATAGATAGATAGATAGATAGATAGATAGATAGATAGATAGATAGATAGATAGATAGATAGATAGATAGATAGATAGATAGATAGATAACGCCACTGTTATTGGAAAACTGCGATTTCAGACTGTCCCTGGAGGTCCCTGGTGGATGGATAATATTAACATTTACAGACATTGAGCGAAATCTATAATTCCACATTGCAGGGCCAAATATGTTAATTTTTGTGACAATAAATAGTGTTTCATGTATAAGTGGAAGCAGACGAGCAGCCCCCCCAGTGACTGGCCCTGGACCGGAGCCATGATGACGGAGCTCTCGGCGTTTCGCCAACACGTGCCATATTGTGTCCTCATTCCCGCACACTTTGCAGCACGTTGAAGCAATTCTGGCCTGGTGTGAAACAAGGGGTCCAGCTGAGATCTCCATAATAACACAGCGCTATGCTTTTAGGAGCATTTCGTTCAACCCTGCTCCGGTGGCCGTGCCTCACAGCATGGACAGGATCTGTGTTGTTGCCCCCCTGCGGTTCGGCTGCCCTAATGAAGTCAGATGCGAGCTTTATTAAGGCTCAAGGGGGCGGGGTCCTCGTGGCTAAAAGAAGTTTAAAAAAAAACACAAGAGCTCGTTAACTACATCACACCTAAAGGGGCAGGCATGGGAGATCCAAAGCCGGAGGTCCGTGTGGGGGTTGGTAGCCCTGGAGATGACAGCGGGGTGCGATTGTCCGACGAGGCGGCCGTTTTGATGAAATAAACAGAGAGAACGGAGGCCTGGCACAAATTGAGCAGCTTTTGTTCACAACTACAGCTTCTTTCTCCACCAGCAACGTCTCATAGCGTCCATTTATACAAGGGCACTCATTCCAGCTACCCCTCCATCTATCTACTGTATCTAATTAATTAAGTAATGTGCTGCCTTCAGGAACCTAGTTTTCTATACACTGGTAATAATGCCATTCTTTACTGCCGAAATGTTATATTTGACCCCAAAGAGTTGTATTTTGGAACAAACATCATACTTTGCCCGAAAACACTATATATTGTCACAAAAATGATATATTTGGCCAGGAAAATTTTGCTTTCCAACAGAAATACAATATTTTGCCATTAAAGCACATCAACATCGTAGTTTGACTCGAAAGGTCATATGTTACCGTTAAAATGATAGATCTTTGCTTAAACACGCAATATTTGGACACTAGGGCCCGACCCATTAATCGAGCGGCCGAATATATCGGCCGGTACAAGCGCTTTTCAAAAATAATCATAATTGGCTGTAGTTTTGCTGATTGAACACCGATATATTCTTACTTTCTTATGAAACACTTAATGCTGAAATGACTCTTTTGCCATCGAAATCATACATCGGTTGAGCCATTTGAAACACTGTACTTGCTCTCAAAAAGGCTGAATTAGGATATGGAAATGTTATTAAAATTATTTATTAAAAGTTGCCGTTAAAAAAAAACAAAAAACTTTTTGCTTAAACATACAAGCTTCCCCATGTTCATGCAATTAGAACTCTATATTTATGCATAAAAAGCTCAATGAAATTTTCCAAAGGCCTCTCTTGCCGCTAAAACGCTGTTTGTTCTGACTGGTCTGCTTCCACTTATCAAATCCAGACGTCCTCTCGGACAAAACTCTCAGCAGAGATGACCATGCGCTACTGTTTGAGCTCCTTTTAGACAGGCTTTGTGTGCAATTTGATGGCAAACGAAGGGACATTACAGTAAACAATTACTTTATAATTGCTTGCATACGGTATTATTGGGTCTCTGGAGTGAAATTTCACAACAAATGTCAGTTTTTTTTTTTTTGCGGAGCCAATCACCAAAATTGGTCCTGTAATTTCTCATGTATAATATGCTCTCGCGTGTAATACTTACCCCCAAAATCGACCCAAAAATCAAGAAAACCTTTCTACATCTGTATAATGTGCACCATAGATTTGCTGCTATCCATGCTGAAAAACATGAAGTATTATGCATATTTTATTAGGGTTTTCAATGAAATATTTTGCTCTGTGTGCATGTGCTGATGCAATTCAGATTTTTTAAAATCGTAGCCTGTAGTCTTAGGCCTGGTACACATAGAAAGACTTTTCCACTCTTAAAAGATTCATTCAAGGACTTTCAACAGTTTTGGTCATCGTGTGTTGTGTGCGCCGAGAATCTCAACACAGCAGACAACACAAAGATTCTGTTGGACCGCCGATCTCCAAATCACAAATGATCACATGTAATTTCACAAAACCAAAGAAGAAGAAACACGCCGATGTTTCCCGAGTGTTCCCGAAGGTTGCCGGAGCCGAGAGCCTTGTAAAATGGCCGTGTTCTCAAAAAAAAAAAAAAAAAACATCTTGCTTTGGAAAATACTTCTTGCTGTCTGAGGAACCCACTTCCATACATAACATGACATTGGGTAAGACATTTTTGTTTTCATTTCTGTTCGCTTCCGTGTTCGTTAGTCTTGGGTGCTTTTTGATTGGCTACATTCTGTTCCACGTCACCATGACTCGGAAGAAGTCGACGTTCCCCACACACATGAAGAGTTTTGGTCGTAAATATTGAACACGTTCATTATTTAATACGATGACCTGTTTCGGACCCTAAAATCGGGACGGATCCACTCTCAACGCACATCGGACCTAAGGACAATCTTATAGGATAATCTTATAAGAAATAACATTGTCTGTCATTTTACGTGCTTGGTTGGGAAGGAGCAGAATTGGCACAAAAACTGGCCGATTGTCTTAGTGTGTACCGGGTCTTACCGGGTCTGTTGTGACCGGGTGTCATGTCGGCTGTGTCCTGCGACGACTGGGCTGGTTAAAGTAGTTAAGTGCTCTCCTCAGAGTCCACAGTGTTGGATGAATCAAGTTGTTGGTTAATAGTTAGTGTATAGTCCACCGGGCGTTGTTTTTTTTCGCCGGCGGTTGTTGTGCTGCAAGTCTGAACTGCAACCCAAGACACTAAATAAGATGCCATCAACGTAGCAACAGATATATGATATGATATGATACGGTGGCACCCACGACGACGTCATGATTCTCAGGTGAGCTGCGAAAATGTACCATATTATGTATAAATTTGTAACATTAGACATTACATATCAAATTGGAATAAAAGTACACCTTTTCCACAACCAGTATATGTTTACACAATGTGAAAGAATTTTTGTAATTTTACTTATACCTGTCTTTAATGTGCTCTATTGACTTTTTTTGTGTGCGCATTATACGCGAGAAATTAATATGGAAAATGCTAATTCGTTTTTTTTCAAGCCTTGAAAATGCAGTCCATTCTTTTACCAACATTATGTTTCGTCATTACAGAACGACGACACACTCTCATTGGCACACCCAGCGGCTCATTTCAAGTGACAGGACAATCCCTCTAAATGCAACTAATTTCAAAAGGGCTGCAAAATGAGGGTGTCTTACTGCTTACTAAGTATATTATTTTTCTCTTCTCACCTTCTACTCTGAACACGCCATAAATGTGGCAAAGAAAACAAACAAGGAAAAAGTGAACAACTTCCAAAGTTGTGCAATTTCAGAGGCATATTTTTCCCATAAATTGTGTATGTCTGTGTGTGTGTGTGTGTGTGTGAGTGTGTGGACGCGTGCATGCGTGTGTGTTTGTGATGCAGAGTTCAAAGTGACGTGGACTTCCTGTCATGTGGTTTTAAATGGTGTGGAGAGCCAGTGGGGGATGTCCACGGGTTAAAGAAATACTTCCGAAGGCCTCCTTTTCTTATAGATATGGTTACACACACACAAACACACACACACCTATACACACACACACACAGCCACTCATTTTCTATTGAAACAGACTTGAAAGTCCTCATACAGACAATAGGTCTGCCTATGGATGAAGGTAAGCAAAGTATAAAGCCTTTTATACACAGTCCCACCTGTATTATATTGATGACATCCTTGTGTTAAGTGTTAACACACTTCTTAGCAACCTCCGTTTTTCTTCTAACATTCTAACCCTTTTAATAAATAAAACCAACATTTATTGGCAAAGTCTTCCCACAATACGACTTTTTTTCCACAAATACTTGATGTTTGGCCACCAAAGTACCATACATGTGGAGAAAATGCAATGTTTACCCACCAAACAAAAATGCTGTATTTTCCCCACAAAACAAATCAATTGACCAGGAAAGTGGCAGCTTCTCTTTGGAAATGAAATGGATGGATATTTAGCCATCTAAATGGTGACAAACAGGCTATATTTGGTGATGAAAATGTTAGTTTTTCCACACTAAAACGCTGTTTGTTCAGTAAAAGTGGCGACATAAAATTATATTTTGCCTTAAAGTGCTATATGTGGCCAATCAACTTATAGTGTTTCGCTTAAACATGCTAGCTTCCATTAGAAATTTAAAACTCAATTCCATCACCAAAAGGCCATACAAGAACACATCACCAGTGATCTCTCATGCCACAAATGGACAAAAATTCCCACAGACGTCTTTTTGACCATCTTGGACAAGTCTTACACTAATGCTATTCCTTGTTGCATTTTTTTTAACCTACATTGTTGTCTTTAAAATCATAGATTTTTTGCCATGAAAATGCAATATTTTGCCATTTAAAACACAGTGTTTGATCGCAAAAAGGCAATATTACACCACAGAAGTATTACATTTTCCCTTTAAAATACTGTAGGGGCTAGTTCTCCATGTAAATGCAATTATTTTTTCATTTAAAGTCTTATGCTCACCAAAATCACGAACATTTCAAAAACACTATCTTTTGCGACTAAAACACTCCCAAAACTTGAAAACATCTATTTGCCTTAAAAGGCTAGATTATAACATCATAGAGTTTTCTCCGTTTACCCACGTACAGGTAATTGTAATATTTTACCATTTAAAACATTATATTTAAAAAATGTATTGGTCACAAAAAAAGTTATATTTTGCCTCGAAAGGCAACATGTTGCCATTAAAGTGATACATTTGTTCACAAAAGGTTTGCATTAGTCATTGGAAATGTTAGACTTGGACTCTGAAGGCTTTATGTTACCATTAACATCATATATGTTTGCTTAGTTTCCCGTGTAAATGTAATATTTTACCATTTAAAACACTATATTTGCTCACAAAAGGCAACATTACATCAGAGAAATATTATATTTTAACATTAAATATAATATATGGGTTACAATAAAGCCTTATATTTTGTCTCATAAGGCTACATGTTTCCATTAAAATAATAAATTTGTTCACAAAAAGTCTACATTCGTGTGTGGCAATGTTGTAATTTGTCTCAAAAGGCTATATGTTTTCATGGCATAGATTTCGATTTTTCCTTAAACACAATCGTTGTATAGTTCTGTACAAATGAAATGATTTTCCATATTTGCTCCCGAAAAGGTGATATTTTCTTTTCCCTTCCTGTATGTGTCCTTTGTCTAAACCCATATGCATGCATATTAGTCTTTACACACGTACACAATAGTGGTGTGTGCGTGTGTGTGCGTCTGTGTTTGTGTGTTGTTTGCGGGCCCTTTTTGTTGGCTGACAGGCGTGTGTCTTTGTTAAGGCCGTCCCCGTAATGGCTCTCAGATGTGGCCCATTTCCCTTCAGGACCCACAAAGCCGCTCGGGCCTCAACCACAGCGCGCGGTCCCGAGCTAACGGGGCTAATTAATGACTGCAAAGCCACACTCCTCCTCCTCCTCTTCTTTTTCTTCTTCTCCTCCTGTTCTTCATTTATAGCTCATGTGCAAGCGCTTTCCTCCGCTTCCATCTTTAGGTCGTTGTTTATGTATTGTTCTATTATTATGGTCAGCACTCACTTCAAATTTTGAACGTGATGAGTTATTTGCATCACTATAGACACCTCGAAACATCATTTTATGGTTACTGTTTACACTGACTCACAATTAAAACGGTTCCTCCCACATGCACAATTCCTTAAAAAAAGAAGAAAAAAAAGCATGATGCAATTGATTATCGAGCCAAGATTTATTTTATTTATGAGAGCAATTTAAAGCCACAACACACGCATGAGATGATTTAGTAGAGTTTTGTGTTTTTAAGTCATCAAACTTGGCCGCTATGTTCCGCCCACGCACAATGACGAAAACTGAAAATGTTTTGCAATTTACTGTCGTCCATCTGTCTAGTGTGTGGAGTTCAAATTTGGTCGCAATCTGACAAAATCTACTGGAGAGATCTGTTTTTGAAGGACCCCTGGAAATGGCCAAAATGACCTTAAACCTTAAAATGACACCATTCAAGTCAAATGACAGACTTTCTGTGTCTTTTCAGACATGGCTTCTTGAGGCTTTGTTTTGTGGGTCTACTCATGACAGATCAAATTTTATACCATTTTTTCCCACCTGAAACTGAATATTCCAAATATGCTGGGGTGCACCACTGGACCAATAGCAAATTAGCTCCGCTGACACGCAATGGCAAAACCTCAAACATTTCACAATTTAACATCCTTCTCCTGTCTAGTATATGTGGTTCAAATTTGGTAGCAATTAGACAAATTCTCTAGGACAAGTCTGTTTTTGAAGGCCACTTGCACAAGGTAAAAATGAGCCTAAAATCCACATTCATTTAGTGCCTTGACTCTGCCTACAAATTCTGTAAAATAAATGTTATGAGCAAAATCAGTCCACACTGCACTTTCTGAATCTGAGATTCAACTTTCCAACGGACCCGCCTTTTCAGAACCTCCTTACCAGGGAGGCTGAAGAGTATGATCTCCCTGCAGTTGAAACACACCCTCTGGTACTCGTTCTTAACAAGGGTATCATGACCACGGTCTCTCAATGCAGAGGCAGTGTCCCCGATATCCACGTGACGTTGCAGAGGCGTGTCAACCAGGGCACCCGTACAGCATCCAGAGCCATCAGGAACTTTTTAACCACTTCGGTGACCTCATCCCATCCCCACGATACACACTATTGATGGTACACTGCGCCCCCCGAGACGTTTAGGTGGTGGAGCAGAATTTCTTCAAAGCTGTCCTGAAGTCATTCTCCATGGCCTCACTGGACACCTCCCACGCCCGAGTTTTTGCATGGGCGACCACCAAAGCTGCGTTCCGCTTGGCCAGCCCTTACCCATCAGCTGCTTCCAGAGCCTGAACTGCTGTTTGGTGAATAGGCACAAACAACAGTCAGGACCCGTCCCCCCCACCTGAAGGCGGAGGGAGGCTACCCTCTCATCCACCGGTGTAAACCGCAACGTACAGGCACTGATCCGGGTGGCAATAAGTATTCGCACACCTGCTCGGCGCCTCTATCCTTGGGCAACTCAGAGTGGAAGAGAGTCCCACCCCTCTCAAGAGGACTGGTACCAGTGCCCAAGCATTGTGTGGAGGTGAGTTCAACTATATCTAGTCGGAACTTCTCAACCTCGTACAGCAGCTCGGGTTATCTTCCCTGCCAGACAGGTTACATTCACGTCCCTAGAGACAACTTCTGTCGTGGGCGATCGGACCGACAATGTCCCCGCCTTCGGCCGCCACCTAGCTCATTTTGCACCTGACCCCCTTGGCACCTCCCACAGGTGGTGAGCCCATGGGAATGGGGACCGACAGTGCCTTTGCCCGGCCACCAGGTGCTCGACATCGAGCCCCACCTCCGGTCCTAGCTCCAGAGAGGTGCCCCGGTGACCCGTGTATGGGCAAGGGAAACCTAGGTCCATGTATTTTTATCATCATAAGGGATCATTTAAGCCATGTTTTGTCTGACCCCTCACCTAGAACCTGTTTGCCCTGGGTGACCATGCCAGGGGCACAAAGCGCCAGACAACTTAGCTCCTAGGATCATTGGGAAACACAAACCCCTCCACCATGATAAAGTGAGGGCTCAAAGAAAACTAAACCAAACATTTTTTACATACCTGTCTGAAAATGTCTTCCACAAACCCCATGATGGAGGTTTGTATCCTAGTTTATCCCTGTAAGTGACTACCACACCTCCAGGCAGTCTTGCGATTTTCTCTGTGCAACTATGTACAACATCCACTCGATTAATCCTCCTCACGCACAGGTTATGATGGATTAATCTGGATTTTTTTAGTAAACTGAAAAAAAACTGTGCATATCTGACTCTAAACACAATATGTGTGATGTGTGTCATCGTTTTCAGTTCAGGTCTGGGTTGTCACTTGCTTTATGCCACCCGGAAGTACCCTGGCAACTACTGTTTACAAACATTATGAAACGGTTAGATGGCCTTGGTACCTCATGAAGTGAACTGTAACTTTCAGCGTAAACAAGCCTTTTAACAAAGCTGACGACAAACCAGTCACATGACTCAAAGATTCCAAGTTGCTCTATGTTACTCTGCTCGACTCGTTGCCATGGAGATGCCACCGTCCTCGTTTCCCCCGCTCACAAAACGACTATTAATAGCATGTCAGCGTATGTACACTTGTGCCTTGTGCCTATAAGTGTGTGTGTGTGGTGAGGAAGGGGCCCTTGTGTTTTCTTAGGGGCCAAGCATGGCCAGGACCCCCACCACCTCGTGGGTAAAATGAGATCTTTGTGTGTTTGTGCTCCTAGTCAGTCCCAACGTTCCCAGAGTAGCACAATGAATGGGAGCTTTTTTTTTTTTGTCCCATTCTACAGCCCACTACTCTCATTCATCTAAAGTGAGGTTACATTAAAATCGGCTTGGTCGAATACCCATCTATCCATCAATTTTTTGAGCCGCTTCTCCTCACTAGGGTCACGGGCGTGCTGGAGCCTATCCCAGCTATCATCGGGCAGGAGGCGGGGTACACCCTGAACTGGTTGCCAGCCAATCGCAGGGCACATATAAACAAACAACCATTCACACTCACAGTCATGCCTAGGGGCAATTTTGAGACTTCAATTAACCTACCACGCATGTCTTTGGGATGTGAGAGGAAACCGGAGTGCCCGGAGAAACCCCACGCAGACACAGGGAGAACATCCAAACTCCGCACAGGCGGGGCCTGGGATTGAACACCGGACCTCAGAACTGTGAGGCAGACGCGCTAACCAGTCGTCCAGCGTGTCACCTTGGTTGAATACTTTTATGTATTTAAATTGATTTAGAATCAAGTATATTGCCCCTATTGTACTGAGCGCTCTAAGTTACTATTCAAGTTTCATTTACAGTTCTGCAGTTATCTTCATCATCAATGATAGACTTTGACGATGCCGTTATAAAAAAATAAAAATAAAAAAACAGAAAAAGCAACAACAACAAAAAAAGCAAGTGAATGAGTTGGAGGACTGGTGTCAAACATACGGCCCGCAGGTCAAAAGTGGCCCGCCACGGGGTACAATCCGGCCCGCAGGATGAATTGGAGAATCATCCTGCGATGATTACATGAATACACAAGACATTATGGTGGTGAGGACTAAACATAATAATGACATAAGGGTTATGCACACATGTAGATGACAAACTGAAGCAAAAATGTCTCAAGAAATTCATTCTTGTTTATTGTTTAATTATGTATTAATATATGGTATATTCATTTGTCGTGGTCTAATCATTTCTTGTTAGTGCCCCACTTTGTCAAGAAAATTGATTTGACTATTTATGACTTAATTTATAAAATATGGGTTAGGGTAAGGAATTTTATTGTGGATGATTTATTTCTATACATTTTGTTTGGCCATTTTTATTTTTACATTATTTTCTATTTATTTCTAAATATATATTTTTTAATTAATTTAAATAAATAACAGTATCTATTTGTTTATTCAGTTCCCATGTGTAATATATATTTTTAGAATTCATAGTTAATTTTGTCAAATTATTTATTGATATTTATTTATTTAGATTTTTTTCAATATTCATTCATATATTGAAATCTTTATTTTTTCAGAACTGTTAATTATTTTTCTTTTACATTGTATAATTACTGTCACAATATTTATTATTAGTAGTAGTATGATTCCTTGTTATCGTTCCAATTCAATAACAAAATCAAACTTCTAGTATTTATTATATTGCAATTTATTCTTGACTATTTACATTTTTTATATTTATGAAAAATATATTTATTTTAGAGCCGGCACGGTGGTGGACTGGTTAGCACATCTGCCTCACAGTTCTGGGAACTGGGGTTCTAATCCCGCGCCCGCCTGCGTGGTTTTCTCCGGGTACTCCGCTTTCCTCCCACATCCCCAAAACATGCGTGGTTGGTTATTTAAATTTCCCGTGGGTGCGAATGGTTGTTTGTTTCTATGTGCCCTCCGATTGGCTGGCGACCGGTTCAGGGTGTACCACGCCTCCCGCCCGAAGATATCTGGGATAGGCTTCAGCAGCCCGCGACCCGCATAAGGATAAGCGGTAAAGAAAATGGATGGGTGGATATTTATTTTAGAAATGTATTTAAACTAATGTTTCTATTTATTAATATATTTAAATTATTTATAATTTATTAAATACAAATTATTGTTACATACAACACAGTAATATTTTTATGTTGTATATATTTTCCATTCTTTTTATTTTATGCAATATTCATTCATAAGTTTTTATTAGTATGAGTGGATCTCCTTGTTCATGCCCCAATTTAAAAACAAAATCAATTTTTACTTTTCATTTGATCATGTGTATATTAATATATTTATTACAGTTATTTATTAACAAAAATCTACATTTATTCATATATTAAATTTCATTGCATATTTGTTGTTATTGTTATGGCATTTTCATTATTTTTATTTTGTGTAATGTTTTGTTATTCTATATTTATTACCAGTATTAGTAGTGTAAATCTATTATATAGTATTTATTTTGATTTATTTCATTTATTATCTTTGTACATTTTTATTATATATGAGTGTATTTGTATTTTCATTTTCAAAACTTATTCATACCTTTGACTTCCTTGTAAAGACATATTCAAGTTAGGACGAAACTTGTATTGATTCAAGAATGGCATATAATATTATCAAGCTTTATCACAAACACACTCACACACACACACACACTATGTAACGCAACGCACTAGAATTCCCGCAGGCGCACTTTTGTTAACGTTATTTTCTTTCAGTGGCGAACTTTGCCTCACTTGGGGGCCCCCCCCCCCAGACTCTTTCAAGGTGATATGAAAGATCCCTGCTGGCAAAAGACATTTGCTCATCCATTTTGCCTTACTTAACTTTGACTTTATCTTTATTCTTTTATTTGATCTTGTTTCTTAGTTGTTCTTGACTGTATAGAGGCTCACTGGCCAATTAATTAGGCACACCTGCACCATCTAATGACGTCCAACGCAAACACTCAGCCTTCATGTCGCCAAATAATGCAGACACATGTTCCGTACAGCAGCAAACTATTACATTTTACAGTACAAGAATTACAAAAGAAAAAATCAACATGATTATCTTAAAAAGCAGCATTATTATCTTAAAGGCAGAAAAGGTGATACAATGGGATGTGAGTGGATTGTGCAGGTCTACCTAATACAATGTCCTCGTATAAGGATACGTATTAAAAATCGAAAAAATATTAATAAATAAATAAATAAATAAGATGAGCTGGGGTTTCAGTATATTAAATAATAATAATAATAATAATGTCGGCGGCATGGCTCAGGTGGTAGAGTGGTTGTCTCCCAACCAAGTGGACAAATAGATACATAGCATAATATTTCATTTAGGCTGATACAGTGGACCACCACATACTTGCAGTTCAGCACCTGCGGATTCACGATTCGCAGATTATTTTTTTTCATTTTCATTTTCTGTTTTCTTTTTTTACTTTTTTTTGGGGGGGGAACAACCCCCAAAATGCTTATTGCCAGTTTATCCACACTTATTCACGAATTTATGGGGTTTAAAAAATATATATATTTATATGTCTATATGTATGCGGCACGGTGGCCGACTGGTTAGAGCGTCAGCCTCACAGTTCTGAGGTTGTTCCGCCTGTGTCGAGTTTGCATGTTCTCCCCGCGCTTGCGTGGGTTTTCTCAAAAACATGCGTGGTAGGTGAATTGACAACTCAAAATTGCCCGTAAGTGTGACTGTGAGTGTGAATGGTTGTTTGTTTGTATGTGCCCTGCGATTGGCTGGCAACCAGTTCAGGGTGTACCCCGCCTCCTGCCCAATGATAGCTGGGATAGGCTCCAGCACGCCTGCGATCCTAGTGAGGAGAAGCGGCTCAGAAAATGGATGGATGGATGTCTATATATAGAGTATATATTTTTTTTCAATGCAATTATAATGGGCATAAATTATCCATGGAGTTTCGTTATTCGCAGTCCGGCCCGTTCCCCTATCCCCCGCGACTAGCTGGGGTCCACAGTATTCATATTGGGTATGTTTTTAAGTTGTTTTTTTCTTTGTTTGTTTTTTTGCATTTTATGGATATTGTACACACTTAAGTTATCTCTCCCTTTCTCTTTGTCCATGTATGCTGGTGTCTCACACCTGCCTCTCAGGTCCAAGGTCACATGCCGCCCCTCATGATCCCTGTGTTCCCTCACGACCAGAGATCTTTGGCGGCCGCAGCAGCCGCCGCTCAGCAGGGCTTTCTCTTCCCACCGGGCATGTCCTACAAGCCAGGTTTGCACACGCACGCACGGAACAATGCGAGGATGAATGTGGAGGAAATAAATGTTTTCTGGATAAACAATCTGCTTCTCTAACAAAGACAGCTCTTATCAGCGGCACCTCCCACGCTGTCTCACACACACATACATACACACGCACACACAGGGACACACGCACACACAAACACTGGGAACTCGGTCCACGTTAATGAGGTGTGTCAGGTGAGGAATGTTCTGGAAACAAGCTGAGAGATTTACAAGGTGCTCAAACAATACGTTGGACACAACCCAGCGTGGAATGTCGTGTCTCTTTTTTTACGGTGTGCTGAAAGCTGCACAAAACATCGGCAATGTGGAACATGTCACAAACACAGAAATACACGCACACACTTGCACATGAAGGTATACACACACACGTATACGATTCCCAGGTAAGTACTGACTTACACTGCACTCATGAAAAAAAAAAAACATTGTTTCAAAAATTAAAAACACACAGTTTGCCCACGAGTGGCTTGATAACCTTTTGATTTTATTGTAGTTTGCGCAGATTCAAGACACCCAGTCCCGGATGTAACAAGCAGCCCCAGATACTCTCAATGAGACACATTTTGCTCCAGAATGCCTTGATACTCTTTCATTGTACCCGGCATAGATTCATGACACTGCGCTGGATGCCGCCCAGAACATAATCAAGCATCCCGTGTGTTTCGCAGTAGCTACAGTGTTCTTTCATTGTACACACTTTGCTCACAAGTCAAACTTTTTAGTATCTTTCTGAGGAGGCGCTGTTATGATCTCGGGCTGCTTTGCTAGCCCATGTGTGTTGCAAACACGCAGCTATTACACACATGAACACATTCTCATAGTACACACTGGCTTGAGCACAGACTTAATAACAATATAGACTTAAAAATCACAAGGAAAAACAACAGCACAAATACATTTAAACAAGCACATGTTGGAGCTTTTACACACACACACACATCACCTGAAAAAACAACAAAAAACAATTAAAAGTATGTTGCAACACAGACAAAAGTATACACACACATTTGTACACTATTCGGGTACCTGCCTGGCTCGATAACACAAACAAAACAATGATTTACATTAACCACTCGTGAAAAAAAATAAAACCAAAGGCAAAAAAAAAAAAAAAGGTGTTTCAGGTTTTACACGGACTCACAAAGGTACACAAAAAGTATATACACGCATTCTTTCGCACTTCCTCGCTTTCCTCCAGGTGTTCCTCCACATGGAAAGATTTCCTCCTAACATGAGTCCACTTGTCCTGAGAGAGGCGAACACGATTATTAGATTTTTTTTTTTTTTTTTTTTTGAGGGTTAGGGGTGGTTGCTAAAAAGCCATTATTGACTGTAACAAAGGCTTGGACATGGAAAGCCTTTTAGAGTCCAACCTCGAGAGAATGGAGTGTAAGCGTAAAGTGTATGGAGCTGACCGGGACATGAATATAAACATAAAGCCACGCTGTCCTCTCCACAGGTGACAACTACCCCATGCAGTTCATTCCTTCGACAATGACGGCGGCCGCGGCGGCCGGGCTCAGTCCACTTCAGCTACAGGTGATGCGCCACGCAGTCACACAAATATAGTACACAGTGCCTTAACTCATGTATCAGACCACCAGAAAAGAAGAGACCATGCAGTGTCACAATAGACCCTTAATGCTGACTCTTTTGATGTTTGACCGTTTTTTTTTTTCTTTCGACCTGAAACATGGAGAAAAAATTTGAATAACATGAATAAACTTTTTTTCAGAATTGTGCATTACAGGTATTAATGATACTAATGTGAATTGAAGCCACCAAAAGGTAACTTAGTTGCTATCGAAAAATAAGAAGACCCCCAAAAAGGCAACTTGTTTATGAGAATGATAATAATAATTGAATCCCCTAAAATGTGACTTAGTTGCCGGAATAATAATAATACAAAATTAAAGCTCTCAAAAATGTGAATTAGTTGCCCGAAAGGTGACTAGGTTGCTGGAATAATAGTAAAAATTAAAGTACTCCAAAAGCTGACTTTCTTGCCAGAATAATTAATGAATATTAAAACCCCCAAAAGGTGAATTAGTTGCCAGAATAATAACAATAATTGAAGGCCCTCAAAAGATGACTTAATTGCCGGAATAGTAATGAGAATTAAAGCCCTCCAAATGGTGACACAATTGTTGGAATAACATCAAGTAAAACCCCATCCAAAAGGCAACTTATTTGCAAGAATAATAATATGACTTCCAGTACATTTTCTTAAAGGTGACTTAATTGACAGATAAATGATAAGACTCAAAGCCCCACAAAAGTAAATTAGTTAGAATAGTTAGCGAGAATAATAATAACAATTCAAGGACCCCAAAAGATGGCTTATTTGCCAAAACATTAACACAAATTAATGCCCCGACCCCCCCCCCCCCCCCCAAAAAAATGAGTTGTTGCCAGAGCAGTAATAAGAATTAAGCCCCTTAAAAAGCCAAATTACTTAACAGAATAATAAGAAGAACTCAAGCTGGGAAACTCAGGCTGCTGTAAAAACAACACCGTTTTCCTTTAGAGCCTTTTAATTCCAGGAACCACTAAAATTGGTATTTTAAGGGATTCTATGGATTTTTAATATTGGTTGAAAATACATTTTTACAAATACATTTTACTCTCTGCATAAATAGACTGTTGGGTGACTTGGGTGTTTTTGTTGATGCTAATCACAGATGGCTTGTTGGTGCTCATGTGTTTTTCTGCTCGATGATGCTTGGCAGTTAAAAAAAAAAAAATATTAACCAACTGCCCTGACCGAGGCGACACATAACACAGTCTGCTTTACATTTATTGACTAAGTGACATACTCTGTTGTTTACATCCTAATTGAAAGAGAGCGCATACAAACCAAAGAAAAGCAGCCTCTCAGAAGTTTACAACATTCCCGGAGCAGAAGAAGGTTTTAAAGACGCCGAATTTACGCCGCTGTTTCCGAGTAAAACAAATTGTTTCAGTCAATACAAAGAAACATTGACCCAATAAACAAAACTCCTAGTTCAAGTGATGTGATATTTCCCAACAAAATTGAGAGAAAAAAAAGCTTTCATTGGACTTTCTATCCATTCCTTGACACAATAACTGTCCAGCGTTTACCTGCTGTATGAAACCACTCAGCCGAGACAGCTCAAGGCTAATCGGCTTCAAGTCGAGGAAAGAAAGACGGGGGAAAAGTGTTTACCGCATCATGGCTATCTCCGCCATTGTTCATATTTCTCTCCGAGGTCTGTGTAGCTAAATGGCCAGTGAATGGAGGATGGTGGCAAGAGAAGAAGAATGTGACAAGAGAAGATGAGTGGTGCTGTCCAAGTACTTTTTGTCCAGCGCTATGAGTCTTGGGGACACCCCAGGTGTATTTGGGGGTTGCATCAATTTAGGGAAATTGTTTACTCTACGGCGGCACGGTGGGCGACTGGTTAGAGCGTCAGCCTCACAGTTCTGAGGACCTGGGTTCAATCCCCGGCCCTGCCTGTGTGGAGTTTGCATGTTATCACCGTGCCTGCATGGGTTTTCTCCGGCCACTCCGGTTTCCTCCCACATCCCAAAAACATGCATTAATTGGAGACTCTAAAATTGCCCATGGTGTGACTGTGAGTGCGAATGGTTGTTTGTTTGTATGTGCCCTGCGATTGGCTGGCAACCAGTTCAGGGTCTACCCCGCCTCCTGCTCGATGACAGCTGGGATAGGCTCCAGCACACCCGTGACCCTAGTGAGGAGAAGCGGCTCAGAAAATGGATGGATGTTTACTATACAGGTGCCACCGTCGACAACCGGTTAGCAGATCTAACTCACAGTTATGATGACCGGGGTTCAAATCCCACCCTGTGTGGCGTTTGCATCTTCTCTCCGTGCCTGTGTGGGTTTTCTCCGGGTGCTCCAGTTTCCTCCCACATCCCCAAAACATGCATGGTAGGTTGATTGATGACTCTAAATTTCCCGCAGGGGCGGATGGTCGTTTGTTTATATGTGCCCTGCGATTGGCTGGCGACCAGTTCAGGGTGTACCCTGCCTCTCGCCCAGATTCGGCTGGGACAGGGTCCAGCACGCCCGCGACCCTAGTGAGGATAAGCAATACAGAAAATGGATGGATGTTTACTGTACATTTTTTCCAGCATACGTTTTTGCAAAATGAGAGTTAAATGCCGCAATAAACATAAAAATTAAAGCCTCCCAAAACGGAGAATTAGTTGCTAGAATAATATTACAGTAAGTCTTAAGGCTTATATTTTGGCTATTTAGACCTCCATAGAGTGACTCTCTAACATGGACTTAGTATACAAGTGTCAATTTCATTAAAAAAACACTTTGGTTTTGTCATACCAGAAAAGGCCCCTCTAACGGCTACTTCTGTTTGACCCAGTTTTGTATCTGTTTATCCTGGCAGAAAAACGTCTGGAACTCAAAAATGCGTGGATGATTTTAATTCATATTTCACGTTTACTGAGGTGCCATAGAGACAATATAACGTCCCAAATACGAGAAAAATTTGGATTGGTAAAATATGACACCTTTAAATTAAAGACCCCCAAAAAAGGAGACTTAGTGACGCAATAATAGAGATTGAAGCCCAGAAAAGGTGATTTATTGCCGGAATAAGAAGAATTAAAACCCTAAAAAAGTTGACTTTGCTGCCGATAATAAAGCCTCCGAAAATGTATTTTAATGCCATAATAAAATAATAATAATAATGATTAAAGCCCCCACAAAGGTAATTGCTGGAATTATAATACTAAATAATAATAATAAATCGAGCACCCAAAAAAGGTGTTTTATTTGCAGTAGTAGGAATTAAAGCCCTTCCAAAAGGCAAATTAGTTGCCAAAATAATAAGAAATAAGGCCCCAAAAAGAAAAAAAGGTGCTGGAATTATCATAATAATTTAGGTCCTCAAAAATGGTGACCTAATTACTGGAATAATAATCAGAACAATCAGACTGGTAAATTGCTAAAATTCTAATAAGAATTCAAGCCCTCCTAAAGGCTACTTACTGTAGTTTCCCCCAATAATGATAAGAATTAAAGCCACCCTTGAAAAGGTGATTAAGGTGCTTGCCATGTCTCAAAACATTTCCTTTTGTGCGTGTGCCAGCAAGCTCGAGGAGCCTCGACTGACATGCGAGCGACCGCTCTTTTATCGTCCGCCCATCACACAAAAGCCTGTTGTTGCGATGAATCACGGCAGGAGGAATTCCGTCCCTCCCGAAAGCGCAACACCTGGCCGAGCAATTCATCACGCACTTTACTGCCGCTTGACACCTGTGTTGGGAGAATAGCACTTAGCGCTAATGGTTATCGTAGCGTATATTTGCAAAAGACAGAAAATGTTTGGCATTTTGCCATTAAAAAAAAAAATAAAATACACACATTTTGTTGATTCTGATCGATTGACATCACATTGTGCTTGTGTATCAGGGCTCTCCTTCGCTGCTATTGACACAGCACAGTGAAAGGGTCACCAGAGTGAAGACGAGGAGAAGGAAACCTGAATGAGAGAGGAAGCGTTTCATCATAGGTGCAGAGGGAGTTTGTTTACGAAGGAGCAATTACGCCAGGAATGTTTGCGAAGTGGCGAGGCTGGGAGCACATGTTTGGACATTGTTGTCAAAACGATAACCATGCCAAGTGCAATTATGAAGATTGTTATAATACCTTTGTGATTAGCGTGCAAAAAAAAAAATGCTGCAGAGTACCACGCATCTACATATTCGGGGCAAGGTATTTGTTATGGCAGAGGTCTGTATGTATATAATGCATTTTTAATACATGTTTTGCAGTGTATTTTTTTAGATGTTTACACTACAACTACATAGTGATATAAAAAGAATTATGATAAAATATGTGTTCATTAGAGTGGTGGCACTAACTTTTGGAATATTTATTAGAATATTTAAAAATAAATAAAATATTGTAATACAAACATCTTTTTATTGTCATTATATGTTAAAAAGTGTTTCCACAACCCTCCAAAAATGTGATGATCAAATTTGAATTACAACAGATCAGAGTAATATATATTCTGTTATACTACTACAGTTAGGGGTAAGGTTGTTTATTTTTTGCTTATTATTTGGTACAAATGCAGTTTTTTAAAGCATCTAATAGGGTATACTTTTAGATTTTATTTATCTACATAATGATGCATATTAAAGGACTACTTCTACCACTGTTAGTACGTATAATAATAATAATAATAATAATAATAATAATAATAATAATAATAATAATAATAATAATAATAATAATAATAATAATAATAATAATAACACCAACAACAACAACAACAGCAGCGGCACGGTGGACGACTGGTTAACACATCTGTCTCACAGTTCTGAGGACCCGGGTTCAAATCCAGCCTCACCTCTGTGGACTTTGCAGTTTGTGATGAAAAGGGTACAGTGTTAGCATAAGATGGCCAGATGCTACCATTATACATTAGCATATTTGTTCTTATGTATGTATGTATGCAAACTGTCTATTTTCTGGCTCATGGAGCCACAGTGTACACCGTTAGCATTAAGATGGACAGGACTCTTGTTATTATAAGTGCCCCCGGTTAGCGGAGCAAAGGAATATGCAGAAGCGGCTCTGCGGTGGTCTTGATTGACAGGAGCGAGGCCCCGCCACCATCCCGTCCTCAGGTTCCGTTCACGCCGCTTTCTTATGGGGATTTTGACAGCCTGCTGAGGCCTTCCAAGGTAAACGAGCGGTGAGATATCACAGGCTTTGTTTCGGGCAGCGGCAAGGCCCACTTTTCTGTTTGTGTTTAATATCGAAATAGAGGCCTCGACCGCCAGCTTTGCAGTTTTGACTACAGGGAAATCGGCACTGCCAATACTGGAGGGGAAGAGTGGGGTCTTTTGGATAGAGAGGGGGGCTGCCAAGAGGGACGTGGATTAGAGGATAAAGATGGGATGGAACAGATGCAGGAACAAGAAGAGTGAAACCACACGGATGGGGGCCATCTGAAAACCTGCGTTAGCTGTACAGCCTAGCTATTAAGCACAAGAAGCTAACGTAACAACTATACTCACTGCTCCTTGTTAATATTACCAAAACAGATGTGTCTTGAATATATCACATAATCTTTTGTGCACCAAAAGCTGCCTGACACCGACCGAGACGCCTATTGAGACTGGTGCAGGGAGCTAATGTAGTATAGAAGCTAACATAGCATTAATAATAATGCTTGCTGTTGGTGTCATGCTCATGTTTTTATATACCGCAATGCTCCAACACCTCTCCAAAAGTAAGGCTAGCTAGCTAAGGTAAGCAAACGTATCAACCCATCATAATAAAAGGGACAACAGGGGCTTCCTGTTGGTGTCCCAATATTTTGGGATATTTTTTAATGTTGTATAGTTTGTAATAAAGTAATCTGAATCTTTTTTTTTTTTTGCACGACAATGCCCCCAGATCTTCCCAAGTAAGGTAGCTAGCTGAGCTAAGCCTACCATAGCAACCTTGGCAAAAATACAAGTGGTAACAGAACTTCCTGTAGGGTGTGTAAATACTTTATCTTTGTCCAAATACTGTATAGTATATGTATGATTTTGCACCACAAGATCATTCCACAGTTAACAATAAGTCACACACAATTCTGAGTGGAGTTCCTCAGAGAAGTCAGTGTTCCATTGAATGTCTATAAAAGGTATAACAATACCACATTTTCTTCACTTTTCTCTTCCTGCTGGTGGTCCGGATAATGTACTTGGATGTTCCAGACTTTGGTTAGCTGGTCTGTGGTTCTTACTAAGTACGTCGGTTGGCGAAAAAAAAAATGTTTTCCCCCTCTGTCGCTGCAGGATCATCCCTTGCAAGTCTTTTTTTCAGTGTTCTACTGTTGTTTTATCACTGCTTATGGCCATGATTTAAAAAAAAAAACTGCCACTTTAGAGGGCTTTGCCATAGTCAAATACCCCTAGAAATGCAGGCGTGTTCATCTACATATGGTACGGGTCCTAGGTGTAACTCCCCACTAAAATTAGCTGGCCAGTGCCCCACAGAATTTTTGTTAAATTCAGCCACCGAAGCCAGTTTCATTTCGCAACATGCAATTTGGTATGCATGTCTATCATGAGTAAATCCCCAAAAAATGTCTCAAGAAGTAAAACACACAGGAAGTCTGGCATCGTTGGTTACGAGCAAAGGCCAGGTTTGTCATTTTTAAGTGTTCTTCAAAAATGAACATCCATCCATCCATCTCCTATCCTGCTTATCCTTACTTGGATGGTGGGTGCGCTGTAGCTTATCGCATCCCACAAAAGAGTTCAAAGAAACTATGCCCAAAAAGTCTGACATTTTGGAAGGACACAGTCATTTTAGGGTAAATTTAGACATTTCCAAGGGTCTTCCAAATATGAAGTCGTCTTTGAGATTTTCCCCGGTTGCTACCAAAAATGAAGCAGGTATACCACACAGATGGGCAACGATAACGAAACATTTAATTTTCATCATTAGGTGGAGGCGGAACATGGCGGCGAAGTTTGCTGACTCATCGTAAAACATGGAACTCTTAAAACTCAGCTCTAGAAAAAGTCTTAAAGACTAATGCCCAAAATAGTCAGTCATTTGGGTTTAAAAAAGACAATTTGGGTGCTCCTTCTAAGGAATTTTCCCAAATGAGCTTCATTCAGAAGCAGGTATCGTAGACAGATGGGTGACACTACTGTAAATTGTAGAGTTTTATTTCAAAGCATCAGTTTGAGGAACATTTGGAGTATTTGCAATGGAAATGGAAACTAAAAGACATTTGCCCCCAACAGCAGTTTGACAGATAGACGCGAAATTGGGTGGACGTGTATCATAGCATGACGCAGGAAAGTTTCAAGGACCCATCCACAAAATTGAACAGGGAGTTGGGCATTTTGGTTGGAAGGTTTTGGGTATCCTAGACAGATAGGCGATACTAAATTGAGAAGCTGTTTTACGTATGCCACCTAATGTGGCTAGAACATAGCGTCAAAGTTAGATGATCATGTTGAGGATTCGGCACGAAAAAGGCTTTAATTGAAGTGGTTTCCACTCGCAGCCGCCGTGGCAACCGAAGCTTATTTTGCACAAGCGCCACGACGTGGGTGTTCTAAAGATACAGTCGAGTGAGGACTTGGTGTTTGGACGCAAATTAAAGTGAAACAATTGCCTCAAACTGTTAGCGGGACACTTTCGTTGAGTGAGTTATTGACGTGTGATTTGGTGTGTGTGTGTGTGTGTGTGTGTGTGTGTGTGTGTGTGTGAAAAAAGAAAAAGCCACCAACCAACGCTAACAGTCTGTCGTTTTTTCTTGCTGTTTTTGTTTTTTCCGTCGCAGCAGCTGTACGCCGCTCAGCTGGCAAGTATGCAGATCTCACCGGGGGCCAAGATGGCGCCCGCCCCGCCGGTGGGGCCCAACGCATCCGGCCCGCTGTCGCCCACCGCCCTCAAGAGCGAGAAGCGAGCGTCCAGTCCCCTCGTGCAGGTCAAGGTGAGAGCAAAAACCCACTTCTTTCTCTTTTTCTTTTTCAATTACAATCAAATGTCATAACACACACACACACCCACTGACAAAGTGACACTGGCGCGGGCTGCTGTTTGGCTGGATGCCAGACCTCTTCACTGTGGAGAGAGCGCACGCCTCGTCTTTATTTGACAACCGGGCACTATAATGGAAGCCACATGTGTGTGTTTTGTGTGTGTGTCTGTGCGCGGGTTAGCAGCTGCGAGTCACAATGGGCGCACGTCAGCGCTCACCGCACTCAAACGCTAACACAGCGCCTTCTGAACTCCACACCAGACACTAAGCATACGCACAAACACACGCACACACACACGCACACACTCAGCCCACTGGCATACCATTGCGGTCTAACACACACACACACACACACACACACACACACGCACGCAAATACACTAAGGCTTTACACAAAGAGCAAAAAATGGATGGATTAAAAATGTAACAAAAATATTATTAGGGCGTAATTAATATGGACTATGCATATATAGTGTTACACACACTAAGCAAAGAGTAAAATAAGAAGAAAATAAATCCAAGTTAAATATTTTATAAATATATTAAGCGGAGTGCACATACAGTATAATATTGATAGCAAAGAAATAGTAAAGACCCCCCCAATAAAGGAACATACACAAATACAAATAAAGGCTTTACGCACAGCAAGCAAAGAGCAAAATAAGGAAAGCTATTTATGTAAAACTGCGATTGGCTGGCAACCAGTTCAGGGTGTACCCCGCCTCCTGCCCGATGATAGCTGGGATTGGCTCCAGCACGCCCGCGGCCCTAGTGAGGAGAAGCGGCTCAGAAAATGGATGGATGGATGGATTTATGTAAAAATACAAATATACTTTTAAGTGCAAGTGCACAAATGATATTAATAGCAAATAGCAATAAATGAAGGCATTTACTCCGTACTCCTAACATAACACACTCACACAAAGTAAAGTAAATTAAAGTAAAAAGAAAATTACAAATATATTATTAAGTGCACTGCATGTATAATATTGACCAAAAAAAGTGTTAGCTGTCTACCCCCAATAAACGGCATACCCCTGACATACGTGCATGCACACATAGGCATTTCACACAGTAAACAAAAGAATAATAAAAAATAACTACTTCAATTGTTTTTAATTACGATATCCTATTTTAATACAATTAAAATGCAGTAATCATGACATAATACTACTACTACTACCACTAATTATAATAATAATAAAAATGAAATTTAACAAGAATAAAAGGGCGCAATCATAAGCAAGTAACAAGAGAAATGATCTTAGTCTTTATTATTTACAAATATCAACATTTAGGGAAAATCACATTGCATCATCTATCGCATATAGTATGTAAAATAAATTATTCACACAGCATTTTTCATAGCTAGTGCTCACAAAGTGCAAAGGAGCATAGTGGTTAAAAAAGGACAGTACATGAAAAAAAATATAATAAAAAATATAAATATCCTTCTTGCAAACTACCTACTGAATTGGTTAAATAATCAAGTGTGTCGTTTCATTTCCGGTCAGTTGGAGGAAGGCTCCACGCAGCCGCTCAACCTCTCGGCCCGGCCCAAGACGTCGCCAACGTCGCCGACCGCGCAAATGCTGTTTTCCGGCACCAAGAGCAGCCCCACAGGCGCCCCCAAGGCCCGCATCCCCAGCCCGGTTCCCACCATGAGCCGCAACGCCTCCCTGGGTAAGGTGCAGCCCTCGAATTGTGGAAAATGTAGCCCCCGAAGCCAGTTTCACTTAGCAAAATGAAATTTGGTAGACATTTCTTTCATGAGTATTGCCACAACAACAAAAAGTTCTCAAAAGCCATGTCGGAAAAGACACAGGAAGTTTATCAATTTGAACCACATCCACTCGACCAATTGGCAATGCTAAATAGCAAAACATTTTAGTTTTCGTCATTGTGTGAGGGCAGAGCGTGGCAGCCAAATTTGATGAGTCAACATTGGTCCACTACTACAGCATAGAATTTTTGGAAAATTGTTTCCCCAAAGCCTGTTTCACTTAGGAGCACAACATTAAGTCAACATGTCTATCCTGAGTAGACCCACCAAAAAGTCTTAAGAATGCATGTCTAGATAGACATAGGAAGTCTTGGTTTCAAGTGACCTTTTTCGGGTAATTTTGGCTGTTTTCCAAGGGACTCTCTCTGCTCTCTGATTATTGCCAAATTTGAAGCATGTTTACTAGATAGATGGGTGACCCTAAATTGCGAAACATTTGAGTTTTCGTCATTGCATATGGGCAGAGCGTGGCACCAAAGTTTGAGGATTGGACATTTTTTAACTACTGCAGCCCAGAATTAGGGGACAATACATATTTTAGTTTTCATAATTGCATGTGAGCGGAACATGGCGGTGAAGTTTCATGACGGCGAAGTTTCATGACTTGCCATTGGTGAAAGTAGTGCAACGGAGAATGTTTTGAAAATTCAACCCTCAAAGCCAGTTTTACGGGGCAACATGAAAATTGGCAGGCATATTAGCACAACAAAATTTCAATGAACCTAAAGAAACCATATCCAAAAAGATACAGGAATTCTGCCATTTTGGTTTGAATTGACCATTTTAACCTCATTTTGGCAAGTTCCAGGTATCTTTCAGAAACAAATCGCCATCAAGATTTTGGCCAAATTCTAGTGAATTTGAAGTGCATGCAGTTGCCAGAAGGGTGACGCTAAATTGCAAAACATTGGACGTTTAGCCATTGCCAAGCATGACAGCCAAGTTTGACTGGCCATCGGTTCAGTAACAGCTCCCATTCAACGCATTCAATTTTCTTATGTTCGATTTGTATTTATGTACAGCACTTTGTTTCAGCTGCTGTTTTAAAATGCTCTATAAATACAATTGAGTTGTGTTGAGTTTCATAACAAGAAACTGTAATAATCAGCCCCCAAACATTTGATGATAGTTCTGCCCTGAAGAGATTTACAGGCGCCCCCCTTGCTGGCAGTGTCTGTGCAATTACTCTACTTCTCGCATTTAACAATTGCCAACATAATCAAACCTTAGTTATGTTTTACACCATTGTAGGCATGCCAGACTCAAAACAACACCCTGCTACCACCCCACCAGCCAGGGTGGCACGTGCCCGGTAGACTGCAGACACCTCGGGGTGTATTTTACTGGAGGCCAGAGCCCTGTATTTAGCCTCCATGAAAAGGCTGCCAGCGGAAACAGTGAAACCCAGCACACATTTATTTGCCTTTTCTTTTTTTAAAGAGCTTCCTCACATTATTGTCTGTCGGGGCCTAGACCTTTTTATGCGCCTACCTATCTCCTATCTGTTATTAAGGCTAATCTAAAGCCTCTCATTACACACACATCCCCCCCCTTCCAATGAAAACTGTTTCACTAGACCGTGCTATTTTCTGCCCCGTTTTAACGGCCACCCAAGCATTTAGTGCTTCCTCACTCGTCTGCTAATTAAAACCGGCAAAGGCGACCAAAACTTTGGCGTCCTTTTATTTACCCGCTTCCTTATTCGTCACATGTACATCTGCTTCATGAGTGGGAAACACGCAAACAAGGAGGCCGGAAAACAACTCCATCAACAACGAGTGACTGCGACACAATTTAGCACAATAAACACACCAAAGTCATTTCTCTAGTAGTTCTGTAGTCTTCTACATTCCAAAAAGGCTAAATATCTAAAGTGAGACTATATTTACCTCATAAAATGTGGTTATTTTTCAATATTTTGTTTTTTAAAGATTGCTGGTGTTGTATGTTACAGTATGACTTTTTTTTTTTGTTCATCTGTTTTATGATGGTGTTGGGTGAGTGAAAAGAAAACAGTGTATACTGTACGTATACACTAGTGCCTTGAGAGTATCTGGAGAAAACCCAGGCAGGCACAGGGAGAACAGGCAAAACTCCACACAGGCAGGGCCGGGATTTGAACCATGGTCCTCAGAACTCTGAGGCAGATGTGCTAACCAGTCGTCCATATTTGTTTTGTTTTTAAATGATGCAACGATCAAACAAATATTTCTTTTGATGTACTATAAACTGGTGTTTTTTTTTTCCCTTTATACTGTATAATAATTATTCTTAGGTCAAAGTTTCACTGAGTACTATGACATTTTGAAGACACGGGAAGTCTGCCATTGTAGTTTGAAGCAGACATTTTGGGTTCTGTTTGGTCATTTCCACCATTGTTACTAAATTTGAACCAGAGAGAGTTGCCAGTTTAGCAGTGCTAAATAATGAACATTCTGAGTTTTCATGAAACCAGAAGCCAAAAGGAACGTGTGACAGTATTCCTGTCCTTTCCCCACCTCCGCCTTAGACATCCTTTCCAGCCTGAACTCCACGGCTCTTTTCGGGGACCAGGACGCCGTGATGAAGGCCATCCAGGAGGCCCGGAGCATGAGGGAGCAGATCCAGAGGGAGCAGGGACACCACCAGCAGGGACGACCTCCTCCTCCTCCTCCACCACCACCACCGCCTCCTCATCATCTTCATCATCATCATCATCATCATGCTGCACCTCCCGGACACCAAAGTCTGGAGGCCAAACTATCGGCGTTGAGCGGCATGAGCCTTAACAATGGCAACAAGGTGAGCCTCGATCATATTGCTTTTTTTTTTTTTTTTTTAGTTTTGTGTGTGTGTGTGTGTTCTTGTCTTTGTTTGTGTGGCACAACTTTTGACATTTAAAATGTGGACATGTTCCTTTGTGTGACAATTTGACTGGTCCACACACACACAAAAAAAGCTAGAATTACGCTCTTTTCACCCTATTAGACCATGTGTGTTTGTATTCCTGTCTTTCTATGTTTGTGTGGCACAACCTTTGACTTTTCACTATGTATAAATGTTTCTTTGTGGGCCATTTTGGCTGGTCCACATGAGAAAAATGCGAGAATGAAGCTCCTTTCATCCTGTTGGACAGTGTGTGTGCGTGTGTGTGTGTTCTTGTATTTCTGTGTTTGTGCAACAAGACACGTAAAGCTTGATACCACTTTTATAGTGAAGAATTTATCATGTATTCATTCATTCATTCATTCATCTTCCGTTCCGCTTATCCTCACTAGGGTCGCGGGCGCACTGCAGCCTATCCCAGCTATCTTCGGGCGAGAGGCGGGGTACACCCTGAACTGGTCGCCAGCCATTCACAGGGCACATATAAACAAACAGCTATTCGCACTCACATTCACACCTACAGGCAATTTAGAGTCCTCAATTAACCTACCATGCATGTTTTTGGGATGTGGGAGGAAACCGGAGTACCCGGAGAAAACCCTCACAGGCACAGGGAGAACATGCGAACTCCACACAGGCGGGGCCTCAGAACTGTGAGGCGGATGTGCTAACCAGTCGACCACCGTGCCGCCAGAATTTGTAATATATTAAATATATATTACATTTTTTATATTATTTAATATTTTTGACATATTAGACAGTGTGTGCTCTTGTCTTTTTATGATGGAATAACTTGTGGCATTTTGTAGTGAGGATGTTTTTTTTGACTGGTCCATACAAGAGAAAAAAAAATCTATGTTAAAATAGCGTTTCACCCCACTCAAGGCTGTGTGTTTTCTCATCTTTCTATATTTGTGTGTCATACCATTTGACATTCCACTATTATAGTACGGACATGTTTCATTGTAGGGTTCCATTAGCCTTTTTTTACATGACGAGAACATTTAAATAATAATAATAATAATAATGTAATAGCGTAATAATAAAAGAAGAATATTTCCGTGTGTAGTCCAGGCCTCTCCCCTTATTTATGCTCAAGCCAACACCCATCCCCGCCTGCTGCCGCCATCTTTCTTTTGGACATCCCGAAGGACGTCTCAAATAAGCGCGTTCAGATGCCAAGACAAGCGTGATTAGACAGACGGGCAAGGATTAGGATGCTCATGAATATTTTAGGGGGCGCAGCCTTTGAACACAGCCGGCCCAAGTAGGTCACCATTGGTGCATTTCTAAAAAAATTTGGGGACTTGTTTGTGTCTTCGCCAGGAAAATATTCCCAATTTTGGCAGGAACTCCCGAGTTGATTTTCTTAAGAAGCATTATGTTGATAAATACTGAGAAGGAATTCAAAAACAGCTTACACTGATAAATTCTTTATTAAGATTAAGACATTTAAAAAACACTGTAATGTAACATAAACATGGTTGAGCACAAGGTTGTGTCGTGACAACACATCTGAGTATGTGCTGTAGTTGCACGTATCAGAGCCTACTGGAACCCTAATTGTCATTAAAGACTCCGTCTGTGCATATAACCGCAAAACCATAGCCATGTTGGTGTTTGTTGTTGCATTTTGGTTGCCTAACAACAGCACCTCAAACACAGTATAAAAAAAACAAAAAACAGTTTCTGTTCTTTAAGGCACTCACAGGCCTGACTCAGCGCCTCCGCCTCGCTCTCTTTACCTTGGATGTCAACACTTTTGCTTTTACAAAGCTGTGCTAGTAGGGGGCGGGGGGTGTAATTTGTTACCTGGGCCTTCAGCATGCTATAAGACATAATCACTTCATGCCAGCAGTATGACGCCACAATTACAGAAAACATCAGTTCTATACAAAAATGCAATGTAAGAGCACACAACTGTGTCATGTACATCATCTGGAGCAGTTTGCAAACAGTTTTTATTTATTTATGTATTTATTATAATTAATTAATATATAAATGAGACAATGTTGAATGCTATGTACTTAAAATACATTATTCAAACTAAAATGTGAATTTAAATAATAATAATAATTAATGAATAACTATATTGTTAAAAGATATGTCTTATATATATTTTAAATAACGAATAATACAATTGTTTATTAAAATAAATATATTTAATATTAAAATGCAATTATAATAATAAATGACATGCATTTTAAATAAATACATTAATTATTAAAACAAAAATAATAAATACAGTACAATATTTAAATAGTAGTTAAATAAATAATATATTTCTAAACTAAAATGGGAAATTTATTTGAAAATAAATGACTTTAAAATATGAATAAATACTTTAATTAAAAATGATACTAAAACTATTTCTGTGTAATATATATTTAAAGAAAAACACCAAATTAACAAAACACATCATATTAAAGAGAATATCTCAACAAAATTAGAATGTTACATAAGAAACAATCTAAAACATTTGAATATGGAAATATGGAAAAACTAAAATAATAAATACGTTACAATATTTAAATAGTAGTTAAATAAATAATATATTTATAAAATAAAATGAGAAATAAAATCTATTTGAAAATAAATTACTTTAAACTATGAATAAATACTTTAATTAAAAATGATAGTAAAACTATTTCTGTATAATATATGTTTTAAAAAACACCAAATTAACAAAACACATCATATTAAAGATAATATCTCCCAAAAATTTGAATGTCACATAAGAAACAGTCCAAAACATTTTAATATGGAAATGATGTTGGAAATGACCTTCTGGAAAGTATTTTCTTCTGTTGAATAAATCTGTATAATTTATGATTTTCACTTTTGTAATTACAATGCTGAAATAAACTCCCCTCCAGTATTCTAGTTTACTAGGATGCACCTGTATAGTAAAAGTGATCATTAGTAATAGTAGCAATAGAGGGCTATTTTTCTTGAATAAAAATCCCCAACTAAAGTATGTGGGGGATTTTTTTGGGGGGGGGGGGGGGGTGGAACAGATGAATGGAATTAAAATGTATTTCAATGGTGAACATTGATTTGATATAAGAGTCAAACTGAGTTACGAGCTTGACCATGGAACGTCGTAAGACAAGGTATGACCGTATATTATTTTTCATAATGATTAAGGTTCTACTTTGTGTCTAGCGCTGCCTCCTTTTAGATACCCTGTCATAATGGCGGGTTGCCAACAAGTGGGCAGCAGTTATTTTGACTTGGACAAATAGGAAAGACCACCGAAAAAAAAAAAAAAGAGTAGCGGTTAGAGAAAATGTGGCTTTTGGAAGTTTTGTTTGTGTGCTTCTGTCACAGCACTTCAATTTGACGCGTAGACGTTAACTAAGAACTGAAAGTGATCTCTTTCGCGTGTGTTTGTGTGTGTGTGTGTGCGTGCGTGCGTGCCTGCATGTCCATGTCATTCTAGCCGATGCGCAGACGAGAGGCCTGGCCAGTTAGCGGCATTGTGGAGTATTGCCTTACACTTACGTTGCTTCCAGCTGGCTTGCGGCTGCCGAAGACGATTGAAATAGCCTAAACGTTTGTGCGTGTGTGTGTCTGTATGTGTGTGTGTGTGTGTGCGTGTGTCATAAAACCTCCCCGAGCCCACTTAAGAGTCAAGCGGCCCCTTTAGGGAGCTGCCGCTCGATTGTTATTGCGATTGTTAGCACCGAATTGGCGAACCGTGTCAGAATAATGACTTTTCCCAACAGTCACTAGCGAGTAAAATTGATACAAAAAGTGTGTTTTCTCCCCTCCTGGAAGCCCTCACTTTATCTTGGTGGAGGGGTTTGTGTGTCCCAATGATCCTCGGAGCTAAGTTGTCTGGGGCTTCACGCCCCTGGTAGGGTCACCCATGGCAAACAGGTCCTAGGTGAGGGACCAGACAAAGCACGGCTCCCACCTCCGACAGAATTTTGCTCATGTTCTAGAGGAGGCGGGGGACATCTAGTCCGAGTGGACCATGTTTCGCGCCTCCATTGCTGAGGCGGCCGACCGGAGCTGTGGCCGTAAGGTGGTCGGTGCCTGTCTGGCGGCAATCCCCGAACCCGTTGGTGGTCACCAACGGTGAGGGATGCCGTCAAGCTGAAAAAGGAGTCCTATCGGGCCTTTTTGGCCTGTGGGACTCCTGAGGCAGCTGATGGGTACCGGCTGGCCAAGCGGAATGCAGCTTGACCGAGCTTCTCACCCTGTCTACCCATCATCCGGAAGGAACTCAGAGTAGAGCCACTGCTCCTCCACGTCAAGAGGAGCCAGATGAGGTGGCTGGGGCATCTGATTCGGATGCCTCCCGACGCCCCCCTGGTGAGGTGTTCCGGGCACGTCCCACCGGGAGGAGACCCCGGGGACGACCCAGGACACGCTGGAGAGACTATGTCTTTCGGCTGGCCTGGAAACGCCTCGGGATCCCCCCGGAAGAGCTGGATGAAGTGGCTGGGGGGAGGGAAGTCTGGGCGTCCCTGCTAAAGCTACTGCACCCGTGACCCGACCTCAGATAAGTGGTAGAAAATGGATGGATGGATGGATGGATGGATGGATGGAGAATCAGAATCATCTTTATTTTGCCAAGTATGTCCAAGAACACACAATGAATGTGTCTCCGGTAGTTGGAGCCGCTCTAGTACGACAACAGACAGTCAATTGACAGAGAATACTTTTGAGACATAAAGACACAAAAGAAAGACAGCCACTGAGCAATAAAAGGTTGCCAGTAATGTGGTAATGACGGTACAATATATATATATATTTTTGACAATTGTGCAAAAAGATGCAGAGTCCTCTAGCAATTAGAGCAGTTTGAAATGACTAATAGAACAATAGTCCGGTGCAAAGACCATTGTGCAAAGGGCGCCGTGATTTCAAGAAATGTATGCAGTCTAAAGTGACTAGTAGTGCAATAATCTGGGACAATGTGGATTGTGCAAATGGTGCAGATGCTACTCAGGCACATGAGTGGCCAGTATTGGTCAAGAACAGATATGGAAATAGTGCAGCGTGGCGAGACTACTACAGTGAGTGCACTAGTAATGTATAATTGGCCCGACAGAAATGTGACAACAAACGCAAGACCAAAAAAAATTGGTCGCATGTTCCAATGGAGTTGTAAGTTAACTGTTAAGAAGTTAATGGCAAAAGCGAAGAAGCTGTTGGAATGTCTGCTTATAGGGGCAACATTATTATTATTATTATTTTACTAATCTGAAACATCCTATATTATTCATTTTAATTTAATAATTAATTTAGTTTAGTATGCATAATAATTAGTAATCAAGCTTTATCATTTTAAATATGAAATAGACTATTTCATATTAATTGTAAGAATTAATTATAATAAGGTTACATAAGAATACATAAGAATGTATACATGATCAATATAATATTTCAAACAATATGATAAATTTTATTTGTACAGTAATCAAACATTTCATGAATAATTATCATCAAAATATAATACAAAATGTGAAATATAATTTCATGCATTTTGTATTAATTATATATGTGTACATTTGATCATCTCTTATAAAGTATAAATAATAATGACAAGAGTAATAATAATATTTATAATAATAGTCATCATCATCATTACCATAGTAAACATTTGTATTTAATAACAGAAACATGAAAATACAGTAAAGAACTTACATGATAAAACAATTACATTTGTCGTTCGCAGTGTTAGATAAATAGGGTATTCATTTACTGTTAAAACTGTATTATTAATACTACTACAACTGCTACTACTACTACTAATAATAATAATAATAAGAAGAGAAAAAGGCAAAATACAGGAAAGAAGTCACATGACGAAATTATTAAAACCCCATTTGTCACATGTGGCATGTTGAATAAATAGCATGGTAAATTCCAATTAAAAATGTATAAATAATGATTATGTGTATATACATACATACATACAAAAAGGCAACATACTGGAAAGAAGTCACATGACAAAATTATTAAAACTTATTTGCATTATCAAAAGCAGTGTGTCGCATGTTCAATACATTTCATACGGAAATTACCTTTCACTCCTGCTATACTGCATACTGTATTTATATATACGAAAACAATAATGAATGGAATATAATTCATATCGTTACATTTGCAATCCATACTTAAAGGTTGAGGACCAACTGCTTCTCCATTTTAGTACTTTCCATTCCTTCCTCTTCTTCTACTCTCCATCTTTTGTCTTCTTCTTCTTCTTCTTCTTGTGTGCTGTTAGGCGCTGGCTTCCTTGCGGTGAGCGCGGCACTGCCCGGGCACATGTTCTGCGGGCGCCCTGATTACAGCCCCGTCGTGGTGCTGACATTGGCCTCCAAACACACACACACACACACACACACCTAAACACACACTTCTATACGCTTTGGCCCACAAGTTCCAGCCGCTCTGCCAGCATGACTTCACCCGGCAACCATCTTTTGCGTCAAACAAAATGCCTCTGTCACCAGAAAAAGGAGGAGGAGGGATGGTAGGAGGAAGAGTAGCGCAGCGTGTCCATGTTTTCCACCACACTTTTGTCATTTTAGCCGCTTCTTGGCTTCACCGAGTGCATGATGGGAACTTCATATTAGATCCTAAGAGAGACCACGACGACCAATGAACACGAGCCAGATCAACCCAGCAATTAGTTTTATCGTTGTTACCATCAAAGACGTTCAAATTAGAAGCGTCCAACCCCTTACATATAAAAATACAGTAGGGAAGAAGGTTAAGAGACGTTTCCATTGAGACTTTAGAAGGAGTGTTGACAAAAATTCGAATGAATCATTCAATCGATCTAAGACACGTCAATGTAAACATGTAAGAAGTCATAAAAAGATATGTACAAGCAAGAAAATACATAAAAACGGATGTAAAAAGTCAAAGCAAAAAATACAAACTTTTTTTTTCAAGGTCAGTTTAAAACAAAATTTAAGTTTAAATAGTATACATAAAAGGACAAATGTATCAAATAATAGTAATAATTAGAATGAAAATATTCTTAATGTGCCATCGCAAAGAAATATCAATGTTAAGTAAATATATAAAATGTTTTTAGTCACCAAAAAGTTTTTAAAATTTAAAAAGGAAATATGTATAATATCAATTGTTAAAATAATAATCAACAATCAACATTAAAAAAGTGTTTATATATTGTTATCATTTTTAAATATGCATACAGTTCTGGAAAGCAAATAAGAGACCAATGCAAAATTATCAATTTCTTGTATTTTGCTATTTACAGGAATATGTTGAAATAAAATATTTTTGTTGTTGAATTGTCTTAACTACTGACAACATAACTCCCTAATTCCAAATACAAATATTGTCATTTGGAGCATTTATTTGCAGAAAATGAGAAATGGCCAAAATACCATAGACATGCCAGTATTCTTTGGTCTCTTCATTGTTTCCAGAGCCATAGATTTCCTATTTTATGAACAAAAATTTTAACTAGTCAAAACACGGATGACAATGATTTTAGCCGACTGCAAATCAAGCTGGTCTTGGCCGGCGAGTTAGGCGGCCACCCCGCGACCCTTCCGGCAACCACCGAGTTTCCAGCGCGGTCGCCCATTCAGCTCCGCTCCGTACGGCACATCGAGTAAAGAGAAGTAAGCCATTGTGTGATCAAGTATCACTCCAGTTGTCCTGTATGACTTGTGGCATTCTCAAGAATTAGTCTTATATTTTTACTCATTTTATTTGCTCGTTGACAGACAGATAACATCACATTCAGTGTTGATGTCTGCCACTCTACATTCTTCTTCATATTTTATTTCTTCCCTGTCTCTTATCTACTGTATCTAGTGCCCCCTAGTGATCAGACCGAGACACCACTAACTGAAATGCCTTGTGCTACGGGCTACGTAACGTGGCAAGACTGTTACAAAAACATGCAGTCGGATGTTAAAATGTCAGTCGTGACACGTTCCTCTTAAGCATGTTCTATATTTTATAATTGCAAGACGTGATGGCATTATCAAGTATCGGTACTCGATATTAGTGAGTATTCAAATGTAAGTACTTGTACTTGAAAAAAGTTGGAATGGTGCATCTTTAATTGGAACACTAGAAATGCATGGTGGGAGACGACCATAATGTATCCTATTGGGCTTGCTTTCCGAGCTCATATCATTATGCTAATAGCATAATTACATAAGTATTTTTTGGACGTTTTTGTACAACAAAAACAAAAAAACCCAGTGGTCTCGATTCAACCTTTGCGGGCCACCATGACCTGGATAGCAGACAATCTACACAAACATAAAGAAAACAGATTTTTTTTTAGCAAGCACATTGGTATGTTTATTGATATTGTGACAGTAAATTACAAATGACTTGCAATGCAATTATGCTATTAGGCTAACAATGTGTTGTTTGAGTGACATTGGAGAAATCACTAGCATTTTTGGCCCATGGTTTCAAACCAAGTTAAGTTCTTCCTTTTTTTTTTTTTTTTTGTTCGTGGTTCTGCAGGAGCGTCTGCACTACGAAACGCTGAGCCACCACCTGGGCAAGCTCGGGGAGGATGCTGGGAAGATGGTGCATCGAGTCATCGACCTGACCAGGCCGGAGGATCTGGACGGTGAGCTACCGCCGAGTTCTGCTCTGTTCTGCTACATTACGTGCCGCATCATCGGTTCTGCAAAGTTTTTTAAAAAACAAACAAACAAAAACAGGGACAGCAGTGACATGGAGGAAGATGAACCATGGAATATTAACAAAACTCTAGCAACAGATTTAGAGAAGCAAGATGTTGCTATAAGACTGTGTAGTCTAACTTAAGGAGTCGAATCAGTACTTCTACTTTTACCACACGCATCTGTACTTCTACTTACCGTAAGTACAGAGTGTGAGTATTTTTTCCACCTCTTGTACTAGTACAGTTTGTAGGACTCAATCATAACCTACCAATGAATGACCATCTAGAGCGGCGCTGATGGCTCTTTGCCCCTTGACCCCAAAGCTGACAGGAACACACAAACGATTATAAGACGAAGCTGTTAAATCCATTCTTACAATCAAAACATTGCTCTGTATTAAATATACAGTAAATAGTATAAAATACTCGTAAGTAACTCGTTTGCACTTTTGACCAAAAAAGGTAAGTGTATGTTCCAATGCTGAAAATGTGTCAAAGTGGAGCCTTATAAGGTTGGTGTCCCATTGTAGCTGTAAAGCTACAAAGAGCATCACAGTGTCACATTCAGGTATTCAACCAGTGCAAATATTTATTGTGAAGCTCAGCAAACCAGAGCTAAACAGAACGTTTCAATGTCAACATTTTAGCCTCTTGAACATTTTGTTTTTATTATTCCAGCAAGGCCGAAATGTAATTCCGTTGTCACGAAAGCTTGCCGTTAAGATTTTCCGTTGGTCTACTCATGATAGACACGCCGACCAAATTTCACGGTATAGATCAGAACAGGCCCAAGACTAGCTATAGCGTAGGACTGTAAGTGATCACTGTATCTTATTTCTAAAAAGAATACAAAATGTTGCATTTCTTCTTTACAGGAAGCAACATCGCGGAGGCTCGCGTGTTCCGGGAAGCACGTGGCAGGAGCAACACCGAGCCGCATATCAAGAGGCCCATGAACGCCTTCATGGTTTGGGCCAAGGACGAGCGCAGGAAGATCTTACAGACCTTCCCGGACATGCACAACTCCAACATCAGCAAAATTCTAGGTGAGCATGTGGTATTGTTATTAACTATACAGACAATGTATTATGTGACATTTTGACTTTCTGTTACTGCCATCAAGAGTAAATCATCTCTAGAATAAAACTAAAAAAAAAGTAAAATTACGCATTTGACAGACATGTCATATAGGCAGTAAACATGTAGGCAATACTGTCATCTAGTGGTGTTTTATGGGTTTTGCTGGAATTCCTTTGTATACAACGAGCGAATGTGACTTGAGCAGAAATTGCGTGTGAACGCTGAAGCGCTGACGCTGAACTGAAATGCTGCAGAATGAAGTGAAATGTTGAATGTGAGAATCGTAAACTTTTAAAATACTGTATTATCAAGACAATTGCTAAAATCAGTGCGAGCAATGACGATTTTACATCTCGCACTGTATTTCTATGCTATTGCTAATGAGAATTGCTTAAATGGTGAGTAGCGATGCTAACATACAGCAAAATAGTAACCTGAGAATGGAAAACAAATGGTTGTGAGTAGTTGAGAAATGCAAAAGGATTGGATATTTTTTTGGAAATGTTTTGCATTCATTTGGGAATTCTGTTTTGAAAAATGTGCAATAGGAATTTGGGCAAAGTGAAAAATGGTTATGTAGATGTGCCCAATGAGCTAAACAGTTTGAAGTTGGAACGGTTTAACTCGGTCGAGAAATGTGGAAGGATTTTATTAAAAAACAGACTTAAGAAAATGAAAAGCGTCCGCATAAATTTGGATAAAATGTGGAAAACAGTGGGAATTTGGGAACTTATAAAAAGTTCCTAAGGTGTCCTGAATGGACTGAATTGTTTGATGTTGGAACGGTTTAGATCGGTTGAGAAATGTGGAAGGATTCTGGTAAAAAAAAAAAAAAGAAAAAAATGTATGTTTGACTGGTTATCAGTTAGCTAAACTGTGAAATTGAGATACCGTACGTTTCTTAGCTGTCTTTGTGGATTTTGTAGTGATGGACAAAGTTTGATGTCGTAGTTATTGTCTCTCTTATTTTTGAGTTACAAACCTTGCATGTTGCCATTCTCTGTTTCCCAATTTGATATTAAAAAAAAAAAAAAAACATAATCCATGAATCCAAATGTAATAATCTTGTGTCAATCAAATGTACTAAACAGGCAACAATAGTTTTTGTTACTTACAGTGAGTATTTCACTAGTTTTAGTCCCAGGTCCTAAAACTGTCATGTGACCAACTACAACTACACACCTATACAGTACACATGCATATGCCTGATTTTATTTTTTGCAAAAACGATTCTGTAGTTGTGAACTAGGAGGTCATCATTTGAGCAGAAGGCTGTTTAGAACCGCAGTAAACGCTGTTTGTCTATGTGTACAATGCATGTCTGTCTGACATCATAACACAGCTGGACTCTTCTCACTTTTTTTTACCGGCAGCGTTAATGTGTGAGGTCGCTTGGTCATAAACATCGACGAGCACTGTGCGGCTGTGCGATAAACGTCCCTCCTTGGGATCGTCCGGTCCAAGACGTCGCACTCTTATTAACAGCTACGATCGCGCGTTTTTTTAAAGTGCCACGCAAAAATTGACAACGTAGTCATTAGTAGCGTAGTTGTGTCTACAAAGAGTAGTACTGTGACCACATGGCTTTAAATTCTAATGCAAACACAGCAACAATCACAAGTAGGGTAGTTTTGTGTACAACAAAAATCCCAAATTGCTTCTTCTTTTTTTTTTTGCAAAAAGCAATACTGGGAACATACAACTTTAAAATTACACATCAGGAACGATCACGCTGTTTTGTTTCAAAAAAGCAACACTGTGACCGCACGGCTTTGAAATTCTTTGCAAAGACAACAACAGTAACGTGTGACATAGTTTTGTCTACAAAAAGCAGCACTATGACCACATACAGGTAGCTTTAAAATTCCATGAAAACGACTACAAACACAGGCAGCTATGTTTTGTCTACAAAAAGTCATACTGTGACCATATGGCTTTACAAATCTATGACAATGGGCAACAACAATCTCAGGTAGCTTAGTTTTGTTTTAAAAAAAACGGTGATGAGAAATTCTATGCAAAAGACGACAACGATCCCATGTGCCACAGTATTGTTTACAAAAAGCAGAATTATGACCACACAGCTTTAAAGTTCAATGCAAAAGACAACAACAATGGTACATGGTCTAGTTTTGTTCACAAAAAAACAGCACAATGACCACATGGCTTTAAAATTCCCCACGAGAGACGACAACAATCACATGTGGTTACTTTGTATAGAAAAGGCAAAAGAAACTAAGGTCCCAGAGACTTGGAGCCACTGAGGTCTTCCGGCTGTGTGTTTCCCAGGTTCCCGCTGGAAAGCGATGACCAATCAGGAGAAGCAGCCGTACTACGAGGAGCAAGCGCGCCTCAGCAAGATCCATCTGGAGAAATATCCCAACTACAAGTACAAGCCGCGACCCAAGCGGACCTGCATCATCGACGGCAAGAAGCTGCGCATCGGCGAGTACAAGCAGATGATGCGCTCGCGCCGTCAGGAGATGAGGCAGTTCTTTGTCGGGTCAGTGCAGAGAGTAGTGGGCGCTCCACAATGTTGGGTGTGTCCATCTTTATGTTCTGAGCTGCTACGCAATTTATTTCTTCCGTGCAGTCTTCACTATTTAAGATGATCTTACATTATGCGACGACAGTGTCTTGAATGATGTTTAAGCTTCTTAGTAGAAGCTGATGTGTTTTTGCTCCACAATCTTGTGTTCCTCCACCTTTATTTCCTGTGGCACTGTGAAACAATTTCTTTCCTCCCACACTGCCTCGAATCATACGTTATGTGGAGATGATGTGTTTAACAACAATTAGCATTCCAGTGAACTCTGACATGTAGTCACTCCGCACTGTTGTGTGCGTCCATCTTTAAGTTGCGTGCAGGGACGCAACTTATTTGTTCCACCAAATCTGTAGTATTGAAGAGGATCATTCATAATGTGGCAGATTAGTGTTCTAGTTGACTCTGACAGTTTGCCGGGCCACAATGTTGTGTGCGTCCATGTTTATGTTCCAGATAGCGACACGACATATTTGTTTCACTAGATCTGCAGTATTGCACAAGATTGTACGCTACGTGGAGACGGCATCTTTAACGACAATTTAGCTTTCCAGCAGACTCTGATGTGGTCACTCCACAATGTTGTCATCATCCATGTTTGTAGATCCACGTACTTGCCCAGCCCGATCTGACACAGATCTTACATTACGTAGAGTTTTGTGTTCCAGCAGACACTGACATGTGATTGCTGCAACATGTTGTGTATATCCAGCCTGCGCATATAAAATCAGAAATGTCACAATGCTCTTGACGCAAGGCCTTTTTCCTGGCTCGTAACATCCGACGATAAAAGAAATATTTCAACTTGGGTCTATTTGTTGGAGTAGAAATACAAACTTCTCAGAATTCCCTGAGCTCCTTATTTCCCCCCGTTAAGAACACGACACGTGTGCCACAAAAGCAGAAAACGGTGGCATGGTCCTAATGGAATCCAGGCCGCGGGACACATTTAAAAGCCGTCAGCGTCTCACGGATGGATTTAGCAGAAGGCTTCCAACGGGAGCCATTTTTAATAGCGTGTCATTTATTAAAAAGAGGACAATGCAGGCGAGCTTGCGGCCGCTGGAATTGGACGCAGACAGACGCGGTGGAATATGAAATGTAAGCAGATGTTTGAATTCTACATTGACTGTGTGTGCGTGCGTGTGTGCGTGCGTGTGTGTGGTCAAGCTAATGCAAAGAGAAGCCTGTCATTGAAGGAGGCCTGCGCTTTCGATCAGTGCCGCGCCACCCGACCGACCGACCAACCAATCGCCCTCTCCGACAAGACAGCTGTTGTTGTTGTTTTTTTTTTTTAGTAGAGTGTTACACATCGAAAGTGTCAGATTGAATGGCGCTAATTGACGATACAGAAGAGAGAAAATTGCCGAGCTCACCACTTCTCTTCGTTGCACAAATCACTTCATTGTACAGTAGTGCCTCGTCTTACAAGTGTAATTCGTTCCATGAGCAAGTTTTTAACTCATTTTACTTATATGTCAAATCAATTTGCCCTCTGAAATTACAGTGTTCCCTTGCTCTACCGCGGTTAACCTATTGTGGATTCAGTGCATCGCAGACTTTTTCCATAATCGTATCATTCGCACAATTTTGAGTGCGTGCTGTAATTTCTGTGTGGTATAATAAACACTTCCTCGCTTCAAACAAAACTGTAAACAAAATCAAATCAAATAAATCATTTTCAAAACACATTACAAGGAATAAAATGTACATTGCGCACTACTGTATGTTTAAGAGTTTAAAGGTGTTTAAGAGTATAAAAAGTGTATGGTAGAGGTCAATAGGAGTGTGGGAAAGATGACTAAGAGTCTGAGGAGGTTCATACAGCTTTAAATAATGTTTAATTAATCCCTCCAAAAAATTGTGGTCGTTGTTTTTGTGACATGTTTTAAGTAAAGGCAAAAAGCACCGTGCTGTATAATAATATAGTGAAACATAATAAAAGAGAATTTAAAGAGATTTTTTTTTTTTTTATAAATTGGACTTTCTTTTCTGTAAGCGCTGTTGGATGTGAGCCTTTTAGGGCGAGTGAGTGTCTGAGCTCTCAGTGCATCAGCAACTGTAGCTCTCCTTGCCAACATGCGAGGGCATTACAGAGTCCTCACTAAAACCAAGACCACATCAGTCCAGTCCTCAGATCCCTACACCGGTTGAGGATAATGAATATCAGAGACCTCCTCCATGAGTATGAACCATCCAAAACATTGAGGTCTTCTGAGACAGGTCTGCTCACCGTTCCTCTTGGAGCAACTGAAGATGGAGAGGCGGCTTTTAGTTTTTATGCCCCCAAACTCCCAGAAAACTGTAGCTCAGCTGAGACACTGAGTTTATTTAAATCCATCCATCCATCCAATTTCTGAGCCGCTTCTCCTCACTAGGGTCGCGGGCGTGCTGGAGCCAAGGTTCAAAACTCACCTGTTCAATATTGCTTTTAAGTAGGTTTTTGTATTGACTCATTGTATTTTTAACTTTTTTCTTTCTTTGTTTAACATCTAAATTATTAGTTTTGATAATTTTGTATATTGCGTTTTTTCAACTGTTTTCTTCTGTTCTTCTGTTTTAAAACCTCTGTAAAGCACTGAGTCACCCTGCTGTTGAATTGTGCTACACAAATACATTTGCCTTACCTTGCCTTATAGTACTTTAATTGATCCTTTTTTTTTTTTTTTTCATTTCACTCAAGCGCCAGTATAGCTGACGCTGGCTCATAACTCAAATTTTGGCTTACAACACAAAGCTCAAAATTGACCAAGCGATGGTTCGCAAACTCGCAAGTTGGGGCGCTCGTCAAATGAAAGTACTGTTGTGTAACTATCCTGACTGTGGATTATGTGTAGCTGTGTTGATGCAACGTGGCGGCTATTATGAATATTGGCAAAAGGAGAGATAATGTAAATATGATATGACATTACGACTGAGGGTACCACGGATTTGATTGACTATTTGGATTATTTCGAGTCGCTGTGTTCATTTCTATAACGCACAGTGGCAGTTACCATAAATAACTGGCGAGAGGAGCCGTTGCATAAATTACAGCACATATAAAATAAAGTGGTAGGTACCCTTACTTGCGAGTACCTCAACTTCCAAGTTTTTCAAGTTTTATGAGCCACCGCTGAGTCGATATTTTGCTTTGTGTTGCCAGAAAAAAATGTGAGTTAAAAGCGAGGCTTCAGATACGACACCGTTCAAGTGAAGTAGGAAAAAGCAAAAAAAACAAGCAATGAAGGTACTGTAATTCCCTCGCACGTGGGCAAAGAGAGCTACAGTCGCCAATGCTCGGTTGTTTATTTTACGGGAAAATAGACATGCGAAATGAGACCACTTACAAGGAGCTGCTATAAACCAAAATTCACACCAAGACACTCACACGCAGACGAACCGGCCACTCATTAGGCCACACCCTTTAAAGGTGCACATCCAACTCATGAATAAGACAGTGCAGTACGTACAGTAATTCAACGTTAAAAAGCCAGTTTACTTCTTTACACTCTACGTATTTTATTACGTTTCATTATGTTCTTCTACAATACAGTGTTATTTTTTTATTTTTTTTAAACTCGTGACAAAAAATGTTGTCCAGGCCGGACGACGAATAACAAAAATCTGCAAATAACAGGCAGCCGTTATAATTGCGTTGGGAGAAAATAATAATTTAAACCCCAAACATGATTGAATAAACGGTTTTAAACTGCCAGTGTTTAAAAAGCGCCAAAAAAGAAACAAAAAAAATATCTGCAATCCACATGAATCCGCAGGTGCCGAACCGCAAGTATGCGGGGGTCCACTGTATTAGGTGTTGTGGAATCTTGATCTTGATGTTAGGTTTAATTCATTGATGTTGTACCAATCACATGACACATACCCTTGTAATCACATTCCATATTGCATCCCACAGGCCTCAGGCTCCGCATCCCCTGGGCAACAACGAGGGCGGCATGGATGTCTACCCGGGCACCATCACCACGGCGACGGCCACCACCCCCTCACCCCACCTGACCTCGGACTGCTCCAGCAACTCGGCCAGCCCCGAACCGGCCGCGCCCGTCATCCAAAGCGGGTATGACATGGTCAAGGCCGAGCCGGCCGACGACGACACGGACATGTACGACGACTTCGAGGACGAGCCCAAATCGGACTACAGCAGCGAGCAGGAGACGCGGCAGGACATCAGCGCCAACTGAGCGCGCTCGCAAAATACGTTCAAATGACTTTTTTGAGGACAACCTTAACGACAAGGGGTCGGAAGCTGCGACAACTCCGGCATCACGTGACCGCATTGTTTTGTATTGTTTTGTTTTGTTGCAACCAGCATGCATGGTCTCTTCAGCAGCTATTTGGTCTTAAGTGTTTTAAAAGGAGTGAGCTCGTTTCATTTTTTATTTGCATTTTTCGATGATCTTGCTGTTTTTATTACTTTTTTGTGTTTTATTTTGATTGGATTTTCGCCGGACGGGCCGCCCGTTGGGTGCCTGTACAAAAACTCTGGACTGGCACACCTTGATATTTGAGAAGATTTAATATTAAAAAAAAAAAAAAAAAGAACAAAAAAAGAATCTTAGCTCTTGTAATCTTACAGTCTTACATTCATGTCTCAAACAAACACAGCACATCAAATTTATTGTTGTTATTATTATTATTAATATTATTATACTTACATGATATGATATGATATGATATGATATATCCCAGCTCAGGTATGATGTGCCAGCTTGTGAATGTGTTTTGTTTTTGTACGATGAGAGATGTCAATTGTTATAACTGTCAATCAATTCCCATATGACATAATATTACTTCTTATCGTTATTGCTACAGATTTTACACAAAATGTGCCAAACCTACGTTCACATTCACTCGGTATTGTGTAGTCTTAACTTCCACAAATGCTGCAAAAAAAGTCTTACAGGTTTAAGCTTCTCGGCACCGATTCGGTGAACCACATTGCCCGGAATTCCTTGAGGCCAAACGCCATCTTGTTAGCTCTTACAACAGTAACAATTCATTCAGCGTGATGGCGCTACTGTAAGATGAGAAAGTTTCTCATCACTGTATTTCTAATTGTTTTCCATTGGTACGAAAAATGTATTATTTTGCCTGGTGGACATCTCTAACTGTCTCAGCCTAGGGTATGTGACTTACACCAAACTTGTGTTCTAAAAAAACGATATATTACGTAGTACCGGTCTTTTTTTTTTTTTTTACCTAGCATGTATAGTTGGAAATAATTTATTAAGGAAAACAATTGAGGGAAAAACTGTGCTGTTTTTATTTGAACACTGTCCATGGTCTTAGCTGCTATTTAGAAAAAAACCCAAAAAAATTTTTTTTTTTTTTTTTTTTTTTGCAGCTTTACTGTTTAAAAACAAATTCAGCCCTTAGTCTTAACTGTAAGGCCATTTTCGCCAATCAGAAGCTCAAAGGAAGTAATTTTCAGGAAAAGACACCATATCAATGATGACATTGACAGCATACATGTTAATACTGGGTTGTTGTTTTTTAAATCCTGACTGTAGTGTCCCAAACAAATCTCTTTTCAAATTAACAGCAATTCAAATTTAAATAAGAGGTAAAGCCCTTAGTCCTCACTGCTAAGCAGAAGCCTGAAGAAAGTCACAATTACAACAATGGTAATGACAGTTAACTGTAGTGTCTGAAAAATAATTTTCCCCCCCAAAAAATCTAGACACAATAACAACAATGGCCAGGACAGTCAAGGGGACTTCCGTTTAAATTTCACACATGCAATTCCCTCTCCTTATAACAGTCAGGGCCTTTTAGCCAATCAAAAACTGTAAATCATTTTGTGGAAAGACAATAACAACAATTTGAAGTGTAAAATTAAAGAAAAATAACTGTGAATGCATGTATTAAAAAAAAATACATTTTCCCCATTTAAAAAAGTGTTTAAAAAAGTTCTTTAAACACTTAACGTAACTGTAGTCAGAAAACGAGAAACATAACAACAAAAATAAATGAAGGAAAAGGTAAAATAATGGATTGATAGTGAAGTGGACTAATTTTGACCATGATACCTAAGTAGAAGAGGATTTTTTGTGGTTTTGTTTTCCTGTCATTTTGGAAATGATAAAATAGTTTACAGTAGACAAAAGGCCAAGAATTCATCGTAAATATAAATATTTATATTAATCTACATAGATGCAGTGTTTGACATGGACATGGTCTCAGTAAAGCACCCCGATTTGAGCACTCGTTATTTTCCCTCTTCTGGTGTCATGCTGGTTTTATTTTATTTTTGGCATTTTGAACATCTTTCCACTTTCTACACTCATTACCTCTGTTTTTGTTGAGCTTTTTTTTTTTTTTTTTTTTTTTACTATTAATATTATAAAGACGAGCTTCACAAGCTGAGCCTCAGCATCACTCGCATGGCAGGCCAACTCCTGCTCGCCTCACACATCCTAAGCACTGGATAGAGCTTTTTACATTTTAGTTTCTTTTTATGTTCTCTTATGACTGAGGTGATATTGTTGTTTTTGGTCCCACGTTGTCGTCGCGTCGGCCAGCAGGTTTTTGTTTTTTGTTTTCCTCTGATGTGGCCCCTGTTAAACCTCATGACATACATACACTTCTTTTTGTGATGACTATTTTTGTTTCAAATTGTGCGTTTTAACATTTCATTGTATTTATTAGCCAGCTGTGGCTCTAAAAAGTGTCAGTACATGGCATACTGGTGAGAAAGACAATCAAAGAAAAATAAGAAATAAATGAGAAATAAAAACTGCAGACTCGGAAGATTTTCATGTGGTTTTATTTTAGTTTAGTCTATGCATAGATTTTAGCAACAATAACTACAATAAGTCACGGATCCACACAACTTAGTAGGATTTCATGCAAAAAGTGCATGTGTATTGATTGTGAAATTGTAGGGTGGGAGAAATTGTAAGGGGTTAAAAAAACTATGGTACAATATAGTGAATTCGTGGCAATTTATAAAGCATTTTGAGCACATTTTTTTGTAGTTGTCAGAAAATACAATCATGACTATTGAGAGAATTCTTACCTACAAAATTTTGAGGTAAAACGAAATTGAAGTCTTGGCTCTAAAAAGTGTCAATACTTGCCGTACTTATATGAAAGATAGTCGAGAAAGAAAATATAATAATTCACAAATACAATTATTTCAGCCATAATCATTACAATAAATCACAGATCCACACAATTTAGTGGATTTCATACAAAAATAAGTGAATGTAATGAGCAAAAAAGTAACATTATAAGGTAAAAGTAATTGTAAAGAGTTAAAACTATGCTCCAATATTTTGAATTTGTGACAATTTACAGAGCATTTTAGCACAGCGGCGCCACCATTTTTTCGTGGTTGCAGAAAAATAACCTGATTGTTAAAATTATTCGCACATGCAAAAACGTTTTGCATTTGACATTACAAAAAGTCATGGATCCACACAATTTAGCAGTATTTCATACGATACTATGAGCAAGAAAGTGACACTGTGGGTGACTAGGAGGACAAGTAAAGGTTGACATTATGGTAACTGTAAATAATTTGTTGAAATTTAAAATAAATAATTTAAAGTTAAGTTCTTTCAGACTACCATCGTCACCACTAAATCATAGACCTTGCCAGAAAACAGTCTAACTTATAAAAACATTCTTACACATGATATGATATACATGATATATTTGGGGTGTTTTTTCTAAAAAATAAAAATAAAAAAATAAAAAAAAGTGTCAGTCCATTTCATAGTGGTGAGAAAGACAATCAAGAAAATGAAGAAATAAATCAGAAATAGCAGACTTTTCAGATTTTCATCCACCAGACTACTATGGTGTGTTGAGCATTTGTCGTCTTTGTCCGCATATGTGCGCCATGTTGGGCGTTTTGTGTGAGTTGCAGGTGCCACTGCTAGAGATTTGCTTCCATGACTGCATCGGTAAGTGTGCCAATGTCTTTCCACACTTCTAATTATTTCCAAGACACGGATTTCTTTTTTCCAAACTTGAGCTTTTTTTCCACGTCTTCTTTATATTTTGGTGGCCGGTTCCAGTAAATGTGGCCTATTGTTCCACCGTGCGTGTGTGCGTGCGTGCGTGAGGTCATGCCACACATCCTGACTTTGCGGCGAGCGGCAGCCGATCCCGCCATCTCCTCTGCTGCCACATCGTAAATCCTAATTGTAATTCCCAAAAGGACTTTCGCGCCACCCTGTGTGGAGCGACGCCCCTTTTGTGTGTGCAGCCAAGTGCGTGTGTGTTTTATTTTTATGAAGTCTGTACGCGAAGATTTCACAAGCTACATCATTACCATAATGCCAGAGTGGAGCCACACAAAACACTTTCATGCAAAAAGTGTATGCAATTAGTCTGAAAGTGACATTTTAAAGAGACTTGAAACTGAAAACGGATGGATGGCTCGATGGACGGATGGATGGATGATGATGTTGATGATGATGATGATGGAAGACGATGAAGGAAGACTATGATGATGATAATTGGCAACGACCTGTGGAGTTCCACAGAGTTCAATCATTGGACCCCTCTTCTTCCATTAAGCCAGCTAATACGCAACTAGAAAATGTCCTACCATAACTATGAAAATGAAACTCAGATCTACGTGTCACTGACAGCAGGTGAACATGGGCCTGTAGATTCACTGCATTTGGACAGGTTCTTTGCGAGATCTACGCCTGTTGGTCTGTGAAAGGTAATGAGGGAATCTCAAAAGAGTGAAGAGTAGATATTTTTGTGTTATTTATTTATCCATTCATCCATTTTCTGAGCCGCTTATCCTCACAAGGGTCGCTGCTAGAGCCTATCCCAGCTATCATCGGGCAGGAGGCGGGGTACACCCTGAACTGGTTGCCAGCCAATCGCAGGGGACATATAAACGAACAACCATTCGCACCTACGGGCAATTTAGAGTCTTCAATTAACCAACCATGCCTGTTTTGGGGATGTGGGAGGAAACCGGAGTGCCCGGAGAAAACCCACGCAGGCACGGGGAGAACATGCAAACTCCACACAGGCGGGGCCGGGGATTGAACCCAGGTCCTCAGAACTGTGAGGCAGACGCTCTAACCAGTCGTGCCGTGTATTATTTATTTATAACATAAAATTTCTTACTGCTGTAACACCTGAATTTCCTGCACTTTCACTTTTCTCTGAAACATTGATTAAGAATGAATCATCCGTTTATTAATGTCAGAGAGGCTCATTGTTACTAATCTAATATAGAAAATGATGTAAGGTTATTCTTGGCCAAAATGTATACTATTTGTGCATCGACAAGTGTTCTAATCGTACATTCTGAAGAAGAATCCACTATTTCATCAGTGCTAAAGTGATATACGCAATTACCCACGCTTTAAAAAAAAATGGTCTTGAAACAGCATTTAATTGAAAAACCACCGTGCGCAACAAAAGATGCAAGGACTCAAAAGAAAAACGTAAAAAACAAGTTAGTGTGTACATACATTAGCTAGCATCGTAATGAAAAGTGGTGGCGCGTATACTGTAAATTGTGAAGGAGTATTGGCAGAACAGCAGGGTCAGCAGCCTTGGCAAGCCTTTGACAATAACACCCATCTAAATGCAATGCCCGCATAAAAGAATGTTTTAATAAATATTAAAAAACATCTAAGAGCTTTAGCTACGCACGTGTTTGGAAGGGTGGTATAAAGGCCTATACTTATCTTTTAATGCAATTAGAGGAAATCTACAGCAATTTTTTTCCGGCAAAATGACGATGGACAAAAGGCCAATTCTTTCGTCTTTCAGGCAAAGTCCTTGGGTCCTTTTAAGTGCGATAGTCTACTAATTAAATATTATACGTGCAAGATGGGGACGGGGGGAGAGAATGCCACTTTAAAAGTAACGCCGATTGTTTGAATCAAAGACACAGCTGCAGCCTTGGTGAGTGGAGCGATGTTCCCACTGTGGCCATGTGCAAAGAATGCCATTCTGGCCGCTACATTTACCATCGCGGACAAAATAAATGTAATTTTTAGCACAGTGAACGCTCACTATTCCCGGGGATTAGGGACCAAGCCCCAAGGGGAAGAGAAAACATTTTCTCCACCCCCAAAACATTTAGAATTGCCTGTGTTAACATTTTAACCCTAAATATACCAAAAACGATGATATCCTAATACTTATTTCAAACCAGTACATTTGGTACCTGGGTCTTAATCCACCTCTATCATGTTGCAATTATCGAACCATGTATACTATACAAAAACACAATATAACAGCACACAACTGTGCCATGTACAGTACATCACCTAGAGCAGTTCAGAATCAAAATTTAACTAATAACGTGGTACATACGTTGGGGTTCACCCCGGTGGACGAAAGGGTAGCCTCCCTCCGCCTTCGGGTGGGGGGGACGGGTCCTGACTGTTGTTTGTGCCTATGCACCTAACAGCAGTTCAGAGGACCCACACTTTTTGGAGTCCTTGGAGGGGGTACTGGAGAGCGCTCCCGCTGGGGACGCCATTGTTCTGCAGGGTGACTTCAATGCTCACGTGGGCAATGACAGTGAGACCTGGAAGGGCGTGATTGGGAGGGACCCCCCCGAACAGAACCCGAGCAGTGTTCTGTTATTGGACTTCTGTGCTCATCACGGATTGTCCATAACGAACACCATGTTCAAGCATAAGGGTGTCCACACGTGCTCTTTGCACCAGGATACCCTAGGTCGCAGTTCAACGATCGACTTTGTGGTCGTGTCATCGGACTTGCGGCCACATGTCTTGGACACTCGGGTAAAGAGAGGGGCGGAGCTGTCAACTGATCACCACCTGGTGGTGAGTTGGCTCCGATGGTGAGGGAAGATGCCGGTCCGACGTGGCATGCCCAAACGTATTGTGAGGGTCTGCTGGGAACGTCTAGCGGAATCCCCTGTCAGAAGGAGTTTCAACTCCCACCTCCGACAGAACTTTGCTCATGTTCTAGGGGAGGCGGGGGACATCGAGTCCGAGTGGACCATGTTCCGCGCCTCCATTGCTGAGGCGGCCGACCTGAGCTGTGGCCGTAAGGTGGTTGGTGCACACCAACGGTGAAGGATGCCGTCAAGCTGAAGAAGGAGTCCTATCGGGCCTTTTTGGTCTGTGGCACTGCTGAGGCAGCTGATGGGCATCGGCTGGCCAAGCGGAATGCAGCTCTGGTGGTCGCTCAAGCAAAAACTCGGGCATGGGAGGAGTTCGCTGAGGCCATGGAGAAAGACTTCCGGACGGGTTCGAGGAAATTCTGGCGTCTCAGGAGGGGGAAGCAGTGAACCATCAAGTCTGTCTATAGTGGAGATGGGGCGCTGCTGACCTCGACTCAGAAAGTAGTGAGCCGGTGGGGAGAATACTTTGAAGACCTCCTCAATTCCACCGACACACCTTCCCATGAGGGCGCAGTCTGGGTTCGCTGAGGCGGGCTCTCCTATCTCTGGGGTTGAGGTCACCAAGGTGGTTAAAAAGCTCCTCGGTGGCAAGGCCCTGGGGGTGGATGAGATTCGAGTTCCTCAAGGCTCTGGATGTTGTGGGGCTGTCCTGGTTAACACGCTTCTGCAACATCGCATGGACATCGGGGACAGTTCCTCTGGATTGGCAGACTGGGGTGGTGGTCCCCCTTTTGTGTTACGCTCGTCGAACTAGGTTGAAACAAGTTTTTCTCTCATCAACCAATCAGACAACAGAATAATGCTGATGTCATGGACGGTCAAAGAAACGGACACATTGCTGATATAGTTCAAATTAGATCGACCAGCACTACTCATTCTGAAGGCCCGGGGGCAGTTTAGATTTACTTGGCAACACATAGAGACTGAAATCTAGCATCCACATAAACATACTGAAAGTTGTGCAGCCAAGAGAAACGCTACAAAATGAAGAGAATAGAATTTTGGGAATGAATTAATACATTTTATGGAACAAATATTAGAATTTAGGTGGTAAATGTCAGTGCTTCTGAAAGTGTTTAGACAGGGAGAGAAGACCTTGCTGACCTTGACTAGTGGAGGAGGTGTCCATTACATACAAATCTTTCAGGCTTGGTCCCTAAACCCTGTATTAGCCTTTTTTTTTTTTTTTTTTTTTTTTTTTTTTAAAGGCAGATTTTTTGGGGGGAATGAATTATTAAAAATAACACTGAAATGTGAAGCTAATGTTGAATGTCATATGATGTGATGTGTTTACAAGCAATATAAAAGCTTCAAAACCTTTGTTGAATTTTATTTTTTAACTTTTAGGATTTATCTGGATTGTGTGTGTGTGTGTGTGTGTGTGTGTGCGTGTATATGTGCGTGTGTGTTTGTGTGTGTGTGTGTGTGGTGTAACAGAGTGAAGTAAAATGAGATTAAGAGCTTTGTGATGATGTTTAGGCCAACGCGGGCACCACGGCGTTGGAAACAATGCACTCATGGAAAGAAAGTCTTTCATTCATTTTGGCCTACGACGATTGTTTGAGAAGCGTTGCCGTTCTTTTTTCTTGTGTTACCATAGTTGATGTTGACGGAACGATTAAACGATCAGCAGACGTCATCAAGGTTACGCTCGTTAATGAATGTCGTTAAATGACGATTAGTTGTACGTTTCATTTGAAACGGATGATTGTTGTTGGCCTCTGTACATAATGTTTCCATTTATTAATTTTCAATAAAGCACACACGGTACTATAGGAGCCAATGAACTCATTTGCACAGCGGTGTAAAAATATACATTTATTTATCTTAAAAGCATACTTCTTTTTTTATTGTTCATTATATTTATGGCCACAGAGTGCCTTATTTTACAAATATTTACTGTAATTATGTGTTGGTTAGTGATAGTGTATGTTCCGACTTAAGTACTAATTCGGGTTACGATACAGACATAGGTATGGAATGCCGTTGTATAACCAATGACCCCATCAAATAGTCATTCACTCATTCATTCCCTAGTCCCTAATTATTCTACAGTACAATGAACCCCTGCTATTCACAGGAGATGGGACAAAGCCCTGCCACGTGTAGCAAAAATAACTAAAATAAAAAATAACAACAGATTCACGCATGGGCAAACAAATACAGTATGCGCACTAGCACTTTACATATAGGTAATTGAAAACCTTTTTAGATGGGGCGTCAATTACATGCAGATTTTGCCTATCCGTGGCAGGGCTGTATATAATAAAAAAAATATTTCCCTAAAAAAATTTTTTTTTTTAAATGGATCGGGAGAAAGTACTGCAAATAACCGGGTTTTTCCGCAAGCAACGAGGGATTGGTTCCCCCCAAAAATCTGTGATTAGGTAAATCTGCGAATGGTAAACCACGAATATGTGGGGGTCCACTGTATACTGTAGTACACTCATCAGTCCAATGTAAAGTACTTTGGAACATCACTCGGGCATTAAAGGGACACTGTAGGAATTACTCCCATGCAACAACGGTAGCCATCGTATATCAAAAGAAAACCTCGAACAACAACAACACTGTCTAACAAAACTGAATGAAAAACGTTAGCTTTATGCTAATTTAGGCAGTGTTGACTTACCTGACATGGAGAAAGCTGGCAACTTCATTTTCAAGATGGCAGACTGTCATGGCGCTCCCCTACTAAGTTACCACTCTTATGTATAAATAAATGTAAACTGAGCAATCGGGGGAGAAGATCCTTGGTGAGAGAGGTAAAGAAGAACCCAAAGATTACTGTGGCTGAGCTCCAGAGATGCAGTCGGGAGATGGGAGAAAGTTCTAGACAGTCAACCATCCCTGCAGCCCTCCAACCAGTCGGGGCTTTATGGCAGAGTGGCCCGACGGAAGCCTCTCCTCAGTGCAAGACAAAAAAAAAAAAAAAAACACCTGAAGGACTCCAAGATGGTGAGAAATAAGATTCTCTGGTCTGATGAGACCAAGATAGAAATTGTTGGCCTTAATTCTAAGTGGCATGTGTGGAGAAAACCAGGCACTGCTCATCACCTGTCCAATACAGTCCCAACAGTGAAGCATGGTGGTGGCAACATCATGCTGTGGGGGTGTTTTTCAGCTGCAGGGACAGGGAGACTGGCTGCAATCGAAAGAAAGATGAATGCGGCCAAGTACAGCGATATCCTGGACGAAAACCTTCTCCAGAGTGCTCAGGACCTCAGACTGGGCCGAAGGTTCACCTTCCAACAAGACAATGACCCTAAGCACACAGCTAAAATACCGAAGGAGTGGCTTCAGAACAACTCTGTGACTGTTTTTGAATGGCCCGGCCAGAGCCCTGACTTAAACCCAATTGAGCATCTCTGGAAAGACCTGAAAATGGCTGCCCACCAACGTTCACCATCCAACCTGACAGAACTGGAGAGGATCTGCAAGGAGGAATGGTAGAGGATCCCCAAATCCAGGTGTGAAAAACTTGTTGCATCATTCCCAAAAAGACTCATGGCTGTATTAGCTCAAAAGGGTGCTTCTACTTATTACTTAGAAAAGGGTCTGAATACTTATGGCTGTGTGATATTTCAGTTTTTCATTTTTAATAAATCAGCAAAAATTTCAACAATTCAGTTTTTTTTTCTGTCAATATGGGGTGCTGTGTGTACATTAATGTGGGAAAAAATTAACTTAAATTATTTTAGAAAATGACTGCAATATAAAAAAAGAGTGAAAACTTTGAGGGGGTCTGAATACTTTCCGTACCCACTGTATATAAACACATCGATTTTGGCCAGTAAACAACTGAAAATGTTACAGTGTCCCTTTAATTATGTTATTGCTCCCGCGTAATTACAACGTGCTGGATCAACGTCAGATGGTGGACCATCTGTAACAAACATCGAACAAACAAAAAACTATATTTTACAGTGGGGATAGGGACCAGGCCCGACCACGAAAAGCAAGAATACTGCGACTAATTGAAAGTCTTTAGAATAAAAGAAATGAAATTTTACCGCAAATAAGGAGGGGTTCACACGAACAACGGGGGATAGGTTCCCCAGAAAAATCCGCAGATAGGGGAATCAGCAAATGCCAAACTGCAAATATGCAGGGGTCCACTGTATTTTATTGTTTGAAGCTATGTGCATTTTTTTTCCAAATTAATACAAAGGAGTTTACTTCCATCCGTGTTGTGAAGTGTTGCTCTACTTATATATTGAAGATATTTTCACGCCACAACTCATGAATCGGTGCAATTCATCATGGGATGTTTTGTGTTTCTAGTGACCATCGGTTGCTCGCCACTTTTCAAAAGGCATTCTTTGATACATTGAGGGCACTATATGGAAGATAATCTTTACTCACTATACAGTACATTCAAACAGCACTATTAAATGGCAAAGTCACTACATAGGGTGCTACAGTATACAGTGGATAGGGATTAATTCCTTGCACAGCCCTTGATTTTCCCTCAGTCATAACGCCGTAAAGCTTTCAGTCATTACGGGGATTTGGGGGGATTAAAAACACATGAATCGAAGATACTTTTTGTTTTACAAAGTGCTTGTTCACATGAATGAAGTTGAAGAACAGCAGATCAGTGCTGGTTTCGACGGGCACTCCGAGACCGAGACAAGACCTTCAAAATGTGGTTTGTGGATATTAGAACAGTACAGGGTTGCCAGCCAATCGCTTGGCACATACTGTATACCAGACAAACAACCATTCACAATGTGGACAATTACCGTCTTCAATTATCCCAAGAAGAATCTTTTTTAGGATGTGGGAGGAAGCTGGAGTCCCTGGAGAAAGTCCACGCAAGCACAGGGATGCCATGCCAACTCCACAGAGGAAGGCCAGAGTAGAAATTTGAGCCCATAAACTTTGAACTCTGGGGCAAATGTACTAACCTCTTGTCAATTCATTTCAATAAAAAATATTCTTCTTTTTTCTCAAAGTAGCGGTTCAGGCGCGCCATGGCGTACCTATAACAACAAAAAGCAAACAAGTCCTTAGGACATTGATGGTAAATAGTAGATAAAACGTTCTAGCGGATGTTCTAGTACAATAATAAAGCTGGGCCTACAAATCACTTTTTAATGGCAAAACCTTGAAATAATCCTCAAATCCGGCCCACCGCATCATTTCATTTCAGATCCGGCCCGCCGCATCATTTCATGTGGCCCGCAAAAGCAAATCATATGCGTCGACTTCACGTCTTGCTAAAATACCAAAACTGCAGATTGAGATATTGAAAGCATTTGTTTTTACCAATCCCCCTTTAAAATAAATTGAAAAAAATATTACTGAAAATGTATAAATTATTTTTTACTGACTGATTTCAAAACTAGTTATCCGTTAATTTGTTGTGACTATGCTATATTTGGGGATACATTTATATGGGTTCTTAGTAAGGATATTCAACACCACTTGTTTTTGGACTGTCACTGATGGTGTAGTGGTACACTCGCCTGACTGGTTTGGGCAGCGTGGGTTCAGTTCCCACTTAGTGACAGTGTGAATGTTCGTGGCTATATGTGCCCTGCGACTGACTGGCAACCAGTTCAGGGTGTAGTCCTCCTTTCTCCCGAAGTCAGCTGGGTTAGGCTCTAGTGCTCCGCGACCCTAACCAGGATAAGCGGTGTTGAAAATGGATGGATGTTTTCGGACTGATACCAGTACAAGTATTCACTCCTAATACACCAATACAACTAGTACTTTTCAATTCACACAATGACAGATAATTATGAACAAAGATCTTTCTTTCTGACCCACATAATGATTCAACAATGTGTCAAAGGTCGTGTAGTGCCAACTACTGCCGAGTAGGACTTTATGTCAGGTTTTTTTTTTTTTTTTTTTTTTTTGCCTCAAGTATCTGTGGCTGGTATCAGCAGCCTTCGCAAGTACCCTCTACCTTGAATTGGTACTCGCCCATCCCTAGTTCAGTCCTAACGGTTCTCCGAGCTAAACCATACCTACGATGTGGCCCACCACAAAAATGAGTTTGACACCCTGCCCACAAAATTCAGTGTAAATCAGTTAAACTAGTGTCAGGGGCTGATTTAAAAAAAAAAAAAAAAAAAAACACATTTCAAGGGGCACTACTAAGTGAGTTTTGGGTGTTATTTTTATATTTAGGACCCCCAAAACTCAACATTATAGTTGATTACAAAACTGTACACTGGACAGAAAGAGTGCGTATGTAGCTGTAGTACGTGGTGAGTGTCTACCATTTTATCTATACAAAACACACCATTGGTCAATGTAATGTGGTTTTCCTTACAATTACAGGGTGACTAGGGTGGCCCTTTATTCTCTACACTGTGTGCTAAAAGCAGCACAAATATTTAACAAATGGCCTCTTGTGTCCCTTTGTACATATAAACATTAAGCTGGGACAAAAAAAATAATGGCTGTATTGTGTAAGCGACACATCGCTTAGCTACTGTGCGGCTACACATGTGTCATCCAACAACTCAGTGACCTTTTATTTTCTCCACAGTCTCTTAAAATCATTTGAAAAAGGGACTGGATCATTTGTGAACAATTTAAATACACATGAGCAATAAAGCTGCTGGAAGACATAAAACATTTGGACTTGTTCAAATTGACCCATTCTAAAGTTTAAAATCATTGGGTTTTTTTTAATGTATAAACAAGACAAAAAGGTATTAAAGGTCCCTTATTTTGGCTATTTAGACCTCCATAGAGTAACTCTCTGACATGGAATAAAAGTGTCAATTTCATCTAAAAAAAAAACACCTTGGTTTTGTCATAAAAGTGTCCAGAAAAGGCCCCTTTGACAGCTACTTCTCTTTGATCCAGTTTTGTATCCCTAAAACTTGATTAAACATTTTTCTTCATTTGATTTTTTGGAAATGAATAAACATACAGCCTGTCACAATTATCTTATTAATACGCTTGGGAACTGTTTTAAATTGTGGGAAAATGCACAATGAATCCCCTTTTTAAAAAACTGAAGTGTAAAATGTACAAGTGTAAAATGCAGATAACCACTTGATAGTCAAACATTAACAAAACATTAAAAACATCAATTATTATATATATATTTTAAAAAAGTTAACCATGATTCATATTAACGCAAAAAAGAACCAGAAAAAACTTGTCTACCCTAACTTTGATGTCTTTGTGCTTTGACGCCAGAGAAAAAGCAAAAGCTCCATTCAATGTCGGCTGAACTGAGCTTTATATTGAGAATAATAATTAATCTTTAAGGTTATTTGGACAAGAACCCAACACATGATATTTATCCATTTTCAAGTTTGCATAAAAAAGAAAATCCATGTATTTCTTTTATTCATTTAGTTTTTTCAAAGCAGTGGGGGCAGGTCATGCTTACAAGGACCGTTGGTTTTGTGTTCTCAACAATATGGCGTCAGGTTCCCATTCACTTGTGAAAAACTGCTTTTGTGTTGTGTTAAAACCATATTATCAGACGCCTCGAGGAATGCCATCGCCCTTGGCCATTTTTATAATATCGCTTTTGAAAAATCAGTTCTTTGTTCATCTGAGTTATCACAGACTTCATAATGGTTTGGTTTAAAAAAAATACCAGATTTCACTATGACAATAAACTTTGGTTCAATATTGTATACTACATAAAGAATCTAGCCTATAAAATATAATTATCTCATTATCCTTGAGAGAGTAAAAAAAAACAATAATAAATAAGATGTAAAAAATAAATCCTACCTAGCCATTACAGTTTTTATTTAATTTTCTATTATATTTTCATCCATCCATTTTCTGAGCCGCTTCTCCTCACTAGGGTCCCAGGCGTGCTGGAGCCTATCCCAGTTATCATCGGGCAGGAGGCGGGGTACACCCTGAACTGGTTGCCAGCCAATCGCAGGGGACATACAAACAAACAACCATTCGCACTCATATTCACACCTACAGGCAATTTAGAGTCTCCAATTAATGCATGTTTTTGGGATGTGGGAGGAAACCGGAGTGCCCAGAGAAAACCCACGCAGGCACGGGGAGAACATGCAAACTCCACACAGCCGCGCAGGGCAGGGGATTGAACCCAGGTCCTCAGAACTCTGAGGTTGACGGTCCAACCAGTCGACCACCGGGCCTTATATTTTCATATGGTAAGAATTTGGCAAAGACCAAATAAAAAAATTTAAAAAAATGTTTTTTCAACAGGTCAAACATTTCATAAATGTAAAAATAATAATCAAATAATAATTACATTTTACATTATATTATAAAAAATATGATACAATTATTTAAGATGACCTTGAGTTGCTAAACAGGATCAAAATTAAACCATTGTTTCATAATTGTAATGTAATTTTGCGATACTTAATATCTTATCTACCCATGGTAGATTTCATTGTATTTTTATTTTTTTCTCAAATCTGAATAGGCTACTGTATTTGGGAAAGGAACATTTATGTTTTTCAAACAGGTCAGAGATTATATATCTTATAGAAAAAAGATTATATAGTTTATAGAAGATATTTTAGAAAGATTATATTAAAATATCTATTTATCAAATGTGAATTCATCATTACATTTCACATTACATTGTAAAAAATATGATAAAGTCACAGTATTTTAGCTGGCCTGGACTTTGCTAAAACAAGGTACCACTGCCTGATCAAAATTCTAAATTATATTATTTTTAGCTTTTAGGGTTTTTTTGGGGCCGGTCCGGAGTTCTTAAATTCAGTCAGCATTTATTTGGTATAATTTCAAAGGGGCCATTTCTGCAAATAAATAAAAAAAATATTATCTGTGAAAGTAAAATTGTGCTCTGTCTGGTGAAAAAAAAGAACCCAAATGGCACATTTTACATTTATTGAAATGAAGCACCAGCCTCACAGTCTATCCCATTCCTGTGCACTTTTATTCAAGCTGACACCTCAAAAAGTGGCGTACTTAACGTTTATCATGATCACGAATGAAACCGAGACCTTTTTTTTTTTTTTTGCGAGGGGAAAAATGAAAAGCAGGTATTGCCTTTCACAATGTCCTTTTTGTGCAAAAAGTGGTGGACCTCCTCCTTGTTCATTTCCTCATAATAATGTCTTTGTCAAAATAACAGGGCTGTCTAGCCAGCGCTGCCGCACATCTAAACCGCACACACACACATACACATACACATTCGTGAGCAAAGTAAATATGGAGTCAAGACGTTCCTATTGTCAGTGCACATCTGGCTCGGATTAGAGCACAAGGCCGCACAGACGCCTGTCACTCGTCGGGAAGACGGCGGAGATTTGGCTCAGAGGGATAACAGTCGGAGGAAACGTGTGTACCCCAAACACACATATTTCCATGACTTCAGACAATATTTACAACATTTAGTCGCATGGGTTTCATGGATACTTACCTCTAACTCCAAGTCTGACTTTAGCCCTTCAGCTATCTTCTTAAAGCACTTTGGAGTATAACAATATACCCATGTGTTAAATGTGCCACACACACATATACACGCGCACAAGTGTATGCAGAGTGGCCACACATCAGTCTACTGAAACTCTTGTTAAGAGACACCGTATCCATAGAGCGTAAGATCCAAAGCTGACTGGGTAGAACTAATACGTCACTGTAAAATAAACAAGGATGCAGATAACATTGTCAAATATGCTATCTCCACATAACCAACAAAAAATAAGTTATATAGCTTGCCAGAACACAAACATGGATCCACAAAACATTGTGGAGTCACCATATGTCAAGAGTTAAGGGTCCACATGTCGGAGTCTGTGGCCTTCAGTAGCTCCTTGCAAGTCTTCTCATTTTGTATTTGTGTCTATGACTGTTTCTCCAGTTCAAGTGCATCCATCGGTCATTGTGGCTCTCCTTGAGAGGGCATTAATTGGTCCATTTGTTTTCCACTTCACTTCAGCGGAAGCTTATATAAAGCTCAAGTGTAGCGCAAAATTAAACTAAGTCGAGAAACTCATAAGTTCGGCCACTTAAAAGCCAAGGTACCACTGTATGTGAATTTGGATTAGGGGGGACGCAGATGTTAGCAGGGTCGCCATCCTGTCAATTTCCCATCCTGCTTGGCAACAGTTAGCACTTAAACGAAGGTAACCCGACCCGGGGTCTGTGCACTAACTCAGGGGGTGACCGGGGAGCAGACGGCGGCAGTGGTAGTGGGCTTTCGGGGGACGCGTACGCAAACGTGGCAGCGACGGCCGGGCAGGAACAATAGCGCCTCTGTGCTTCAGCGCCCCTCTGGATCACATTTCCTGCAGGGGTCCGCTTCCAAATGAGGCGAAGGCGCTGCCGTTGATCTCGCAGGCGGTTACGAGGGGGGGCACAGGAGGGTGGGGGTCTGCTGGGTGTCAATAGTGATTTGAATCATCGTGGTAAGTGTGGGCCAGACGCAAAGAAAGATAGGGGTAGAGAATTGTTATCTTTTTCACACAGAGATAGCGCACATTGGGCGCTTCAGAGCCGTTGGCGAAAACTCAGCATTTGTCTGTCTTTCACATCAAACTCAGTCAAGTGTGATTTTGCCACAAATGTGTGCGATTTCAAACAGATCAGAAAAAAGGCAGAAGAATGTTTGTTTTCACTGGTAGTGTGAGAGGGGGTCAAGACTTTTTATACAGAACCCATTAAAGACACTGGAAAGTCAATTCAGAGATTTGTTTCTGTGTAGGTAATACATATTTGAAGATAACTTCTGAAAACATGCAAAGACTGAAAAGTGTGTTGTACTCAATTGTGGAGATATTGCGTTAAATTCTATTTCACCATTTCAGTTTTCCTGATTTCTTTGAGGGTGTGGCTAGAAGTGTCTAGTGACGCACTTTGGCGTTCAGCATGAGTTGCCCCTCCCCCAATAAAGAAGAATTTGAGTACCGTAATTTCTCATGTATAACGCGCACCCATGTGTAATATGCACCCCCAAAGTTGGCCTCGAAATTCTGGAAAACCCTTCTACCTATGTATAATGCATTGTTACAATGCATGATTTTGCTTCTACCCATATGATCAAAATGAAGTATTATCTGTATTTTGTTAAGTTTTTTTCAAATAATTATTCTGAAGTTAAGGACTTTATTTGAACACGTAATAAAATATTTTATTTACTTGCTCTTATTTTGAAATTCACAGCCCTACTTTTATTTAGTAAATGAGAAAACACACAGCTGTGCTTATATGTTTCATTACCCAGGCAGAATTTGTAAGATGGGTACAATTCTTTCAAGTAAACATGAACGGCCAGGCAAAAACATTTTATTTTATTGGGATTCAAATTAAACTGTCAAGCATTTCAGAAAAGCATTATCATTAAACAAAACATAACCATAAAGAAATTAATGATAGTTGTTGTTCAGTCACCAGTCGTATTTATAAAAAACAATATTTCACAAATTTTACCAGGGTATGTAAACCTATGAGCACAACTGTACATATTATGTAGTCATATTGAAATGAAAGTGTTGGCTACACCTTTGTCATAACCTCTAGGTGGCGGTGGCATATTAGAATGAAAGTGTTCACCTTTCTCATAACCTCTAGGTGGCGGTGGCATATTGAAATGAAAGTGTACAGCTTTTTCATAACCTCTAGATGGCGGCATATATTTATAAAATGTGAAAGTTTTTTTCATTTTTCCCTATACCTATTGACTTTTGACCATTTTTTTCGGGGGGGGAATACGCATTATACATGAGAAATTACGGTACTTTTGGTCGCATCAGCGGTTATCTAGCGCAATTGTGACTTTCAGTTAGTTAGCCATGCCGTTACCTGAAAATGCATCTTCCCTTCTGCTTTAGAGCGCCTCATCGTTGGCTATGAGTCCGTGAATGTCATGCAGAGAAAGGTGAAATAGCGAGAAGGGAGGAATGTTTTTTTTTTTTTAAGTCAGACTTAGCAGCCAACATGTGGATCGGGGCTTTGGGCGTGCATGACCGCTTTAGAGTGCCTCATTGTCACAGCATGCAAACAAACAAAACACAACCATGAAGCGGCTACATTGTATTTTCACAGTTAAACATGAAGTTATGTGTAGACATAACAAAGATGCTTGACGAAGTAGCATCCATTTTTCCTGCTTGTCGTAGTGGTATTTCATTCATAGTTGATGGTTGAGCGGGGCGTGGTTTCAGCGCCTTCAGCGGACACGGCAACAGCGTTGGAGAGCGGAGAGAACAATTTTGAAGCTTCATTTGAGATATTTGGTGATTTTTTTTTTTTTTTTTAATCATTCAAATTTGGCAGGATTGTTAACAACACTGGTGTGTCAAAATTAGAAGACATTAATTTTGACTTTAAAACTTAAGCCTGTCGCAGAACCCAGTGAAGCAAGCTATTGCCACAACAATGGCGTCTTTCACACAGTGACACGGCATCCGGCAAGCAGAAAATTTGATTACATCAGTGATGTGATGTATAAAATAGCTGTCAGACTACGACCATTGCTTTCAACGTAACACCTGTTGTATTAGATGGTGTTACTTGTGTGTACCTAATGAAGCGAAGGAAGCACAAACCTGCGGAAGTCAAAGTCAATAGAGGAGTAGTGAGACTGGAGGATGGCCCACAAACCCCAGAAGAAGTGGGATGCCTGGTAGGGGAAGAAAAATAAGTACAAAATCAGTCATCAAATAGGTTGAGAGGTTGTTTACTTATTTACACTTCAAGCATTGTATTTTCACTCTTTATGTTTTTTTGTTTATTAACAGTTATTTTTAAAAAGCCAGGAAAGGAAGGGAGACATTTTAAGGCCCAATTGGAACCATTGTTTATTATTATTCTTTCGATGACTCAATCCCCCTTCAGCCCAGTCTCAAAATGCTCAAAAATCTACAACTTTTGGCAAGCGCGTGTATCCCTGTGAAAATGTATATATACTGTGTATTCCAGAGGTCTCCAATATTATGCCCCACAACTCCTGCCGCCTGGAAAGTAAGAAAAATGAACCCCATCAATGAACACGGAATTGAGTAGACATGTCTGCCGTAACACAATGTCTTAAGCTCCCACATAGTCAAAACTGACCAAGAATTTCCCATTTTGGTTCAAAGCAGCCATTTTGGGTGAATTCCAAAGCTCTGGCTTTTACAAGTGACGACTAGGCACTGAAGCATTGGATCAAAATGTGATGATCATTTTGAAGAGTCACCATTAAAAAAAGAAAGATGTGTTTTAGAGGTCTCTAACATGATCCTCGAAACCTCACTCAGTACTGACCCCAGAAATATGAAAAGGGAAAAAACAACAGTTTCACCAATAGAAGCGAAATTGGGTGGGCAAAGCTATGATTACATGATGCACAAATAAGTCTCAGGATTGAACAGGAAGTCAGGCATTTTGGTGTGAAGCATTTTTCGGGGCGAATTCCAGGGCTTGTACTTTGACAAACTCCAACTCGGGAATTCGTCAAGTTGAGCTCCAATCGGACGCCGGTATCGTGGACAGATGTGTGACACTAAAATGAGAAGCTTTGTTGCATATGCCAACTAATGCGGGCGGAGCATGCTGTCAAAGTTTGATGATCATTCAAGGATATGCCATTGGAAAAGGAAAACCTAAAAAAGCTAGCGCCTGACACCAGTTTGAGCAATTGATGCAGAATTGGGTGGACATCTATCATAACAGGACTCAGGAAAATGTCTGAACGACCCATGCACGGAATTGATGAGAAAGTCGGCCATTTTGATTTGATCATTTCCAGGATTCGCAATGAAAATGGAAACTAAAAAAATAAAAATAAAAAATAGCCTCCCAAACCAGCTTCACCGTTTGATGCAAATTGGTTGGACATGTCTATCATAACAGGACTCATGCTCAAAATTGACCAGCAAGTCAGCCATTTTCATTTTAAGATTTTTTTCAGGCTTGTACCAAATGAGAACATATCACAAGCAGGTGTAATTGAAACGATCAGTTTGAACCCATTTCTCTCCGGTTTGTCACAACATTCGTTCCCATTTTATTTCCATTTTATTCTTAAAAACGTCCGCATCATTTGCAAGTGTCTCTCTCATGTCATTGTTGGACTTGAAGAGCACGTTTAAGCCTGATAGTCTGGTAAGTATGACAATTACATTCAAAAAGCAAAGTCATTTCAGTCTCTCATTTCTCCTTATGTCACTTTCCAATCAACTCACAGCAAGTCCATCACATCAGGAATTGTGTTAGGTCACATTTTCAGAGATTCACACAATTTTCTTCAACAGGAAGTTAGGATTTGTGGAAAGTCGTCGCTCACCAAGGAGAACTTGCAGACTTGCACGTAGAGTTGCGTCACCTCGTCCCGGGCGACGACAACGTCTTGCCCCGTGCAGTGCTTGTAGCTGAGCAGGTAGGCCTCCAGCCAGTCGCTCTGCAGCCGGCGGCTCGGGTAGCAGCCGTAGTCTATGTCCTGGACACCTTTTCAAGCACAAAGACGTGTCGTATTTTACCAGAGGTCAGTCTGCGCAACACGACGCAGATTTTCATCAAACTTTCTGGGGCAAAAAACAATTATATTTCAATGCAAATGTAGATAAAAGTGTGTACTTTTTGCCATTTGAGGCACAGTGGAAGCAATCGACCGACTGCACTTTAAAAATTGGTTAAGATGTTAAAAATTGGCATGTGTGGAGTAGACATTGTTCAACATCTTCCATTATTTCGTAGAATGCTAGCTAACATATCGTCGCTGTCGGACGAAACCCCCGTATGTCCGAATATGGCCAAATGTAAATTTGGGGGATTTGAACCCCGGGCCTCAAAACTGTGACGCAGATGTGCTAACCAGTCGGTCACCGTGCCGACTTACAATCATTATCTTAAATAATATTTACAATGAAATGTGAAAAGTTTCAACTTCATATGTAGTCCGGACTGTGAGCTGGGTTAACGCGCTGCGCGGCTGACGTCACATAAATCAGTGCTTCTCCCCCTGTCAATCACCCACAACTTTGGTAGTTACATAGTTGCGTAACTTTTTCTTGCTCTTCGTATCAAAATTATGATGGTGGGAGCAATGGTTTGAGTGTGTGTGTGTGTTTGTATGCCCCCACTATCAAACCGGCACTCACTTGAACATTTAGGTACACGCGCACACAAACGAACGTGCACACACACACACAGACACACACACACACACTACAAATTCTTGATATTTTTCTGTCTCTTTGGGGCATTATTAAAACACAGTGATTTACACGGTATGGCCTCATAACTTGCCGTCACCGCGATGGCTACCTGCCATTAGCTAACACGCCGCTGCAGTTAGCAATTATCAGAGGTGAAAAAAGTGCTCACACTCTGTACTTAAGCAAAAGGACAGATAGGCCCTACTTGTAATAAAACAAAAAGACTAGTAGAAGTCAAACTACCGACTCAATTCCATCCATCCATCCATTTTCTGAGCCGCTTCTCCTCACTAGGGTCGCGGGCGTGCTGGAGCCTATCCCAGCTGTCATCGGGCAGGAGGCGGGGTACACCCTGAACTGGTTGCCAGCCAATCGCAGGGCACATACAAACAAACAACCATTCGCACTCACATTCACACCTATGGGCAATTTAGAGTCTCCAATTTATGCATGTTTTTGGGGATGTGGGAGGAAACTGGAGTGCCCGGAAAAAACCCACGCAGGCACGGGGAAAATATGCAAACTCCACACAGGCGGGACCGGGGATTGAACCCGGGTCCTCAGAACTGTGAGGCTGACGCTCTAACCAGTCGGCCACCGTGCCGCCCCGACTCAATTCCTCAAGTAAAATTTGAAAGTACAGACTCACAAACATAAATGCGCAAGTAAAGTACAGATACCTGAAAAATCTACTTAAAAACAATGACAAATAGAAACTATCAGAGCCCCAAACCTACCAGCAAATTCATTGAAGTGATTGCCAATATCAAAGGCCTGGTAGTTGTACTCAGCGTACTCGTAGTCAATGAATCTCACCGTCTCTGAAGGAGGGCAGAGGGGGGAGCCGGTTGCCATGGAAACGAGACAAGAACAGATGTAAGCAAAGCGGGCTCGTTTCATTGTATAGATGTGATTGTGCCGGAGATTTAAGAAAATAATGCTAATAAAATAAAATAAACAAGCAGCATAAAGAAATATTACTAACTGCATATGGATGATAGGAGAAAAAAATAATTAAGTTAGGGATGAAAATCTTTTTTTTCAAAAGTTAAAGGGCAGGCAGTGTTCCATTAGACAGCGTTGCTTTTTCTGTCGTTTGTTTTATTGTATTACAACAGAGCAGCTATTCAAATTGACTTTGAATTTACACAGTTATTTTCTTTTAATTAACCACAATCTCCTATGTTTAACGAAGAATAAATAAAACCATACATATTTATAAATATATATATACATAGAGAGAGAGAGAGAGAGAGAGAGAGAGAGAGAGAGAATTTATGGGTGATCAACATTGTCGTAAATATATTGTTTGTTGATCTATTATGAAAAAACTGTTAACATTATTTTTAAAATTAAAAACATCTGTTGATATGTGTTGAACATTCTGATTTAAATTAATAGATTTTTATGAAAAATATATATATAACTCTCTTTTGAACGAGGACTTAATTTAAAAAAATAAATGTAACAATTCTGGTTTACTTTGAATGAAGAAAGTCCTAACAATAGTATGCCTTGTCTTGATCTGTGTTGAACTTTGAATTAATTGCTGTTTTTTTATTATTCTGCAGCTCTACATTGAACTTAATACAGTCATTAAAAAAAATAATCATTCTGTTGATTTAAATTAAACTTTAAATACAGGACATCACGCAAAAATAATGCAGTTGAACCTGGAATTAATAGTCATAAACATATTTTTGAATGTCTTGTTTATTCAATGAACTTTAAATGCACTTATTTAAACAACAATTATGTTTATCTACTGAGCTTTAAATTAATGCAACTTTTTAGATGAAAAAGTTATGTTGCTCTACATTGACCTAGGAATTAATACAAGTACTTAAAAAAATGTAAAGTTAAATTCAGGTGAACTTTGAATTTTGAAAAAGTCATGAAAAGATATTTTTGACATTGTTCGTAATTGAACTTTAAATTTGTAAATCATTTTAAATAAATGTAATTAAAAACAAACATTTTGCTCTACTTTGCACAATTTTGGATAAAAAGAAATGTTTATTTAGGTTCAACTAGGAATTAAATTCAAAGAGTTAAATGTAAAAATTCAGTTTAACTACGAATAAATAAAGTCATAAAATGTACTTTATCTTGATTTACGTTGAACTTCAAATATATTGTTTTATTCTGTCGGATATAGGTAGGTCTATATTGAGCCTGAGTACACTTTTAAGACAATTCTGTTGATTTCTACACTTAAGTTTAAATTAATCACAAGACACAGTCAGAGCAAGTACTGCAGTTTTCCTAAGTGATTGGTTCTTGGATCTTTTTTTTTCCATATAAACCCACCACAGTGTTTTATTATTGTCAGCAGTATTCATGCAGGTTAATTACAAGCGAAGGCTGGTGCCCTGCGACATGCCCGCATGTGAAAATAATTCATAAGTCGTCCCCGAAAGCACAGTCCTGCTCACCCTGCTGGCGGTCGTAGATGATGTTTTTGGTCAGGAGGTCATTGTGACACAGCACAGTGGGGGAGCCCAACGGCGAGAGTTGCCGCTCCAGCGTCTCCGCCTCCATCGACAACCTCGCCAAACCGGGCAACTGCGGGCCGGATGTGGAACTGCAGGACGACACAAACCGCAGAAAAAAAGACTTGAGTTGAAGGTCTGAGTTTGTGCAATTAGGACAAATGTTCCACAGTGCTCAGAGCATCTTTAATTTAAACCGTGTTGGCAGCATCGCGTGTTCAATGTTAACAGCTGTCCTCACAACAACTTGAAAATGAGCTTTAAGGGCCCGAGTGCAGCGGTATGAAGTCGGGTGTGAATCGTTTAAAAATTCAGCCCCTGAAGTCAGTTTCACTTAGTGACTTGGAATTTGGTAGGCATGTCCATCACGATTAGCCTTGCAAAAAATTCTTAAGAGGCCATGCCTGAAAAGACAAAGGTTTAAAGCGTACATTTTAAGCTAAGGGTATATTTGGTCATTTCCTGTGCTCATTTAAGGACAAATACGCCTTACAGAGTTTGTCTGATAACTATACAAAAGAGAGAGAGTCATGGGTGATGTTACATTGTGAAACATTTGAGTTTTAGCCATTACGTACGTGTGGGCGGAGTATGGTGATAAAGTTTGATGACTCACCATCGGTTCAATCGTGCACCTCAGAATATTGGCGACATTCAGCTCCAAAAGCCAGTTTGACTTAGCAATGGGACATTTTGTAGGCATGTCTTTCATAAGTAAACCCACATAAAAAGTTCCAGGGCTCCCCTTAAAAGACAAACTGGTCGTAGAGATTTTGTCCGATGGCTACCAAATGTACAGCACATACACAAGACAGATTGGTGGCCCTAAATTGTAAAACAATTGAGTTTATGTCATGGCGTGTGGCCGGAGAATGGTAGCAAAGTTTGATCACTTATCATTTGTTCAGTTGTGTGCCTCAGAATTTTGGAAAGATTAATTAAACCCCTGAAGCCAGTTTCAGTTAGCAACGTAAAGTTTGGTAGGCATGTCTATTATGAGTAGAGCCACCAAAAAGTCCTTGAAGCTATGGCTGAAAGATGGTGAAAACATGCCATATGCCAGATTTAGTTTTGTTCTTTGCTATAGTGGATCAAGTCCACCAACAAGGAATCACATTCGATTCCATTACTGTGAACCAGGAAAGAAAAAAAAAGCCTCAACAAGAATCCTGTTGATTTCGCAATCTTTTGACTCTTTCTTCCTTTGAACACACTGAAAAATGAAAAGAAAAATGGGTAGCTTTCTCCTTCCTGTTTGACTTCGAGCCGCAGCGAAGTGGCGTTTAAACCCACGCCGTTGTTCACTTAATTGCAGTCGATCACCTGCGTTACCCGTGGCCCAGATATCATAAACCCGCCTGATTCCCTTTCAGCTCAAGTGCGTCGATTAGGCGAATCTTTTGAACCCATCGCCCTCTTTTTGGGCAGCAGGCGTGCGTCCGCCTCCTGCTCATTAGCGGGAATTTCCTCCGTTCATCAATGCAACTTATTTACATATGACGCCACCTTGCCTTTTCTTTGCACTCTTGTACGCTCGCTCGCGCCAGTACATGCCAGAGACCCAGCGGGAGGCCTTTTCGCATGCACTATTGCCCTGTGTGTGTGTGTGTGTGTGTGTGTGTGTGTGTGTGCTTTGCAGCTGCGTGCCGCCTATCTATGCGCAGCGGGTGGCGGCGAGGCTGTAGACCTCCTCTGCAGGTGCAACATCTTCCTGCTCTTTCTTTGGACGTTTCCTCTGAAGATCACATTCACGCTCAAGAGTACAAAAGTGCCTCTGATGCCTCTCCTTGCAAAGACTAATGAATACACACACGCACACCCGTGCATAGTACTCATATGGGTTATTAATAATGTCTCACAGCATAGCACCATCTATTGGGCCTCCACAAGAGGTGCACGCTGCTTGGACAAGGGTGAAGGCTGAAGAGTGGGAAAAGCAATCAATGACATTGAACAAATATTCCTCTTTTATTCATATTTTTCAAAGATTTATGGTCACATTGCCACAATGGATATGCAATGTTATAAAATGCTTTAAGTGCTGACATTGTAGCAACTCTCCAGGCATGACTTATTATTCCTGGCAGGAATTGTGTTCTTCATTTTGCGCCCACGTCTGACACCACGAACCCCCACTCCTGTCAGAGATAACGTACATAATTATATATACATTATATGATTATAATTCATTATAATAAGTCCCCTCCCTTGAACGTAGCGTGGAAGAATTGAGAGGAAGATAACAACCTAAGAGAATGTTGCTGGATTCCGTCACAGTGCTCGCAAAGTTCACCTTTGAACTTCGTTTGCCTCGCAGCTAACGAAAAACTACCAGCGCCAAAATGGAAGGAAGTAGTCCAAATTGAGCATGCTAATTGATGTGCTAACTTCACCAGCTTACTTGATTCACCAGATGACATTTGGAAGTACATGCAAATGTCTTGGACATACACCAGTCTTTTTTCTCATTGTATATTTTTGTTTAATACTGAATTTGTTCATTATTATTTATGTTGTACTCTGTTTTCAAATTGAAACTAATTATAATTCAGATTGTTTTGGATCGGATATTGTTGCTGTATTAGTATACTCAGTACACAACGGACAGCACGGCGATATTGCGGTTAGCCCGTTTGCCTCACAGTCAACAGGTTCCGGGTGCTAATCTCGGGCCTGGCTCTTCAGCAAGGGCGGTCTCTGATACGGGCAATATGGGCAGCCGCACAGGTGGCAGACTTCTAACTGGCCAATCTCCAGCACCCCACCTCCCGTGTTGACGATCGACCAAGGGGGCGCAATCGATACCCGTCGCACTTGGCGCCATTCGATCTAGGACCGCCTCTGCTCTCCAGCGTTTCTCCGAGCGCTCCCACGTTAGAAAAAAACAATATGTTAGCGTCATTGATGGTTCCAAATTGTCCATAGATGTGAATGGTTGCTTGTAATCTGCCCTGCCATTGATTGGTGACCATACCACTGTTTGCTTTTAAGTACCTTGACAGTGGCTGATGATCAATTGTCTGTCTATATGTGCCCTGCGATTGGCTGGCGACCACTCCTGGGTGTACCCCCCCACAACTCGAACAAAGTCAGCTGGGATAGGCTCCAGCTCATCCGAGACCCTAATGAGGACAGGTGCTCAAGAAAATGAAAGGATGGATGTTTTTTGGGACAAGAATTTAAAAGCTCTTACCAATTTGGAGACACGCATTCTGTTGTTGTCTAATGAAAGGCATGTATCATCAAATTCTGTTTGATTTTTGTTCTTTTAAGCACAACATTATATGCATTTTTTGTTGCAATATAAAGAAACATATCCAAACATTTACACGTTTTTCACTGTTGTGAGAGGATGGTTTATTACCTCTGCCCGGTGAACTCGCCGCTGTCCTCTACGAGCGTGAGAAGACGAGACAGCTTGGTCCACAGCACACGCTCGGGGGGGTGAGCGCTCGGCGGACGGATGGAGTGGATTCTTGCCATCTCCGCTGCGATCAACCTGCGGGGGAGCAGGGCACGCATTTTTCCCCCCTATCTCCTTCTCTCGTGTGATTTTTTTCTGTTCTACGTCAACAGTGCTAAACATGAAAATGTGTGATAATATAAGCTTACTTATTGTATACAATATATTCTTCCAAATATATAGATTTCTTGCTTTGACTTAATCACCCATGCATACATGCCAAAAGCGCTCCAGAGGTTGTACCACATTCAATGAAACCAAAATGTTGTTGATATTTTGCTTCTGCTAAATCTGTGATATAGAGAGACCATAGACTTATTAAAACGCACTTGAACTTGTTAAAACACACTATTTTAAGTATTCCTTAGCACGTGTTCTCATTCTCACACTGTCAAGAAATTAAACATTAGTTTCAACATCACTTTGAAGAAACAAACACACAGTGCACCAAAAAAAGAGGCAACGCAAGCTTGCTTCAAGCTTTTATATTTGTCACTCGTGATTAGTTTACTGTATAACTGACACATAAAACACAATAAAATTACATTGCATATTTACATAATACATTAAAATAACATGTTGCAAATTGGCACTATATAAATAAAATGTATTTGACTTTAATCTTGTAATTTTAAATGTTTGCTCTTTATATTTTTGGGATATACAAAAAAAACATGCCATGTGTTTTTCAAATGATTGTATGAGTGTGAATAGTGACCAATGTATTCGACTGTTACTGTGAAGATGAATGAGAGGCATTACGTTTTTGTACTTATAAGTTGTTGCTTTATGAAGTTCACTTCATTTTCTTGCATTAGTTTACAGGGCAGATGGGACACATCCAATATGGTGGACGCACCGACGTGTCGCAGCAACAGACCAACACGCTCAAGGGAGGGTCTGGCTCTATATGTCTATGGTTTATCACTTGGATGACAGTGAATAATCAACTGAATGGAATTGTTCTGACCTGTAGATGGAGGGCTGGCAGAGCAGCTCGTCTTCCAGCACGTCTCCAGGGACAAACTGGTAGCAGATGCCGTTGCGGAAGCTGCAATAGATCTGCGGCCCGCAGCCGTTTGCGTGCAGGAGGCGGAACATTTCCACCTCCCGCTGGCGGTCCAGAAAGAGTTCGGTCCGTTGGCCGTAGACTCGCACCAGCACGCAGTCGGATTCGTCCACGGAGCAGCCCAGCAGCTGGTTGGTGATGCCTTCCGTGAACGTCTACCACCAGAGGAACATGTAAGAATATTCAGTTCACAAAATCATGTCAATAATACAGAGTAACAATTGTTTTAGTTAATAGCCTTTGAAATCAGCCAATTTGTACTTTGTAAAAACATGCAGCACAGTAATGGCAACTAAATAAAATGTAAAGAATCAAAATGTTTTTGCCACATTGTTAGCTTCAACTCAATGGACACTGTGCAGCTCCTTCTAGTGTGCACACCTTGGCCACCAGGGAGCAGTATAATACAGATAGACATACTGTATGTACAACACATGGAGTTGGTCTCAGCTCCTCAATAGTATTAGTCGTTCTTCACAGAGGATAAATAATATATGCCTGTGAGTGCCGTTATATTATCTGTCTACATGTGTTGCTCCACTGTTTGTGTTCAAATATCCATTGCTTAAAAGTTTATAACACAGATGCTACTTGTTCTATGGAGTTTCCCATTATGTGTTAGCATTAAGCTGACGGCTTTTAAGACATTGCTTTGTGGTTCTTTTAAATACACAATGTGTAATTGTCTTTGTTTTGTGTTTAGTTTGACTGTGAACTTCAACTGGGAGAACAACTTGAAGCCTCTTTTTGAAGAATTTCTTACTATTTGCCAAACTGCTGCTTGTTGCAAAGTAAGTTGAGTTCACTGCCACCGTACAGCAATTACATCTAAAATTTTTAGTCAAAAGTCAAAGCGGAAACTCGACTGAACAACAGCTCGTATCTCAAAAAACCCGAAAGTCGGGTCACTCGTACCTCAAGGCGCTTATAATTGATGTAAATACAATGAAATACTGCAGGTCGCTAATGTAAAGTAAAAAATAAATGTGTTTTTCAAAAAAAGATGTTTTAAAAATGAAAAGATCAATAGGGTTCTTTCCCACACAGCTGGTATTAATGTTTATATGTTTGGGCAAGAACAAAGATTTTGAACAGCCAAACCAAGATGAGTGGTGGAAGCCATAGTTCAAATCTGTCCACGTCATGAATTTACCTTTGGTTTGGTCCGTTAATTACTTGGTAAATGAATAGTGCTCTTGTCCACAACCTCCGAGGTGTCTGACATCATTCAAAATGAATAGGGTTCTCGCTCACATACTCGGAGCTCCCCATTGAAGCGTCTGCTGACATGACACATGATACAGTGTACACAACACTCACACTTTCTCATTTTCAGCCGCAGTCCCAGAGCAGGTGTCGCTCATACGTGGTCAACACCCTCCCCCAAATAAATAAACGCACAATACGTGATTAAAGGGGAACATGTGGTCTGTGTGTGTGTGCTTTAGTGGACCTGCTGCAAATGGAGAGGTCATCCGGCCGATGTGATGTCACCTAACAAACATAAACTCTATTTCAGACTCTGATTAAGCCAAAATGGCGACACAATGAGTTTCTTGTGGCTACACCAACATACCTCCACCCTCTTGTCCTTATTTTTACGTTTTACCTATGGCCATTTCTTTGCTGTGTACACACAATAAATAAATGTGAAAATGTCTGCAGAAATACTGTTCACTCTTTCCAATTTTCCAAGCGAAATTAGACGTAATAAATATGGACGTACACAACATGCTAATCACTGTTAAAGACGTTGTCTCCAGATAGAGAAGAGCAAATGGTAGAAGAACATAAACATGGATGTGCACAGCATTGAGGAGCGATCATATGACAGTCTACCAGAACACTGATTGTTGTTAGAGAGGTTGTCTACACATAAAGTAACATGTCATAAGATATGAGGCATACTGGATGGAACATAGAATATGAAAAGAACAGTATCTCCCGTATCTCCCGTAATGTAAACAACAGGGGCGTGCAGAGAGTTTTGGAGGGGCAGGTGCTCAAAGTAAAAGGGGGCACATGGAAAAAAAAAATTCTTGTGGAAAGTTGGAAAATATGTAAATAGAATGTGGGCCATGCAATACAAATTTGTAGCTCCTTACTGTACAGCTGGGTAAGCAAATCGAGACATCCTTCTTTGGAAACGGTAAGGTAGAGGTAGAGGCCGGCTAAAGACAATGAATGGACAGAGATATAGTAGTAAGATTGAATTTTCTTTTCGGATCGACATAAACTACAGACATTCTGAAAATTTTGCATTCCAGGCTATTGAAGAGGTCAGACTAAATGACATTTGCCTTGAAGGACAGCGGGCATTGAGGTATCCTGCAAAGGTGCGTGTCATTTGCTTGCCCAGATGTCAAAGTTGATCATGAGAATTTAACCTACAAATGAGTATTTTGTGCACACATTGTATCTATTTTGGCCATAAAAAATAAAAATATTAAAAAACTTATTAGACCACCCTTGTTTCTTGAATTTGTGTGCATTTGTGTGAAAAGCAATGAGCACAAATTGTGAGCACAAATTAAGGAACATTTGTTTTTTTGTTTTCGTTTTTTTTAGCAACTCAGGTATGTAGGCTTGGTAATAATATCAGCCCGAGTTTAGGACTTTTTTTGTGTGTCTTTATGACTCATAATGTATCAAAATGCTCTAAATGTCTGATCTGAAAGGGCTGGACCACGTAGTCAGACTCCTCCCAATCGGTGGGCTTTTCAGCCTAATGACTGACTCACTCCACAATCCACGTGATCCCTGTACTTTTACGCTACCAATTAATTTGTCATCACTTGTCTACCTTATCAACATTTAACAGTTTGACTCAACTTCCATGACTTGTTTGTTGAAGATAAACATTAGTACCTACTTGCGTGCGCACCATTGGTGATGTGTTCAAGAGCAGCTCGGAAATGCGTAAAACGACCTCTTAAATAGGGATTTCACTCATTTTTGCAAGCGTTAAATAACATTTTAGCGTTGAAAGGCCACAGATTTTTTTCTTTTTACAAAAGGGCACTTTGGTCATTAAGAGGAAAAGGGGCAGGTGCCAGAGCACTCATAGCCCCGCCCCCTGCACGTCCCTGGTAAACAAGGATGTACACAACCTTGTGGAACAACCACGTATCATTCTACTGGAGTGCTAATTGTTGTTATCATAAGATAATATAAAGTTAGGAGATAGACTGGATAAAATACATTAGTGGCCTTGTTTGCAGGAATGTACACATGGACACACACAACACTGTGGAACAACCATGTCAGTCTATTGGAATGCTTATCATTGTTAAAGATGGACTCTCCACATAATGTAAGATATGAGGCAGACTGAATCAAACAAAGAAGTATGCGAGGAACATACAAGTATCTCCCCGAAACATAAACATGGACGCACACAACATTGTGGAGCTACCATATGTCAGTCTACTAGAACAGTAATTGCCATTAAAGACACCGCTGCCATATAGAATAAGATCTGAGACAGACTGACTGGATAGAACAACCAAGTCGTGTACTTCCCTTGAACATAACCATGGACGCACACAACATTGTGGAGCAACCAAATGGTATATAATGGAACACTTGTTATCATTTAAGAAACCAACTCCCCGTAATGTAAGATTTGAGACCGACTGCGTAGAACATATAAGTGACTTAGTTTTCCAGAACATTAACATGGATGCACACAACATTGTGGATCACATCTCATGTCAGAATCTACTGGAACGCTCATTGTCGTTAAATACGCCATCTCCTCATAGCATGAGATCAATTTAAAACAGACTAAGTGGAATGAAAAGTTAGGTAGTTCCCAGGAACGCCAACATGGGTGCCAAAAACATTGTGGATCAACCATGTCAGTCTACGAGAAGACTAATCTTTGTTAAAGATGCTTTCTCCACATGTAAGATCTGGATGCACACTGGATGTAATAAATATGTCATATAACTCCCCTGGACATAAACATGGACGTACACAACATTGCGAAGTGACTGTCAATCTACTCGAACGCTAATTGTTGTTAAAGACAGCCAAAACAAAAGGCTACTGGCCTTCATGTGGATGTCTTCTGGCCTCCAATTAGGCCTCAAAGTTCTGAGGAGGTCTAGGACGGAGGTGCGAGCTTTGTTTTCATCCACCTGGATGTCGATGTGGAGAAGTTCATCGCTCTTCTTCATTTTCAACACGGATCTCATCTACGGACACCTTCTCCAAGTGCAGAAGTGTGTCCTTCGAACCAACAATCTGCCCACTGTGGTGATCAGAGGCCAATGTTCCCATGGACATCTTGTTAGTATGACGAGGAGTTTACTGATTAACAAGCATCACTGGACCACAGCACTGAAACCTTTCTTTAAATTACTGGTGGAACCCAAATATGGTCACTTTCAACCAAAATGGCAGACTTTCTGTGTATTTTCATTACTGTATTTGGGACTTATTGCGGGTCGAATTAATGATAAACATGACTGCCAAATTTCATGTTGATAAGTGAAACTGGCTGCTGGCGCTGAGTTCTCCAACATTTCTGGGGTGTACAACTGAACCATCGGCGAGTCATTAAACTTCACCGCCATGCTCAATCCATACGCAATGACAAAAACCTCTAAGAGAAATCTCTTGGAAAAATGCCCTAATGTGACATTAAATGGCCGTTTCAAATCAAAATGGCTGACTGTGTGTGTAATTTCAGGCATAGCTTCTTGAGACTTTTTTTGTGGGTATGATAGACATGCCGACCAAATTTCATGTTGCTAACTAAAACTGGTTTCAGGGGCTGTATATTTCAAACATGCCACCCGATGCGACTGAGGCAGTTTCGGCGGTCAGTCTGGCAACACCCAACCAAATGCAATTGTGCAATTGAAAATGGAAAAATGTCACTTAAATTTTTTATTTTTTTTTGCCTTTTTGTTTTACTTTAATTGTTTCAATGAGGCCGGCACGTTGGATGACTGGTTAGCACATCTGCCTCACAGTTCTAGGGACCGTGGTTGAAATCCCGGCCCCGCCTGTGTGGAGTTTGTATGTTCTCCCCGTGCCTGCGTGGGTTTTCTCCAGGCACTCCGGTTTCCTCCCACATCCCAAAAACATGCATGTTAGGTTAATTGACAACTCTAAATTGCCCATAGGTGTGAACGTGAGTGCAAATGGTTGTTTGTTTATATGTGCCCTGCGATTGGCTGGCAACCAGTTTAGGGTGTACCCCGCCTCCTGTCCGATGATAGCTGGGATAAGCTCCAGCACGCCCGCGACCCAAGTGAGGAGAAGCGGCTCCGAAAATGGTTGGATGGATGTTTCAATGAGGCCGGCACGTTGGTGACTGGTTAGCACATCTGCCTCACAGTTCTGGGGACCACGGTTCAAATCCTGGCCCCGCCTGTGTGGAGTTTGCATGTTCTCCCCATGCCTGCGTGGGTTTTCTCTGGGCACTTCGGTTTCCTCCCACATCCCCAAAACATGCATGGTAGGTTGATTCAAGACTCTAAATTGCCCGTAGGTGTGAATGTGAGTGCGAATGGTTGTTTGTTTCTATGTGCCCTGCAATTGGTTGGCGACCGGTTCAGGGTGTACTGCCTCCCGCCTGAAGATAGCTGGGAAAGACTCCAGCAGCCCGCGACCCGAGTGAGGATAAGCGGTAAAAACAATGGATGGATGGATCTTTCAATGAGGGGCATTTTTAAAACTGCAAATTTGAACATTTTACCTTACATTTTTTAAACTGCATTTCTATGTTTATTTTTCTACGATTTCATATCACATTTTTGATTACATCTATTTGAATTTATTTTCATGTGAAGATGATGACTTTGTAAACAAAGTGAATTTCATAGGGGTGTTGGCGGAGGGGGCGTGTGTTTTTAACAAATGTAGCCTTGATGTTTACTCCTTTGCATGCTTTACAGTGATGGCTCCAAATACTTAACAAGCTTTTAGACGCCAGCTCGCCATCAAATGGCGTCTTCAGCATCAAAGAGCGTCCAAACAAGACATCGGTTTTGTCTCTATATTTTGGCGGACACCTGGTGCACACGTGGCCTGTCGCACGTTTGCTCTCATCGTTATGAGACAATAAATGAGAACGCTGATAGACGAGTGAACTTTTCAAGGTCTGTGATCCACGGGAATTAATAATTGACAACGGAATCAACAAAAAGGTTACTGGAGTGTCTCTGTTTTCCTTTTGAAGCAACAGGGCCTTTCAGGGGCAGACTGGGGGGGGGGGGGGGAAGGGGGCTGGGAGTCATGCACAGAGTGGCCCGGTTCATGCGTGCCGCGGGGAGCCAGCCAGCTGGCAACACAAATTTCATGTAATCCGATGATGAAGAAAAAAAAAAAAAGTTACAAAATTAATTTGATGCTCTTTTGGACCATAATTCATGGAGGAGTTATCCATCCATCCATCCATTTTCTGAGCCGCTTCTCCTCACTCGGGTCGCGGGCGTGCTGGAGCCTATCCCAGCTATCATCGGGCAGGAGGCGGGGTAGACCCTAAACTGGTTGCCAGCCAATCGCAGGGCACATACAAAAAAACAACCATTCGCACTCACAGTCACACCTACGGGCAATTTAGAGTCTTCAATTCATGCATGTTTTTGGGATGTGGGAGGAAACCGGAGTGCCCGGAGAAAACCCACGCAGGCATGGGGAGAACATGCAAACTCCACACAGGCGGGGCTGGGGATTGAACCCTAGTCCTCAGAACTGTCAGGCTGACTAACCAGTCGTCCACCGTGCCGCATGGAGTAGTTAATAACCGCAAAAACCTAAAACTAAAACCATAAACCAAGACAAAACGAACAGAGTAAGGCCCATAGATCATTTTACACTTGGGACCATGTGAGTCCCACGATGCACATGTCAATGTAAACAATGAGTCCAACCCCGGGAAAAATGAGTCCCTGCAATTTATCATCACGAAATAAAGATACAGTAATCCGATACGATATCACGGTTCTTGCTTCGCGGTCCGCTATTTTCATATTTTTATTGCAGGTGTTTTATGCTGTTTTTACAATATTTTTTTGTGTGTTATCTGTTGCTCTTGTTCTCTCGCAGTATATTATATGTGTTTAGGCCGGTCATGATATCACATTTTTTAGGACAATATATTTTCCCCAAAACTATCACGACAAATGATAGTATCATTGGTGTTTTTTAATGCTACTGATATAATGATATTAGAGCATAATAATTCAATTCCATCCTTTTTAAGAACAATTCCCTTTTAATTCTAAGAATAATGAACATTGACATTGTAATGTAGAACAATAAATAACATATCTTGGATTAAAGATATATAGATATAAATAAAACAAACACAGGCTCTGTTCCCCTATAAATATTGGCACAGTGGTATAAACAGTCATTAATACCGTAACAAGCAATATAGTGCCAATCAAGTATTCAGTTGATTAAGAAAAAGTGCCACGTAGAAACATTAATGACAACACAAGTAGATCAAAGCAACCCGGTTTGATTTTGTTTTTTTGTGTTTTGTGTACTACCTTTTAAAAGTCTGCCACCTTTTTTAAACGCTGCTTTGTCAACATGTTCAATAGCGACATCTCTTTACAATAGTAATGCTATACTGTATATAATATGAGCATATGTGCACCATATTCACATTTGTTTTTGCATTGTTGGGCATAATTGAAAGCTGACGGGAAAGAAGAGATATCCCACAGTTTTTGGTTTTTTTTTTGTTCCCAGCTGAAGAAATTCGGGTGGGATGGTTGTGTTTAAGATGGATTTTGTCATGGTGAGTTTTTAAGTTGTATTTGTCTTTGTTGCGACTTTATACAAATTAGACACACCAGCTCGTCTGTACGGTCCTCGATTTACGAACGAGTTCCGTTCCTACGTTGGCGACGTAACACGAATTTCCGCGTAAGTCAGATTTCACCGTTAAAAGTCGAAATTTACGTCGAAACACTTCTGTTACGGGTATTGTCCCACGTGATCGTGACAGCAAGCTCAGTGTGTGTGTGGGCGTGTGCGTCGATGTGTGAGTGAGACGGGAATGCGAAGGAGGAAGGAGTGCGCGCCATTGAGAGTGTGTACAGTGGCAAGTGTAGTGACGGCGACCGGGGAAGAGTAGCGATTAGCGGAGGACCCGTTGACGTTGAATGTGCAGAGGAGCTAAGAAAGCCATTAAAGCAGCAAATCGGTGCTTCGTGCCTTTATTGTTGCCGCCACCCAGCTCAAGCTGTGCAACGAGAGAAGGGAGTTAACCCCTGCGTCTCCCGACCGCGGTCAGGTGACCGGAGCCGGAAAGGTTAACACGTTGTATAAAGAAACTAAAGTACATGAACATAAAACAACAAGATGCTGTACTTACCATTACAGCTGAGAGTGTGAAAAAAGGGAAAGGTACTCCCACCGCACAAACACAGACAAGCACTATGCACTAGCTAAATAGAAACACTATGGTGCTGCGGACAAAATGGCGGACGAGGCACGGACCTCGTAAAGTCGAAACGTCGTAGGTCACGTGCGTCGTAACTCGAAGACTTCCTGTATTAGCGGGATGGCCGCGTTCTTCTGGCTTGAATCCAAAATGTTCCCACATCGTCGCGGTGGCGTATTCAGTTTTTCACAGGGGGTAATGTGTTAGGGGAACAGGACTGTCAATTTAAACTAAATTGTTGTCTTCTTTGTTTTGTTTTTTAAGAAAATATACTTAAAGTATAGCTGGGATAAGGACTAACACACATTTGTAAAGATAAAAAAGTCATTTCAGGCATGCATACAGTAAATGTATATTTCCGCTCAAATGAAATAATAGACTAGAATAGAAAGCCTTTATTGGCATTGTGTAGTGCAGATACAGCGGAATTGAAATATGTACGCCCCGCTAGGCCCCCTGCAATCCCCACCGTCATTTCCACCAACACTTTGTGTGCAAATGCATTAATGGGCAAGTTGAGCTCATCAAAAGGGGATTCAATTTTCTTTCCAATCACGGCGCCCCAGATGAATAAGCGAGTCAAAAATAAGGGGGTCGTTACCGGGGCGGAGCCATCCGGGCCAGAGAGGGTCGCCAACAGAGCCCGGCGGAGATGTTGACAGCTCGCCGCTACAGTTGGCGGACAATTTGATTGTCGAGCAAATTTGGGTCAAAGTGCAGTCACACACGTGGAAATTAAAAAGTTAACAGCCACTTTTGCTAGCTAGAGCAGCAGCACCAAGCGAGGTATGTCAATTAACAGGCTCTCAGATGGATTGAAGTGCATAGTTAATAGTTTAATTACATATTCACTTTGAACGCACTGCTACTGCTGCCTTCCACAAGCGCTCGCTTTAAAAAAAAACTGTAAACAAACAACGACCATTTTATGACGGCTGTTTGGAATTGATGCAATAATCTCCAAAAATAATCGTAGAAGGATCAATCAATTGCTTCAGAAGGAGTAGGAGACAATATTGACTTACATTTTTAAGTGTCGGTCCTATTTTCGTTCGAGCGACTTGGACAAAATAACAAAAACCTGTCGGCTATTTTGCGACATCGATAACCCAGAACCATTTTCGGCTTACATACGACCAGCATACGGCAGCATTTGAGCTTGTTGGGAACATGAAGGGGCCGGTAGAACCCGGTAAGTGTTTTCAAGAAAATGATGTCAAAATGTTACAAGCTTCGATCTCAAACGGTCAAGTTACTAGCAATGATGAAAAGCGATTTTGTATAGAATTCGATGGTTTCTTGTTTAATTCGTTGAAGGAGAAATGATTGGTATTGGTAATCCTTACTATTAAACTTGGATTCGGTAAATGATGTCAATTTAAACACATTTTAATCACGTGCAACCGATGTACATGTTCAAATGAAGTAAATTCAAAGAACTCTTTTTTTCAGTGCATGTGCTGGAGTCACGAAGCGATTGTGAGGGCAATAGGCGGCGTAAATGATCGCCTTGATCAATTAATAGGTGTCCTCACAAATTTCAGTGGTTCATTAAATACACTGGTTAGCAAATGAATTCTGAGTCCCTGCCTCAATTGCATTGTTGAAATCAAATGTTGCCGGGCATGAATTGTTCATCAGTGCTAATTGTTCATGTCTCTCTGATGTGCAGATTTATGATAACGGTTTCCCAGAATCACCTCTAAGTGTCGCCAAAGCACCAAAAGCTGCAGAAACGTGCGTACGCCAGCCGTGCAGTTGGCGTGAGGCAACGCACGTTTCCACGGTCGTGTCACTCTTGATACATCTGACCTTTGCCCTGAAAAAGAACGGACGCCACGTTTTTGTGCGTACTCATCTTTTGTACATGAGGCCCCAGGTCCTTCATTTTCCATGTTGTATTTTTAGTTAATGTTACACACATCTATATTTGCCCTAAGTCATTTTTTTTACTCGATACTTTGTTTTTATGAACAACATTAACATTAGCAAGTTGGATATAAATTGGTTTGTGAACCTACTCTAACCCTAGTATTTGTGTGAAAAATTCCCAAGGTTTTCATACAATAAACAGCTTTCCATGTTCATATCAAGAGTCAGTGTTACAAGCGACCACTGGTCAGATAACGGTCATATAAAGTAAACTATGTATGTTTTTATCCCATGAACCCCTACATGTAACTGGTATACTTCAAAGAAATTTTACTAGCATGTTTTCAGCAAAATGATTCAAGTTCTTCAATTTTTCTTCCATGTCACAAATTGTGTACCACCTCAGTGGAAGGACCCATATTTGTTATTTTGAATGAATTCTAAGGACAGCTGGTATGGATTTCTGACAGAAAAGCCATTAAATGTTGGAGCCGATCCAGTCTATTTTGTTTGGCCTTGACAGAGTTCTGAGTGTTCCATTCTTTTAGTTTTATGAGCTTCATATTCATATTCATATGCTTGTGTGGTGTTCAAAAGTAAGTCCACTTCACATCTTGATATTGTGTACTTTTCAAGAATGAGTTCTTGAGGCTTTTGACTGGCTAAAATGGCTTTCTGGTAAAAGAGGTTAAAGCGCCACCTCCAGTGGTGCTCTTATAATGATTGACATCCAACGGTTGCAAGACCAGCGACTTAAAATCTAAACACTCCACAGTAAGGCAGAAACGCAAGTTATTGCATAGTGGAAGAATGATTGCTGGCTAACATGAACTCCCAGATTTCAACAACTTTAGTGAAAGAATGAATGGTGGCCTCGGACTTTCGCACAGTAATGCATTCTGTATTTCCTCAAATAGTGGCCCTCTAAAGGACACCACACCCCAATCAATGGGGCCCTGCACTTACGATAAATAATCACCTCCCTCAAATAGACGTCTCCATTTTCCCATCAGAAGAAAAGCAGATAGTACAGGCAATTTTCTCAGTTCACACCAGAGAGACCGCCACAGACATTATAGTGTTGACTGCTGAGCCCATTTGAACTCTATTGCTAACCAAAACGGCAACATGTAACAGTCTTCAGTGTGAAGTCTTACAACATGTTGTAAAAGAGCGCCCTGTACAGAAGTAAAGATTATCTTAGGTTATATATAAAGACAATGTCTTTAACAACGTAGACTGACATGTGGTTGCTCCACAATGTTTATGTACCGGGGAACTACTCAAATTCCACTCAGTTCCACCTAGTATGTCTCCAATCTTCCATTATGTTGAGATGGCGTCTTTAATGATAATTAGTCTTTCAGTAGACTCTGATGTGTTGTCACTCCACAATGTTGTGTGAGTCCGTGTGGTGACTTATTAGTTCCAACCAGTCTGCCTCAGATCTTAGTTTAAGCAGAGACGGCATGTTTAATTTCGATTAATGTTCCAGTAGACTGACGTGTGGTCACTCCGCAATGTTGTGTGCAACCAGGTTTATGTTCCAGGGAGTTACACCACTTATGAGCGCAGCCCAGTCTGCATTCAATCTATGTTATGTGGAGACGTTGTGAAGGAACATTTTCTTTCCAGTGGTCTCTAGTGTGTGGTTGCTTGTCAATGTTGTGTAAGACCATGGTTAAGTTCATAGAGCTATACAACTTATTACTTCCACACAGTCTGCCTCAACTCTTCAAATCTTTTTTTTTTTTAAACATCTTTAATGCAGTTTAATTCCATTAAACTCAGTTGCGCCACAGTGTTGTGTTCATGTTTATGTTCCAGGGAGGTATGCTACTTGCTATTTGTTCCGGCCAAGTCTGCAGTATTAAAGATGATTTAATGTTATGCGGACACAGTGTCTGCAATGACAAATAGCGTTAGAGTTGATTCTGACATGTGGTCAGTCCACAATGTTGTGTAAATCCATGTTTACTGTATATTCAGGCAGTTTACTAGTTGCACCCAGTCTGCTTCCAATTTATGTTTAGTGGGGTAGACATCGTTAGCATTCCATGAAACTGCAACTGAGTAAATAAATGTAGTCATAGCCAGTGTTCACAGGCCAAGAGCTGCTTTAATGAAGCATCCAGACACATACAGTATGTAGCTACTCACTTATTTAATATGCATCAACGGGTCTGTGTCATTTCAAGTTGAACTAAAAAAGCGAGACCGTCGGAAATTACAGACTTTGAATGACATATTCACTTTGAACGCACTGCTACTGCTGCCTTCCACAAGCGCTCGCTTTAAAAAAACACACACACACATCTGTCGAGCGGCGTGCTTAGTATCACAGCGGGCGCATGGTTGCTCCTTTCAATACAAAAATAAAGTTATTGAATTCTTGCCGGCATCGCTAACATCCCCATTGTGCACACGCATGTAAATGCACAAGTACCAGTGAGGAAGAAGGGGTCACCTGGCGCGCACACACACACACACACACACTTGTGACTTACAGGCATACCACAAAAAACCCGGCACTACACGCGTGAGTCACAGACAAGTGTCAATACTCAGGCGAAGGCTGTAGAACTTGACAGGCTTCAATTGCAGGCAGTAATCAGTGATGCTTGAAGACAGGAGCGCTGCACCAGTGATGACGATTGCAAGGGAGACAGAGGGGGAGAGGGAGAGACAAGGCACACGGCGCCACCAAAGCTCCAAGAGGAACTGCAGGGCATGGATCATGACGTAACTTGACCTACAGATCTTTTCAAGTCTGAGGTGTCGCCATTGGGTTGGTAGTGGACATCAGAATTTGGGGGAAATTTAGCCCCCAAAGCCAGTTTCACTGAGCAGCACAAAATTTGGGAGACATGTCTATCATGAGTATACCTGCAAAAAAAAAAAAAAGTCTGTAGAAGTCATGTATAAATCAGCACAGCCATTTTGGTGTGAAGCTGACAATTTAGGTTTTGTCAAATTGTTGCTAACTTTGAATCTATACTACACAGATGGACAAAGCAAAACTGTGCAATAGTTTTCTTCATTGCATTGTGTGTGGCTTGGCAGCAAATTTTGACAACTTACCATTGGTTCAGTAGTTCACCCCAGCATGTTTTGAAAATAAAGCCCCCAAAGCCAGTTTCGCTTGGTAGGAATTTCTATTTTGAGGAGACCCACAAACAAGTCTCTAAACGGCACGCCTAATAAGACATTTTTGGTTTGAGGATGTCGTTCAGGGAGTTTGACCACTTACATTTATTCCATGTGTTTATATCTAATATGGCTCATTTAAAGCGAACACGTTCACATTTTGTCACAGTTGTGTACACGCAGAAAAACAAACAGCAGCCTTGTCGTCTGCAGGTGAAATAATCTCTCCACAAGTCCTTAGAGATCCTCAATTCTGTGTGTGTGTGTGTGTGTGTGTACGCACAGGGCCTAAATGGAGAAGGCGTGCTGTGGCGGCCCATTAATGGTTAGTGGGGCCCAGAAGACTAGCGGAGGGGAAAGCGTTTTGTGTGTGTGTGTGTGCGCGCGGCTTTGTGCTGGTGTGCGTGTGTGTGTGTGTCTGTCACATCAAAGTTAAAGAAACATTGCTTAAATGAAAGCGTCTGTTTTGACATGATGGCTTTTAAAAAAGAGACAGTGGAGGAAATTTGTTTCAATTTAAATGTAAGTGGTCATTGATCGTCACCCGTCCGTCTACAATACAAATTTCAAATTGTTAGCAATCAGACAAAATCTCTAGGATGAATTTGAATTTCAAGGATCCATGGACACGACCCACCACTTTGATCCCAAAAGGCCGAATTTCAGTTTTTTCCGGCAAAGCTTCTTGAGACTTTTTTTTTTGTGTGTCTACTCATGATTTACACATCTACTGTGGTGTTGTTGTTATAAAAGAAAATATTTAGAAATTAGAGTGTACAGTATACATTAAAGCATGCGAGCGTTGCATTCAAGGCGTTTTTTCGGTCGGAATATATCACCTCCCCACAAAGTGAAGCATCACACATACACACACACAAGCACACACACGCAGATTTGAAAAATGTGGGCTTAATAAAAAGAGCCTTTGAAAGTAACAAGACTGCGGTTGCTCAAATTTTAATCAGCGCATTTCATTAATTCATTCCTTTTTCCACAAGCACGCTCGCACTAAACGCGTCACAAGCTCAAGAGTTACGTCACACTCAAAATGTTGTTTGCAATGTTTACTTTCTTTATCTTATTTTTGCCATTTAGAGTCTACAAATAAGTGAATAAAAACAAAACAATGCAAGCTCATAAAAGGGTTTTGGCTCAAGGACACAAACAAAAGATGCATGGGTGGCATCCCGCTGACCCCCGTGCGCTTCAACGCATCGCGGCGCATTCAGGCAGCAAATAATTGGAGGTAAATCCATAGAGAGAAATGTTTTTGGTTGAGGACATTGAATGCACCACTCAACACATTTCTACTTTTCTCTTTGGTTTACTTCATCCACACAAATAAATAACGCCTCCCTTTTAGAATTAGGATGGAAAAAAAGAAGGTTAACTGGTGAGCCATTTGATTGCTGTTACTAACCAAAACAGAAGCACCAAGTGAGACACATGAACTCTGGGGAATTGAAGTGTGCAGTCTTAATTAAATTATTTTTACAAAAAAAAAAGTGCTGGTTGGCTCTTTCGAGAAACAGTAAAAAAGATATGCAGACCGTATAAAAACCATAGTGGATGTTAGAAAAGGGTCTTAAGGGTTGCAAGGAAAAATTGCTGATCCCAAAGCTAATTTCCCACAATCGTACATACGCTAAACGTGAGACACGATGCTTGGCTCTCTTGGTACATAACAAAAAACCCATCCCACAACAGAAGTCGAAGTAGTTAGTGGAAATGGGTCTTCAGAGCTGCATGCCACTCGGTGACGGTGTGTTGTCTGTGTCTATATGTGCCCTGCGACTGAGTGCCGACCAGCTCAGGTCGTCTTTGGGGACACAACAAAAAGTGTGCACGGTATTGAAGCATTGGGAAAAAACAATTAAATAAATCACAACTGCTAATGATAATTTATGATACACAGTTGCCAACAAATTGAATAAACTCGACACTGTGCTGACTTTATCGCAAAGTGAACCGAAGTGTTTAGTGCAGATGGGTATTAAGGGTTGCACGGTAAAAATCCGGCGGCACGGTGTCCCACTGGTTAGAGCGTCTGCCTCACAGTTCTGAGGTCCGGGGTTCAATCCCCGGCCCCGCCTGTGCGGAGTTTGCATGCTCGGGTTTTCCTCCCACATCCCAAAAACATGCGTGATAGGTTAACTGACAACTCTGAATTGCCCTTAGGTGTGAATGTGAGTGTGAATGGTTGGTTGGTTGTTTGTTTGTTTGTATGTGGCATGCGATTGTGTGTAAAAAGTAACTTGTGAATGGTACAATGCATTTCCTTCACTGGCGCGCTAGTATTTTTATTGAATGCGCTTCAACTTATTTTTTGTTCCTATTTGTGCCTCGACTATGGATCAAGATGGGCAACAATGGAGGCAGCGGGCGTGCGCCACTAAGCCCAAGGTTGGCGAGTTGAGCGAGCGAGAAAAAAGCGAGAAAAAAGCGCTTTTGATCAATTTGCTCTCACGGTCACGGTCAAAGGCAGCGGCAGTGTGAAAAGAAAAAAAGAAATGAACCTGTTTTGTGGTGCGACGTCGGTACACTCTGCACAAAATACATCTTTGATCACAAAGAGCACACACACACTATTGTGTGAGAATGTGGCCTGAAGTGCAAAAGACAAAGAAAACGAAGAACAGAGGGAAGAAGAAGATTGTGTCTCCAAGGAGAAGAAGGCTAGAGGCGGAAATGTTTTGTTTCTATGCCACAAAAGGACAAGTTTTGAATTGGAGCACTAGCAATTCTGTGTGGGTCGCTCCTTCAAAAGTTCTTCTCAAAGCTGTGCGGGACCACCACAATAAAAACATGCTGTCTGAAATCCATCCATCCATCCATCTTTTATACATCTCATCCTCACTAGGGTCGCGGGCTGCTGGAGCCTATCCCAGCTATCTTCGGGTGGTAGGCCGGGTATACCGTGGACAGTTTGCCAGCCAATCGCAGAACAAAAATACAGCATTGGGTAAATATGAAGGGAAAAAAATTATTAAAACAAAATGGACAAATTAAAAAAATCTGAGAATATGAAGAAAAAAAATATTGGAAAAAATACATTACAGAAAAGTATTTCACAAAATATTTCAAAATAATCTCAATCTTAGGAAAAAATACACGTTGACTTTTTTTTATTTTTTATTTTTTTTACAAAAACAAAAATAATAGACAGAAAACATGGAAATACTCAAATACAGTATTTGGAATTAGAATAGAAAAATTCTGAAAAATATTCACCGAAAATGGGTCCCGGCCTTCCGCTCCCCTCTTCTGGCGCCCTCACCCGTCATTTCTTGCGGCTGGCGCTTGACATGGGCTCACTGTTGGCAGACTGTTGCCTTTTCGGGTGGTAGCTGGCTCCTGCGTTGGGACCTGCTGTTGGTTGGAGCACCCGTGCTTTCCAGACTTGACGGGGGTGGTGTCGGCGGCGGGGTGAGCTGGGTGGGGGTGGGGGTTGGTGGTCCGGTTCCCTTGGCCCCTCCTTTGGGGGCTGGACGGGGCACTTCAGTTGGGCTGGGGTACTGCCCAAGGTCCTTGGGATTGGGTGGCGTCCCCCTGGCTGAACCCCCCACGGGATGGGCGTGCTGGCTCGCACCCCACCCCCCTTTGCGGATGGAGGGGACCGGGCCCGCCCTTCCTCAGTGTGCCGGCACAGCAACTCCGTACACCTGTTGCCCAACATGCATGTGATATGGTGTTTATTCACTAATATGCTGCCTTCTGGCATTTTGGTTGGCAGCTAACACTCATCTGCAACTGCCCCATAACCCCCGGTGGTCCCGGTGCTTCGGAATCCAGCATTCAGGGCGACCAAAAACAGTAATGAATGTTGTTACCGCACTTTTGTTTTGTTTTTTTAAAGACTTGACGCAAAAGGTGCAAAGCTTTGCATGGAAATACCAAATGAAGTGAAACTGGCCTGGAAAATTCCAATTGGAAAAGCCCTCAGAAGAATAAAAAAAAAGGTGTCAATAATGCGGTAACAGGTGTTATTCATGCCATTGTATCAAACACTTACAGTAAATACACTGCTCTTTATGTGCTGGTCCGTGCTGCTTAACTACTTTATAAAAGTGCCACTTTGCCACCCCTCCCGAGGGTGCAATTAAGCAGCACACACACATTGCAAAAGCTGCACGGGTCGCCCAAACGCTTTTGTTTTATTCATATGTGCTCCAGGGTGGAAAAAGATTAAGTCCGATGGGGAATAACACTTCATCTTATCTGACAGATGCAAGACTCGTGGCTGGTTTTCTTTATTAGATGCGTTGCGTACAATCGTTCCTTTTAAATAACAAGAAAAAAAGCAATATAAATTCCAGTAGCACGTAGGATCATGACAGATATTGATGGCATTCACATGAAGAGGATTAACTCTACGTGTCGTACGAAACAAGCAACAGGAATAATTCATGCACACAATCGTCATAATCGTCTGTCCATTTATATTCAACTGTAATGTTGTAATTATGTGGTTATGCAAATACAGTGGCTGGTATGAATGTAATATTACAACTTAATATCTTTATTAAAAAATAAAAATAAAAACACTAAAATACGCCAGTATTTGAGCAACATTGCAACTTTTTTTTCTCAAAAAGAGTAGATTTTATTCGGGTAAGACTTTTCTAACTAAAGTTAATTTACTTTCTTAAGATCCAGCTTTTTTTTCACGACAAATCGGCTTTTCTCGTAAATGTCGACTTTTCTCCTTGAAAAGATACAACTAAATTGAAATTGTTTGTTTTCATGAGATTCTTCTTTTCCCCAAAAAAATTTGAATTTATTTGTAACATATTTTTTGCCTTGAAAAAGTAAAATTTTATCTCATTTTAAATTATTTTTGTAAGATTACAACTTAAAAAAAAAAAAAAAGATAGTTTAATCCCCCCCCCAAAAAATATCAGCTTTATCTGAATTTAAGTTATTTTAGTAAGATGACTATTTTCTTGAGAACAATCTTTATTCTAAAAAAAGAAAAAAAAATGTATCTGAGTTCAAATACTTTTGGGATATTTATGAATGAACTTGATTAATAAATAGATTTGTAGCAATGATCGTAAAATTCCAACATTTTTAAGCCTGGGATGCAATGAAAACTAGTACACACAATATAAATAAATAGGATACGTGACACTGGACTCACACAAACTTGTCCTCATTTGACCTGTGAAGCGAAGCCACCATCACACTGTATGTCTGATATCATCTTTAACCACACACAAACACACACACACTCATATAAAATGTCTCTTTCATCCAATCTAATGTTGTTGTCTGGTGGTCCACTCAAATATTTTTTTTACCGCTCAATCGTGTGATGCGCATTAACACATTAGTATCAAACAAAGCTCTCCTCCATGTTGGAGCACAACAGGAAGGAGTCGACCAGCCGCGGTTTGATCAGCTGCTGATGGTCTGCTGCCTCAATGCTGTCGGGACACCCTGATGCCAGCCTCCTCAAAGCCGCCTGCACGGACAGATACCAAAATATTAGGTATGCCTGAGCGATACAAATGCTGTATGAAAAAGCCTGCCTGTGCAAAGATAACATGACTGCTTCAAACCAAAATGGCCGACTTCCTGTTCAATTTCAGGCAGGGGTCCTTGAGACTTTTTCAAAAGACATATCCACCCAATTTCATGCCAAACGGGGAAACTAGTGTCGGGGGCTAATTTCTTTTCTAACCCGTTCAATTGTGGGCGTAGGTCTTTGAGACTTTTGAGACCCAACTTTGTGTTGATTGGTGACACCGGTGTTGCGGGCAAAAGCAAACAAAAAAAAACATTTTTACTTTGATTTTTTGATTCTAACTTTGGGTGAAAATTGCATCACCTCCAAATTTTAAAATGACGTACAAAATTACTGTTTGAAGCTTAAACAAAAAGAAAAAAAGAATCTTGTACGTTGTAGCGCGCTATTTAATAGTCGGCAATGGAGTGTAAAGATGAGGGTAACCCAATTAAGTTGCCGACCGCCTCAACGCCCTCCTCCTGATAATGATGGGGCCTCAGATAGAATGATAAGTGGATATTCATGATGTGTACATATTTACACATGCCACGTGTGAGCTGGCCTCTGGAAAGCAGTGTTAAGAAAAGAAAATGAATACACGAGAATAAGGGAAAACCGTTTACTCTGGTGATTTATTTATTTATTAGAAGTCGGCGTTTTCAGGGCAAAATTACCGCACACACCTAAAAAAAAAGCATATTGAAGTTTCATCCTCAACACAGTTTTACTGTGTCAGAAGGAAAGAAACCACAGTGACACCTTTTTAAGGTGTCACTGTGGTTTCTTTGTATTCTGATGGATAATTGAGAATTACAGTCGCTCAGTCGAACAGAACAAAGTTTTTAAAGGGGGGTGAAAAAAATGACAAAAAGGAGAGAGAGTGAAAAGATAACGAAATAATATAGGAAAAGAAGACAACAAAAGACAAGACACTAACTGTAAACAAGATGAGGAAAGTAAATCATTACATACCTAGTAAAATGACACATTAGAATCGGGTGTTGTATGGGGCAGTCGTGCTACACTCTCTGAGGGAAGGACAGGACAAGATAGGGCAGGACTGGACAGGACGGGGACAGGAGGGGATGCATGCAGGACAGGTCGTGTGCCCGGCTGTACCACTGAAGTGTGGTGGGAGTGGCTATGTAAATTATAAATATAGTGTAAGTGAGGGGATACCCAAGCTATTCGGATAGTTATAAGTGATTTGTCGCAATGAGTGAGCCACACCCAGCGAATAAGTCCCAGGGGTGTGTGTCTGTGGACACATGCAAGTGAATTGACACCGTTTCGCATGCACAATAACCGTCGGAAGTGTCCTGTAATTGCTGTTCCTGCACCGAGGGTGCCGAGGACACCACCCCATCCAATCGGGAGGCGGGGTCGGGCTCAAGAGCCCACTCGAGAGCGACCCGGTGGACGGGACACCTCCCCCACTGAGGCGCCCCGAACACCGGACACTCGGAGGAGACCACAGGGGCCTAATTCCACACCCCCCCCCCCCCCCCCCCACCACCCCGATACTGTATAGTGTACAGTATACAGTACATTAAAGCATGCGTGCGTTGCGTTCAAGGCGTTTTCTGTCGGAATATATCTCATCCTGAGTGAAGCATCTCTCTCACACACACACACACACACACTTCTACTACTTGTACTTACCAGGCAAGCAACCAAGACGGAGTCACTGTTATTCCTCTCCGTGGGGGATCGGCAGAGCTCGATGAGACGAGGAACGGCTGAAGGCAGCAGAGGTTAAGTTCACATATCTTGTTAACATCATCATTACCATCACTGTTACTTTTACTGTTACTGTAATAGAGAATAGAGTAAGTCAAGGAAAACCCAATTTATAGCTATTTGTCGCTCTCTTCAACTTTGACCCCATGCTCTAACATTAGATGACAAAAAAGCAATGCAATTTTAGCATCAACCATCTGTCCAGGATACTTTTCTGCTAAGATTTCTTTACTAGTAGGAAAAATACAAGAAAAGAAAAGTTTCTGAAGAAAACAGAACATTTAATGTTACATGCTACATGAACTATACTAAAAACAAACATCGCCCACACCTCACAGATGACAGTTTACAATCGTGTGTGAAAATGGAGGCGACGTCTAAAGCACTGATGTGGCGACGCTCTGCGCTGAGGTTCAGGAGCAAAGATCATATTGACCAGGTAAAATAAACATTTGAATTGGCTATTATTTTGCAAATATATATTTAACATTGTTAAGTAAAATAGTCCTTTTTTCATTCAAGTTGACAGCTGACAGCATTCTCCACATGCAATAAAAGTGATAAAGGAACAAAGAAGCAGACGGAATTTTTTGGTTCGCTGCAGATGGATAATTTAAGTTGAGTTATAATTTCATGAAAACGAGGAGTCAAATGAGACATTGGGTATTTGAAAGTAAGCTTCAACTAAGCGTCATTCTTCAGAGTTCATGCAGAAATAAAATTGTATTATATGCAACCGAGTGCAAAATGGCTGCTTAAAAACAAAATGGCCGACTTCCTGTTCAATTTTGGGAATGGGTCCTGTTTACTTTTATGTGCGACCTCTTATGACAGACATGTCTGACCAATTTGGTGTCGATCAGTGAAAATGGTGTCAAAGGAAAATGTTTTCCAACTCGTTTACCTGCATCTGATTGGGGCTCCATCCATCCATCCATCCATCCATTTTCTGAGCCGCTTCTCCTCACTACGGTCGCGGGCGTGCTGGAGCCTATCCCAGCTATCATCGGACAGGAGGCGGGGTACACCCTGAACTGGTTGCCAGCCAATCGCAGGGCACATACAAACTAACAACCATTCACACTCACATTCACACCTACGGGCAATTTAGAGTTGTCAATTAACCTACCATGCATGTTTTTGGGATGTGAGAGGAAACCGGAGTGCCCGGAGAAAACCCACGCAGGCACGGGGAGAACATGCAAACTCCACACAGGCGGGGCCGGGGATTGAACCCAGGTCCTCAGAACTGTGAGGCAGACGCTCTAACCAGTTGGTCACCGTGCCGCCTGATTGGGGCTCATTAGGGCCAATTCCCAAGTACAAATTAGTCAATTTTCTTTGTCCTGTAGATAAGTGATATACCTGCCACTTGGCAGCTGCCGAAAGTAACTAAACAGTTACTTTTGAACTCAAGTCATCGGCAAAGTAACTAAGTTACTTTTAAGCTAAAGTAATCAGTAAAGTAACTAAGTTACTTTTTCAAGGTAACTGTGGCCACACTGGTGGGGGCTCATTGTTTTCTAATTCCCCTGGGTTGCAACTGAGTGCGAAATGGCTGCTTCAAAACAAATGTTAAATTTTGAGCATTGGGTCATTGAGACCTTTTTGTGCGTCGTGTTTTTATAGACACGTCCACCCGATTCTGTGTCAATTGCTGGTGTTGGGGGCTGAAATTTTTCACACTTTGCGGGGAGCGCTATTGAGAGAGTTTGGGAGGAAGATCAACCTAGGTACCTTTGAGCTGGATGGCGGTCTGGGCCACCTCGCCATCCCGGCTGAGGCGTGCCAGCGTGACGGCGGCCTTCTGCTGCACACGCTCGCAGGCGGCCCCCTCGGACGGACTAGAGGAGGACGGCCTCTCGCCCAGCAGCAGCAGCAGCCGCTCCACGCCTGACAGGTGATGGAAAAACAGGACAAAGTCAGATATAAATATCAAGGTCTTACACTATGTAGCATTAGACTGTATTGTGTATTTAGTAAAGTACTGGTGTGTTTTGTGTGTTTCACTTTGACAGGGTTTTAAGCAGCTATGACCATATATGGCACAATGCTGCCATCTTGTGGATCTTACTTGCACAACAACCATGATGTCTAATCTATTTTCTACAGCGCTATCCAAGTTGACATTGTGCAAGAGATGAATAAACCCTGGACTGGTCGCCAGGGTACATATTAACAAAAATTTGGGCTGGGTGCCAGTCAATGTCAGGGCACATATAGACAAACTGACAGGTCACCAGTAAATGTGAAAGCGACACATATACACAGACAAACATTCACACCTACGGACAATTTTTGGACTATGATGCATGTTTTTGGAGGCTGGGAGGAAAAACCAACGCAAACTCCACACAAGGAGGCCGGAGCCGAGATTTTAACCCAAACCTCAGAATTGTGTGGCAGATGTGCCAACCACAAGTGCAGCCCTAATTAAAAATCAACCCATCCATCCATTTACTTTTCCGCTTATCCTCACTAGGGCCGCGGGCCACTGGAGCCTATCCCAGCTATCTTCGGGCAGGAGGTGGGGTACACCCTGAACTGGTCGCCAGCCAATCGCAGGGCACATAGAAGCAAACAACCATTCACATTCACATTCACGCCTACGGGCAATTTAGAGTGTTCAATCAACCTATCACGTATGTTTTTGGGATGTGGAAGGAAACCGGAGTGCCCGGAGAAAACCCACCCAGGCCCAGGGAGAACATGCAAACTCCACACAGGCGGGGCCGGGATTTGAACCCGGGTGCCCAGAACTGTGAGGCATATGTGCTAACCAGTCGCTCATTGTGCTGGCCTAATTAAAAATGAATACATTTATTAGATGTAATTACAAACAGATCACCTTGCTCCTGTAGGACTTCACTTGCACACTGCTCCAAGACAGATAGGTTGGCCAAGATGGTCACCACCTGAAATTAAAACATCGGAAGTCTATGCTCGTTTTAAGAGTGATTTTAGTTTATTTTCACATCCCGTAACAATGGCGACGCAGTACCTGGTCCTTGGAGTAGGGCGTGTCCACCCTCTGGCGGTCCTTGCAGGCCTGCAGCAGGATGTGGATGGCGTTGAGTTGTAGCAGGATCTCGCAGGCCATGCTGTCGAAGAAAGTGATGTTGGCCAGGGCTGCGGACGCCAGCAGGAAGACCTCGCCGCAGGAGGCACTCTCACACAAGTCTGAAGGACAAGGAAAAATCCATAGTTTAGATCAGTGATTCTCAAAGTGTGGTACCCGTGCAAACTACTATATGGTACACGAATAAAATGTTCAAATTGTGAATAATGCTACAGTGGCTTCAACTTTTTCAAACTCCAGTACAATATATCTGTTCAGTTATGCTAAACGTTTTAGGACAATACATTTGTATTTAATAATTTTGAACCGTTTGTTAAAACAGAAGGTATTTTTTAGTTAACTTATATGCAATACATTTTAATTGAATATTTTTTCAAGTTTTTATTTTTTTATTTTCCTATGTTCAAGCGCAGTGTCAAATGTTCAAACTGTGCATACTGATAAATTATCAAATACACTAGGAATAAAACCTCTGTCTTGTATCTTTCAGAACACTTACATTTTTTTAAAAGTATTTTAATGTTGGTCATGATAGTTATATTTGGAAAGCTAAGTATTTTTTGGAGGTGGTACTGGTACAAATGTTAAACCACTACCTTGAATGTCACAGACCAGATTTAAAAAAAAAAAGAAAAAAAAAAAGGGGCAATTCCTAACAATAAAAACTGACAAAAAAATAAATCTCAATAAATCGGACGCGTATTCCAAGTTGTGACTTTACTTTAATAAAATTCATTCATTCATCTTCATGCAAACTCCACACAGGCGGGCCCGGGATTTGAACCCCGGTCCTCAGAACTGTGAGGCAGATGTGCTAACCAGTCATCCACCGTGAAGCCTAATAAAATGCTGACTTTTTCTAAATCCAACTTTATTCTGGTAATATACTGTGTTGAGGCTGGGGGGCGTAGGTAAGACTGATGACTCACTGATGAGCGCGGTGACGATGTCGTGCATGCTCTCCAGGAAACTGGCCAGGTGCTGCGTGGACGTGTGGTGTGGCGATGTGATCTGCGCCACCACTGCTGCCGCCTCGGCCCGCGCTGCCTCCGTGCTGCCGTCGTCCGTCAATATGTCTGCCAGGCACAGGATGCCGTCTACCTGTTTGGAGCCAAGCATCCGCCATCGAAAATTCCACTTTTCGGCGAAGAATGCTAAAACTATGACCCCAAAAAAAATTATATATATATATATATACACACACATATACCTGTATGTGAATACTGTATGTCCATCCATCCATTTTCAACACCGCTTATCCTGGTTAGGGTCACAGCGCGCTGGAGCCTATCCCAGCGGACTTGGGGCAAAAGACAGACTACACCCTGAACTGGTCGCCAGTCAGTCACAGGACACATATAGACACGGACAACCATTCGCACTCACATTCACAGCGTCACTGAGTGGGAACTGAACCCACGCTGCCCGCACCAAAGTCAGGCGAGTGCACCACTACACCATCAGTGACTATACTGTATGTATCAATATTTGTTAAAACAAATGTAAGTCGTAAAAAATGGATTGATGAATAATTAAATATCAAATAAATGAATAAAAATCACAACAATTAACTACAATAAGGGGAGATACATTTATTTATATAGCACATTTCATACACAAGGTAACTTTACATGATAAAAGTATTTAAACACAAAGAACACAAGACATTTAAAAACAGTACAGGAAACATTGGGCAGCTTACTAAAATTATGAAAAGAATGTACAGTATTAAAAAAAAAAAAATAGAGATGCAAATGTTTTGAAATGGGCAATCATAAGCATAACAAAAAAAAAGGGCAATCATAAGCATAACAATAATAATAGTTTTGAACCTAGATTGAAAAACATTCAACAACTCGTTTCATCTGTGTTGCATCTTTGTTCTGGTCAGAACCCGAGTTGCAGCGTTCTAATACTTTAAGCGCCGTATTTATTATATGTTAATGTTTTGCATTCAATTTCATTCCTTTCAAATATTTTGTTATGTAATACCGTTAAAAAAATAGTCGTGCTAAAAAAAATATTGAAATATGAAAGACACTATGCTTTTTTATACTTGACTGTCTGACATGGAATCAAACTAAACTTTTCCTGTTTTTTGCTGAATGCCAGACAAGTGAGAGAAGGATTTTCTTTTAAACAAATACATATAATAGACAATAATCATACATGACTGTACATATTGAATATCAAATAAATGCAAATAAATAACAATTAAAATTATAATACACTTTAAATACATTTTATTACTATTATTTTTACTATTATTATTAATTGTATTTTATTTATTTTTAATTGATGATGATCTCTGCATCCACACATTTTCTTCGCTTATTGGAGGTCAGGGTGCGGGGGCAGCAGCTTAAGCAGGGAAGCCCAGACTTCCCTCTTCCCAGCCACTTGGTCCAGCTCTTCTGAGGGGATCCCAAGAAATTCCCAGGCCAGCCAAGAGACATAGTCTCGCCTGCGTGTCGTGGGTCTTCCTCCTGGTGGGACATGCCCAGAACATCTCACCATCACCATGCAGGTGTCCAGGAGGCATCCTAACCAGATGCCGAGCCACCTCATCTCAACGTAGAGGAGCAGCGGCTCGACTCTGAGCCCCTCCCAGATGACCGAGATTCTCACCCTATCTCTAAGGGACCGGACACCCTGTGGAGGAAGCTCATTTTGGCCGCTTGCATCCGCTTTGTTGTTCTTTCGATGACCAACAGCTCGTGACCATAGGTGAGGGTAGGAATGTAATATCGACCGCTAAATCGAGAGCTTTGCGGACCCCCTCAACACCTCGGCTGCACCTAGAAATTCTGTCCATAAAGATCATGAACAGAATCAGTGACGAAGTGCAGTCTTGGCGCAGTACAACCCTCAATGGAAACAAATCCGACTTACTGCCCCGGCAATGCGAACAAGACTCTTATCAAGCATTCCGGTACTCTGCACTACAGCAGCACCCTCACAGGATCCCCTGAGGGACACGGTCAAACGCCTTCTCTGTAGGCTCTGTAGACTGGTTGGGCAAACTCCCATGCACCCTCAAGAACTTTTTCCCCTCAGAGTCATGATTTTATTAAGTTGTCCTTTTGCTATTTCAATAAATGAAGAGGAAGAATATGTCAATACTAAAAGAATTGAAAAATCAAATCAAATTCAAGCAAACCAATTAAAATAAAAAAGGAATTTCAAAAGATGTACGTTTTTATTGTTTGTTTGGTAGCCCCTATTCTTCCAGTCAAATTGAACTAAATTGTTTAGATGCAATTCAAGATTTTCTCCACATGGAGGCAGTGTTTTGCATCGCATACGTGCCGAATGCTTCTTTTTGCACTGCATAATTCTTTTAACAGTATTGCTTGACCATGTGATTAAAAAAGTGGAAAATGCTTTTTCTCTACACGGCAGAAAAATGCACATGACTAATGCATCCATTCACTTATTCTATGCACTAGGATTATCAGTTATGGGTTGATCACAGTTTGATTGACAATAACAATAACGTATGCGTAATGATGAACAGTAGTCAATACTTGTCAATCACAGTCCTCGGCGCTACTTTTGCATCAGCGGTCACTTTGGGGAAACAAAAGTTTGGAGACGTGTATGCAGACCGACTCTTATCATCCATCCACACCTGCCACTCCCATCCGCTGATGAGCATCGGTGCGCCCACATTCACAGGACACTTCCCTATATTAGTCTCCGCGGACGTCAGTAGCAGTGACGTGGAACCCCCCCCCCCCCCCCCTCCCCCCACACAACCCATCCCACCCCAGCCCTTCTACACGAGCTTCCTGGCTGCACTCACTCCCGGAAAGAGAATGTTCCGTAAGGAGTTCACCTCACATACAGTTACTGCATTGGAAGCACAAAGTCGGTGGTTGATGCAAGGGAAAAATATAAAAGAATAGAAGACGATGAAAAACGCACATTGTTGCTTTTCTATGCTTAATAACTTTAGTACAGTATTATGAATTTATTTAATGCCCAGACGGGGAAATCTGTGACTCTGAGATGTGTCATTTAAAAAAAAAGGAAAAAAATCAATACTTCATGGTCATTTTTTAAATTAATTTATTTTTTAGTATTCTGTATTATATTGTTCATAATTTAATCACTGTTGAATGAAAAGAAAAATCACTATTATTGAAAGGTACATTTTATTCATTTTGTATTCATAATATGATAATTATTCATTTTATATAATAGCATAGCTGATAAATTATTATTATTATTTAACTACTGCAATTTTCATTCTTACTACTACTACTACTACTACTACTATTCTCAGGGCATTGAATCAATCGTACCTGGACTGTTCTGGTTGTCTTAGAAGACGTTTCACCTATCATCCGAGCAGGCTTCATCAGTTCATGCAACAAGGCTTAATTAGGACAGACGAGACTGAGGTTAGTCCAGAATAGTCAGGTTGCAATCAACTCAATACCCTGACAATGAAAGGACCTGGATGAATGAGAAGATTAACAGGCACTACTACTCACAATAATAATTATTATAAAAATAATACAGATGGTGATGATGATTATGATAATAATAATACAAATAATAAAAAGAAGAAGAGGATAAGCGGTACAGAAAATGGATGGATGGATACTAATGTTGCCACTACTACTACTACTACTAATAATAAGGGTTTATTATTATTCCAACACTGAAAGCCAGCTGACACCAGAGAGTAGACTGTCAATTATCCGGTCTGCTCCCAAATTTTGTTACCCATCATGCTCCATGTTGTGATTACATAAAGCCCCGTGAGGGAATGAAAGCGTGCAGCGTATCGGCTGATAAACAGCACCTGCACACCACCACCGCCCTGCACGGCGACAGTTGTATTTGTCGAGGCTGAGCGGACGCGGCTGACAGACGCTCCCAGAGGATGCCGCGCTCATCAGGAGCGGACTTTTGCTTTAAAAGACTTCACGGTTGAACGCTTCGTTCCCCCCCCCCCCCCCCCCCCCCTTAGTCTTACATTTTAAATACTAGGATTGAAGCTGCTAATCATTTACAGTGTTGTGATATCGCTTGATTCTTCATAGTAAAAAAATAATAATTTTAAAATTAAAAAAAAAAAAAAAAAAAAGTTTAAATAAAAAAAATAAATTAAGAAAGAAAAATAAAGAAAATAAGGCAGGAAAAGTATTAAAGTACCATTAGGGAACAATTGTGTTTTGTTCTCGGGCTCCCACTCCAATTGTGAAGCATAATTGACTTTGAAAAAACTGTGTTAAATGCAATTTAACAGTTTTAAACATACAGGTGCTACAAAAACATGGTTTAAAATGCCATTTTTACACCACAAACTAACTGCTATCACTGTTTAGCATGTGCTAAACACGACGTAACGCGCCGCTAAGTTTGTACAAGCACGTCCTGCACCAGACGCTAGTGCTAACACAGCAAAAGACGTCTCCTGGGTGGTCCACCAATATTATAGACCGCTCAAGGTTATCCAGTGTCGCAAAAGATGATTTTCTCTTCATTAAAAGCCATTATAGCATCAGTGTGGTTTTGAAGCTGATATTGGCATATGATTTTTACATAGTTACTTTATTCAGTCTTGCATTAAGATGAGGATGGGTGGGTGTGTGGGTACCTTATCCAGCTGCATGATGCCCTCCTCCACGCAGCAGATGGAGGCCACGGTCCTAAGAGCGTGAGCGTAGAGGCCTTTGAAGCGATCTTGACGGCAAATCTTGAACAGCGACACCACAGCTCCTTCCTGCGATACATTCATAGACAGTTGGCGTGTTAAGGAGACCCACTTGTTTTGTTGTGTGTGTTTGTGTAGGCGGGGTGGGGGTGAGTGATATAATAACCTCTATATAGTGGAATTTACAAAACTCAGGTAACTCCGCGAGGCTGGTCAACTTGAAATTCATTTCATTGCCAATTTTACCACGCGTTGTATCTCAATATCAGCTATTTTCTGTTCTATGGTTGTCATCAATTTTTTCTCTTTGCAATCCGTTTTTACCACTGTGGAGCATCCCCAAAAAACACACAAAAAGGCAAAGAAAGGCATGGTTGAAACCTGAATTTAACCACATTTGGGACGATCGACTTTGAGTGACTGGTCTCTACATCGACTGTTTATGGTGGCATAAAGTGAAAACTGATTCCAAGCCAGCTTTGCGAAAGTCAGCCTTAACCATACAAATTTGAAAACAATCAATATCAGAATTCTAAGTTGTTTCAAGACAATTTGGAATTTCAACCATAGGAAATCATAGTCTAGTCTAAGTAATTTTTGCCCTTTGTACCTCTCCATGGCATCACACAAACACACACACACACACACACAAAGAAAAAGCAAACCAAACAGACTTAGGGGGTATTTTTGTCCAGACAATTTAGGACCAAGTCCAAATTTGTATTACAATTTTGGGGTGTTAGACATTGGAGGTTCCACTCTACCATGAATGACCTCATCTTCAGAAACTGGAATACCAGTTCAAAGTATAAAGGTGACAAGCAATGTGCTGCTCAAGCATCTTGGATCATCCAAAATCATTAGCTTTCTCTCTGAACCAACAAACATTCCAACTGTAGTATTTGCAGGACTGGGGCGGTCGAATCATCCATTCAGACAGGAAAGAGCGGTCAGGTTGTGCAGGGGCAGCGTGTTTGGCCACTCCACCGTGTGAACAACACATGGCTCTAATGGCCTTATTAGGATAATGGCTGTCCTTTCACCAGGTAATTCGGCCTATTTGCACACAAATGAATACCTGGAAGTGGACATTTTGCTGATACATTTTCTTTTTAGCTTCTCATCATCTTTTCAGTGTGTTCAGCTCATGAAATATGTAATGTTTATACAAGGTGACAAATTTCAACGTTTTGTTGTCGCCGATGGGTCACTCTAAGACCTTTTGTTGACGATCTGCAATGAGCCGCTGATCCTCACAAAATGCTGGTTCGCTCAAGTTTTGTTATGTTTTCATAGGCCTTCATTATAAACTCCATTTAACTAAATTTGGACCTCTGTTGGTTTCATTGAGTTGTAATCACAGCGCATTGTGGGACGAGGTCTGGCTCATCTGAAAAAACGTGCTGCTGCGAACTTTGACCTAGCTATTTTAATGAGGGGCCACAATTGGAAGTACCATAGTTGCGTGGTTGAATAGCTTTGAACACAGTATATACAGTATACCTAATACATTGTGTTTAACTATAGTATTTAACTATATTTAGGATTTTCAGTGTACATGTGGCTAGAAAGCCAAGCATGGAGAGTCTTGGTATCCGAAATGCACGGGGACAGTCAGTGAATGGGGCAATCGATCTTTGACAATAGGTTGAAAATATCCACACTCTCCTTATTCTTCCCCGTTTCCTCTTTTTTTTTTTTTGTCCATCTGCTTCTTTAACAATTGTGGCATGTTTTTGTGGTTCAATAAAAAAAACAACACAGTAAAGTATACTGGATGTGGAGCCTCAAAACCAGATATGGGGACACAGATATTCTGTTTCAACATGTCAAGAGATGTGCGGTGCTCAATTGCTTGGTGTGCGTCACCAATCTTTTCACAATGGTCCACTCCACTTCAGTCACATTTTGCCACATCGCTAAGTGCGCGGTGGGCTTGACATGCATGTTTTAGGAATGCAGGAGGAGGCGGTGTACCTGAAGAAACCTGCATTTTTTTTTTTTAAATCAACACTATATCTAGCTGTAAAGAAAATGGATGGCTTGCTTCTTGAATCCTGCTAAGAAATATTCAGTAACATTTGAATTTTGTTGTTTCACACGTCGTCGAGCAACTTTGCCATTCTTTTCCCCCGATTTCACCCTCCGAGATCATCACGCACAAGGTTAAAAATGACTCTCCGCCGCGACACATTTGCACAAATGGAACAATGCGGCGTGTAATTCTGTAATTTACACTCCATTGCAGACAAAGCAGCAGATCAACACTTATTTACACACGGAAACAAACGTTTTTACAGTGCGTTTCCTCCTGATACTTCTGACTTACTTTAGATTGTCATTCCAACAGCTTAATGGGTGAGGCTGGTTTATGGTTTGTTTATGCTTTTTTGGTTTATGGGGCAATTATGATTGAGCCCCATTACATCTGCCTTGTAGCAACAACAGTACCATGACCAGGACAAACTATGAGATTTTTAGAAAGAATTACTGCTTAAGCACAGTTCAGTTGTATTTAACTTTTAAGTTCAATAAATTTTCATTTAATCTTTAACTGTTTGTTTTCAAACATATATTTAGATACAAATAAATGTTATTTAACTTCTATGTACAAAACATTTTAATTGAATCATTTTTTTCCCCATTTAACCTTTACTTAGCCAGGAAATTCTCTTTGCGATTAAGAATCACTTTTACAAGAGTGTCCTAGTCAACAGCAACAAACGCATAAATCAGGTTTGACAGGACAAGCTAAACACATTCAGACAAACAATCTCACAATACAACAATCAGCAGTTTTTCTCTGTATTTAAAAAAATATATATTTTCCTATATTTAATGCAGCATTATTCGCTCAAACTCTGCATGTTACACTGCCTTAGAATATATTTTTTAGGAATAAAACTGTCTAATTTTGTACAAAACCTTGGGCCCACTACGCAACTGTACTTTAATGTTCGTCATGATGGTTGTTTTTTAGGTGGTACACGGTGTAAAACGATTGATAACCACTGTGTTAAGTGTATTCATCATGTTTGTTATTAGTAATTTTGATTGATTGATGTTCACAGTATATGACTTAATTAGCCAGTAAAGACCCTTGAACCATGAAAGCACAACCAGGAAACATAACTAAAAGAAAAACAGGAAAAACTAACATTATCTAAGATAAAGTGTCCCCTTTACACAGGCAATAGATGGAAACACACTGAACGTAAAATGAATTATTCATGATTGTCTGGCTTCCTTCTTATTGTCCCAATGAAAATACAACTGTATACCCTAAGGAAGAGTTACACTTACTTTGAATGTCTGTATACCTTCAATATGTCGCTGTACGCTTTTATTGCCATTCTCTTGATTTGACTGCTCTCCCCTAGGATGGGCCACTTTCTCTATATTTTGTTTACGTAACCTCTGTTATCCAATCAGATGTGTGTTGTCAGGTAGGACTGGAACTTTCCCGTGGCCGCAAGAATCAACGGGGAGTGAACAAAATGGCGGTCGAATACTTGACTGACGCGTTATTAGTGTTCCCACGTAGTTTCTAGGCCCGAAGCCCCCAACTGCAACATGATTGGCTCCCGCCTCGCGGGAAGGGAAGGCTACGCAGATGTATTGAGATGACCATCCGAAACATGTTTGTACGAAATAAGAACAAAAAAGTTTGTTATGGTTAGGTTGTGTTTTAAGGCGGTTTAGGATGGGTTGAGGTTAGGATTAGAGTGGGTTAAGGTTAGTCGGAAACATTTTAACGGCGCCACACTTAAATTACATCCTTTCCCGTCTGGAAGCGGTATTGCGTGTTCTACAGGGATACAGCAGCCAATTATAGTGCAAGGGCGTGTGTCCTGGAGGCAAAGATATTGGAGTAGGGCGTGTCCTGCCTAGAAACTGCGTGGGAATCGTCATCACGCTTGATGACAGGCGCGCCAAGCAGCCTTTGGGTCATCAGAGGAGCTAATGGTCAGAGCTAACTAGCTTTCCGTAACTAGTTAACAAAATTTATAGTTTCAAGCCAACATTTCTGAACGAGTGGATGACTTTTGTTTATTATTGCAATATACTTTTAGGATGATCATTATGACCTTTAAAAGTGAATTAAATACCCAAAATACAACTTTTTGGAGGGACTGGACCGTCAACATCAGCCTCCATGGAAACGGATCATCTTGAGGAATCGACCTTGTCTGCCATTAATCTTCAATTTCAGTGAGTACAATACAATCGATATCTACCAAACCGCTATTTTTTTATTTTTTTATCATTTCGGTGTATGTTGTTGTATGTTGTCATGTAACTTTATATATATTTTCGAAAAATAGTTCAACTTTGCTTATACAGTATTACAATGTAAAAACAGTCACACTATAAAAACCTTAGGCAACTGAAAATGCAAGATTTTAAGTCTCATTTTAACATTCTTAACTGTCGTACAAATAAAAAAATACGTTAACCACTGTTAGTATTAGAACACATTCACGCCATCACAAAACCATTTTGTACCAACAAAAAGGTTTTAAGTTGCATAATTGTAAAAATAAGTTAACCAATAGTATTACAATGTAAAAACATACGCCCCAACGTTTATGATCAATACCGACCATGTCTTATAATTTTAAACGGTCATACAATGGCAAAAAATAAGTTTACCACCTTAATATCACAACATAAAAACATTCACATCATAAAATCTTAAGTAACCAAAAAGGAAACCATTTAAATCACACTTTAACAATCCTAATTTTCACAGAAGTGGAAAAAACAAGTTAACCACTTTTAATATTATCACGTAAAACATATAACATGTAACATTCTTAACAGTCATATAAGGGTAGAAATAAGTTAGTTTACCACAAGCAAAAATAGTTTGCTTACATCATTATAAAATGTTTAGGAACAAAAAAAAGGCATGGTTTTAAATTGTAATTTACCATGTGTTCGAGTCATACAAGTGTTAAAAAAAGTTAACCACTCTACTATATTCGTGCAGTCCATTTACCATTTAATATTACCATGTGAAACCACTCTGTCCTAATGAAGGTGGGTTTTTCACGTTTAGTTGTGTATTTCAGCCCAAAATCTTTCTAAAAAAATAAAAATTTTGAAATCATACAAATTATCTGTGAGTCAAAGTCTACTGGATTTGCACTGTCACTCATCAATTTATGCCGCACTGTTACTCACTACATTATATTTATAGACTGTGTGTCACCACAAAGGAAATATCAGCTTTCTTTCCCAGCATTTAAAAATCTAATCGCATTTAACAGGAGAAATGAAAAAAAATAAGTACGCACTCTGCGGAAAATGATAATGAGGATTGGAGGAGGTTGGACACCAGCCAGAAAATACGCACTTCGTCGTGCAGTATGTGTGCATTTGTGTGTGTGTGTGTGTGGCAGAATGTCGTTCCGTGGCAGCCGATCATTAGCGGCTACTGGAAGGCAGCCTCGCAACCACCATCCCCACCCCCCACCTTGTAAGGTGGGGCAGATTGATAGGTAGACGCGACTAAGCCACGTGATCAATGCTCCGTGCTAATGGGAACTGACAGTATTGATCTTACAATCTTTGTACGTGTGTGTGTGTGTCCTGGAAGCAGTCAGCTAACTAATGGCCCAATTGAGACTTGCTGTCTAATCTCCTTGGCCTGATCTTGGAGTTAAACAGCCTTTTACGTTTAAAAGGCTGGGTACACACATACACACACGTGTTAAAAACATGACAATGAACTTGACATCGATAACCAACGCTCACTTAACCATCTGTCCCTAACAATCAAGAGTCTCATCACTGCCACCAAACCAGAACTAACCACACCTGTAACAGTACAAAGACTGACCTGTGAGAGGCAACAATGTGAACCGGAGTGTTGGAAAATACGAAGAAGCACCAACTAGGCTAGTTGTTTCCTTTATTTGGTAACCCAATTTTGTTAATTTCTATTGTGGTAAGACTTGGAGAAAACTTCATATAAACACTCAATTCAACAACTTGATCCTCAGCTTGCTTCCTGATTGGCTATCACTCATTCCATGTGACAAAATGGAGTCCTTAGCTCGGACTTACTCAGAGTTTGCAGCACTTTATCAATAGTATTTTTTAATCATAAATATTAAACAAGTTTGTTTTTAACCCCAATTGCTAGAATAATATCACGTCACCGCCTATGTTATGCTTGATCATGTGATCAGCGTCGGGATCCTGTCATTGTTCCAGCTAGTTTACGATTGATTTTGAAGATGCCAACCCAAATATGGGGCAAAACAAGTTTTTACTTCATAATTTTTTTGCAGTTTGTAGTATTAGTAGAAATAGGCATGTCTGCGTATGCAAGGAACCTGATGATTTCGAATAATTCCTGATATATGACGGCCAAGATTCAGGTCTACAGGTCACAGATTTAAACTGAGATTTCAACCAGGAGGTACATGCTGCATTCGCAGCCATGCAACATTTATTGGTTTGTTGTGCCTCTATCAAAGCAAGAACGGCATTGATTAAGGATTATTCTAGGCGCAATAGGGCTAAGATAGCACAGGTCTACTGGCCTCACATTTCAAACCAAGTTTTAACCAGTAGGTACCTGCAGTGTTATTTTTGTCACGGTTCTGCCATTTGTTGTCTTTATCAATGCAAGAACCCTTTTGATTTAGAACCATGACTCAAGATGGGCGGCACGGTGGCCGACTGGTTAGAGCATCAGCCTCACAGTTCTGAGGACCCGGGTTCAATCCCCGGCCCTGCCTGTGTGGAGTTTGCATGTTCTCCCCGTGCCTGCGTGGGTTTTCTCCGGGCACTCTGATTTCCTCCCACATCCCAAAAACATGCATGAATTGGAGACTCTAAATTGCCCGTAGGCATGACTGTGAGTGCGAATGATTGTTTGTTCCTATGTGCCCTGCGATTGGCTGGCAACCAGTTCAGGGTGTGCCCCGCCTCCTACCCGATGACAGCTGGGATAGGCTCCAGCTCAAGCGCTATAGAAAATGGACAAGGTGGCTAGGATCAAATGTCACGGATCAAATGTCACGTTTATAGTCACTCTAACTGGGTAGAAATGCTGAGCCAATGTCACATTAATGTCCACACTGGACTCAGTACCTTGGCGATGATGCTGCATAGCTGCGGCCCATCTTGGGTGAGGGACAGCAGGTTGCTGATGGCGCTGCCGATTGTGTGGACGTTGTCGGAAGATTCAATCTGCTTGATCAGAACCTGCAAGAAGAGATGGAAGTTCTGACATGTGAAAATCAAAGCACAGCAAGGTATCTGGTCCAAACCTGGATCTCATTGGCTAATGCCATGTCAATCATGTTGCTGAACGAATCGCTGACATCAGTCAGGATCTCGTGAATGGCGTCTCTCATGGACTTCAGGAAGAACTCATCCTCGGTGTGAAGGCAACTGCAGGGAAAAGTGGTGATAAAGTAAATAGATATGCTCTGGCCAAAACATGAGTGCATACAACTTTGTATCATCAGAGTCTACTTGAAGGATAATCGATGATGCCCTCTCCATGTAATATAATATTATCTTTTATAATATGAAGGGGAACTCAGTTAAAGTCTCCACATACTCTGGGAGACTGTTTAGGTGCTGCTGTTTTGATTAAAAAAATGTAAAGGACTATTAGGGAGACAAGCAGTGAAGCAGCAAGAAACATCAGAATCTTCTGGAATGTTAATCATCCCCACATAACTTAAGATCCAATGAAGACTGGGTGTTGCAAATAAATTGATTTGTTCCCTGTTACATTAACAGGGTTGCACACATTGTAGAACGACCAAATGTCCAAATCTTAGGGAACTCTAATTGTCGTTAAAGACTTCACATAACGTAACATTGGATGTAAAAAATACTGTGCGTAGCTTCCTGGAACACAAATGTGGATGCACACAACATTGTATACCGACCATGTCATACTTAGCACCCTTTTTTTTGTGACAATAAAAAACGTATTTAAAAAAAAAAAAAAAAAGTTTTTTATTTTTTATTTTTATTTTTAAATGCTCAAGTAGATGATGCAGTAATTGCTGCTGACTACACCCTGGACCGGTTGCCAGTCAATAATAGTGCACTTATCGAGACAGAGAGCCCCACACTGTTTGGCAAGAGAGCCACAACACTATCAGTGACTTGATGTTGTACCTCTCTGTGATGTTTGTCAGCTCCATACACTTCTCCAGGAGAGACATCTCAAACTGCAACAGAATGAAAACCACACGGATGAGTGATGTGACATGACCAGTGGAGTGGTCAAAAAATAGCCTCTAGATCACCTTCTGCATATCGGCCGGTGTGCTACGCGCTGCACTGTACTCATGCACCAGGGAGCGCACGTGGCAGTTTGCCCGCACCGCCGTGCTGTGGACCCTCTGCCAGCGTCCCTTCTCCAGTCGCTGGAACATCTTGCCCAGCTCGGTGCTGACTACTAGGGCCCTGCGAAGCAGCGTCTGCAGGTTGTTGCGTGCCACATGTTCCCCTGCCGCCGCCCCCGGCCTCGCCCCGGTGGACACAATCAGTTCAGCCTGCTGAGAATCGTCCTCGACCTCAATGGGCTTGGCCTGAAGCACACACATGCACTCCACCTCCGTCATGTGACGTAGGTCCTCCATCCAGCGCTGGACCGAGTCCACCTGCAGGCACTGCATGCGGCTGCTGCTGGAGGGACAACCACACTTTTAGTCAAAAGTGAGTCAAGCACTCAAATTTAATTGTTTAAAAATATCATGGCAGACACACAGGATAGTCAAACAGTGGCTAACTTCACAGTTCTTAGGTTTTGGGTTTGAATCTCTGCTCTGGCTTTCCAGTGTGACGTTTCCAAGTTCTATCTCTGCTTGGGTGGATTTTCTCTACTCCAGCTTCCTCACACCCCAAAACATGCACTTTAGGTTCTGTGAACCTTTCTTTCCACAAAATCTTCACACTTTAACTCATCTGGTGTTAACGTGCCTGGCTGGGTGCTGCTGTTTTGGTTAGCAATGGAGTTCACATGGGCCCAGCAGTTAACTCTCATATCCTGACAGCAGGATACTGCTCGCTACACTGGCATCAAATGATGACTGATGAATATTAATATTAGTTAGTAGTGTTAATTGCGCATTCATCTTTGTCTTTTTCTTGTTGAATGCCCACCCCAAAGATTTTTTTATACATTTTGGCATTCATCCATATTTTTTGCAACGCTGTGAAACTTCCTCTGTGCCCCTTGATTGTCTTAAGTTTCTTAATTAGTTTGTTCCTCCTCTCCTGAATCAAGCTCACCAACCTGCCCGTGCGTTTTCTCAGCCATCATGCCTGTACCTGTTCATGTGGTTCTAGCCCCTTCAGATTTTCTTTACTCTTTGATAAAAGCTGCTTATTGCAAGGATCCATTGAGTGGTGCCGGGCGTCGGAGCTGGCCAACAAGTGGCTGCATCAGGCAAACATGTCAATAGCTCTCTAGTGAACTGCAGCTTAAGAGGGCAATCTAGAATCCAGGCACCAGGGGAGTCCTCGAAGTGGCCAGTTCAATGCCTTCCAACAGCTCTAATATTCCTCCCCGGACACCATGTGTAGTTGGCCACTCGAGACCACACTGAAGGTGGATTTAGAGGATTGTGGCAGTGTGTGCTCACCAAACACACATTTTCCATTGGCGAGCTGTCTTGACGAATGACGTTTGCTCAGCCAGGTATTGGGTTTCAGCTACACAGGACGGAATTATTAAAAAAGCCACAGCTCCATTTCGGTCTAATCCACTAACAAACCCAACAGCAGCCAGCGGTTTATGAAACCAAATCAATGTGGGCTTTTGTTTGGGTCACGCAAAGGTCTCATTCAGCACAGCAAGCAGTGAATGCCACCAACCCTCGAAGGCAACAAACCCACCTCATGGCAGTCCCCGAGCCAGTGAGAGCGCGCCCGAGGGCTCAAAAACATGATACATTAATTCCTTCAGTGGAACCCCAGAGGTCGCACAGTTGGGAATTCAACCATAACCTTTGCAAAAAATGCATCTGTAAAGTCACAAGTCCTTTGAGTTTGAAGCACCAGTTCATCAGGCATCAAAAATGTATGCTCTTTGCTTTTTCTTTTTATTGTAACACTCATTCCAAAAGAAGTATCTGCCTCAACAAGGGGTGTAAAGAGAAGAATGAATACATGAATCAGTTGAAAACAAACATCCAACAGTATAGTAGCCTCTTTCAAACTGGCCATCGAAGCCAGTTTTTTCTGGGCTCTCTGTCCTGTGTGTAAGGCATCGATGCATGACTGAATGGGTTATAGTTGACCCACGAATGTGCTGCCTTCCTGCGTTGTATCCAAGGCGTACAGAGGTCATTGAGAAGCAAAAATCCTTCACGTTTGAAGTGTCAGACCATGGAGCATCAAGACTGCGTTTTCTTAGGCTTTTTGTGGCATTTGTTTTGCAACAATTCCAAAAGAAAGCGCTGCCTCAACAATGGCTGTTAAGAGAATATGAAAGAACTCAAGAATCAGTTGAAAACATCAAAAAAGGACAGTTGCCCTTTTCATACTGACCACTGTAGCCGTCTTTTTCCGGGCACACTATCCTAAGTCTTAGTAAGTGATGAGCAACAAAGAGGGTTGAAGTTGATCCACGAATTTGCTGGCATCCAACGTACTATCAGAGAAGTAACAGAGATTGCCTACGTGTAAGGGGCCGCGATCATAGTGTGAAATTTAACACCTGAGATTGACTGTCCAGGGACCTTTGCGTTCAAAGCAAAGGTCTCTGTCCCAGATGCCATTATCTGAATGCAACAAGCTGCAATGGCTGTGTGAGCATGTTTCGGCTAGTCAGAGAGACACGAAAACCGCTACAATTACGCCTCTGATGTGCCACTTTGTCAGGAAGGCAGTGTGAAAGAGGCTATCGATGATGCCATTCGAAATCAGTAACTTTGTTGCCATGACACCAACAATGGAACATTTTAGAGGAGGATTGGGTACAAATTGAGAGCATTAAAAGGAAATTTGATTTAAAGTGTACAAATGTTGCACCATTTAATCCATGTTAAAAGTGATATTTTATTTTGCAAATGGAGGCGTAATTCAAAGCAGTAATGACATAAATTCTTCCTGAGTTCATCCACTGAGAAGAAAATGACAACTTTGGAACGTGTCAGCAAACTCCTTGACAAATGCGGTGACTAGTGAGTCACATTCAGACAGACTGATGAGCGCTCGTTGTTGTGGCCGACGAGGAGGAAAGCCGCACATTTGCTCTCATTTTGGCATCATTTCACACAATTAATGACTTAGCAACACCTAAAGAAAACTGGTCTGGGCGCAAACCACCACATCCATTTGCGGACGGTGCCATTTCCAAACAATTTTTCCACACATTATATAACATCATCGCGTAAAAATGAATGGATTTCCTCGCCTCGCTGGCCACAAATCATCAGTGATGAGGATAATAATAGGTCTCTTTTCCAAAAGAGGGGAAGTGGTGCACTTCAGTTTGACAAACATGAAAAATATTTACATGCAGGGCCCAGAGAGAGGTCCCAGCAGCTACGTCATCCTGCATTCGGATAGGTCCTCTTCCTCCGTGGGGAGGAAGTCAGCCATTCGCTACCTTGAGCATCATTCAATGTCAGCACCCTTTTTCACGCTGTCTGGTGTGACTTAAAATAAAATAGATGACAGACAGCAACAATAGCATTCAAACCAACAGAGCAGTGATTGTGACGTGGTAAAAGACAGCACTACGGAATACCTTTACACAAGGTGACGTCTTGTTTCTGTTAGGGCCCTGACAATACCTCCAAAAGGTGAAACATTACCAGGTTAACTTCATCCCCCAACAGCAATGGATGGGGATGGAAGTTGACTTTAGAGGTAGAGTCGTATCAGAATCCTCTTTCACACAGAAAGTCTGCCAATTTGCTGCATCATTGCAGGAACATCATATTGTTCACTTGCCTTTTACACAGAACCCAGCAAAGTAGGATGTTGCCGCAACTGTGTGCACTTTCACACAGCAAGACGGCATCCTATAATTAGATAATTTGATTATTTCAGCCACAGTGTCTCGTGTGACATCAAATAGTTGACGGACAACAACAATCACTTTCAACCCAACAGAACAGGAGAAGTGAGCACCAGGTGTTAAAACTGGCATTGTAGAATACTTGTGTACGGTGTCCTATCTGTTACAGCTCTGATAAAACAGTCCCTCCCAAGGCAGAAAATCAAGCCATGTTGACTTCATCTATCCAACGAAACCAGATTCAAGGGTGACACAGAAATTATCCTTGGCAAGAGTAAACTGTTACGCTTCGCAACACCGGTCCAGCCATTGTGGAATACCCGTGGACTGGTCTGTTACAGCTCTGACACTACCTCAGATGACAGAAAGTTCCCGGGTAGACTCCATCTCCCATGTTCTGTGTTTGCACCATTTAGCATTATTTTTATTGAAGCAGCAGGAAAATATTGTTTTTTACAGAGTTGTGAAAGCGACAATTGAGTCATGACATTTTATAACAGTATCATAGAGATAATGACCTGGGTTACCTGCTACAAAGAGCCTACTTCTGCGAACTTTACAATTTTTTGTCAGGTTACTGTTCTGTGTGAACAACAGCGAGACCAAATGGGAGGTTGAAGTTGACCTGCAAATTTTTGCTTTGGATAGTATCAATGAAGGATTGAACTAAACCCTTTAGTTGCTCCTGTTCACCTTAACACGAAATCCTGTAATGTGTCCAGTTTTGTGGGAAATACCTTTTTCTGTTCGTACTTTCTGATTGACTGTAAACAAAAACCTGGTGGCGATTCATTTTTTGAAGCAGTCGTTGCTTCTGGTGTTGTTCCTGCCGATGAGTCATCAGTCTCATGATGTTTCCCCCTCTAGCGCAACTCTGTTGCATGAGAGTGAGCACTGAATTGATTTTTAGAAAAACATTGGTGGCAGAATGTTGAGTAAATACCACTGTGTATCTTAACACAATAAGTCCAAGCATACTGCTTAATCATGTTCAGGGTCACACCATGGCTGGGATCAAGCCAAGGTGACTTAGGTGAACCACACTGTGGACGGGTCACCGGTCCAGGCAGGTCATCTCAAAGCCTAAGCTCCTGGCTTGTTTTTTGCACTTCGCCGAGTCAAACTACGATTTGATCTAGAGGAGTATCGGCACACCTGCTGACAGAATGTTGACATACAAGGGCGTCCACTCTTAACAGCATTTTGATAAATTATCACTAAGCAAGCAGTAGGAATCTGTGTGACAAACGTCCTTGTAAAGTATGAGTCAGTGCTTTTGCGGCTAAAAACAACTTTGCATGAAAACACACCACGACCCTCCGTCAGAGAGCCAGAAGTTCTGTTGGCCAATGTGGCGGCGTTAGCCAGCGACATATGGGCAGGTGTGCAGGAGAGCAGATGTTTTCACTCAAGTATGGCGATTAAAGCACAGCTGGAACTAATTTGCGACTGAGGGAGGGGTGTGGTCGCCCAAAACATGACTGAAAGCCTCAGATGATTTGAGTTAAAAGAAGAACGCTTCACGGATCACGAGCGCAGGTTAAGCCAGCTTTGCTTTGCTTCTGCTGGATGATAAATGGTCTCTATGCAGAGCCTAACTCCCTGCTGTTACCTCCAACAAAGTTCTGATGCTCTGAATGAAAGTACAGGGAGACTTTGCCTTACAGCAGGGGTGTCAAACATGTTTACCGCAGGGTCCAGACTGTAGTTATTGTTGCACGTTGTTAGACAAATCATTCACACTCACATTCACACCTATGGGCAATTTAGAGTCTTCAGTTAACCTACCATGAATGTATTTGGAATGTGGGAGGCAACCGGAGTACCCGGAGAAAACCCACACAGGCACAGGGAGAACATACAAACTCCACACAGGCGAGGCTAGATTTGAACCCGGATCCTCAGAACTGTGAGACAGATGTGCTAACCAGTCGATCACCGTGCCGCATAATAATAAGAATAATAAATTATTATTAATGTATTATTATTATTATAATAGTGGGAGTGGAGGGATTTGTTGGTAAGGAGGAGGCGTTTGTAAGAGATTCGGAATTTCACAGTCAATAAAGTATTTGCACGCCAGAGTGCTTGTAACCTGAATTCAGAGGATTGAAGGACTCTGACAAAGCAAACTGTTAAGCAACTGTGGGCTGGGTTTGTGACCTTTTTACGTAAAGTATAGAATCAAAACTATTAAGAGCCACTGAGAGGAGACACTTGAGTTGATTGACTGCTAAAAGTGTCCCAGTCCTGAGTCCCAGAGGAATCCGTAGAGCTAACTGATAGTGGTGTGGTGGAATTTACAATGGCGAAATAATTTCTTGGGAAACTAGTTTCATTCTAAGAGCAAAGTAAAGTTTTAAAAATGCAGCTCCAGCCAGCTGTATTGTCAGAACAATCACTCTCATATTTATGTGTGATATAACAATCACACGGTTGTGTATGGGGCATTGTTATTCTTGAAGCTAGAGCTAATTATAGTAAATATAATTAAAACATGACACGGTGGATGACTGGTTAGAGCGTCAGCCTCACAGTTCTGAGGACCGGGGTTCAATCCCCGGCACCGCCAGTGTGGAGTTTGCATGTTCTCCCCGTTTTCTCCGGGCACGTTTCCTCCCACATCCCAAAAAACATACATTACTTGGAGACTCTAAATTGCCCGTAGGTGTGAATGTGAGTGCAAATGGTTGTTTGTTTGTATGTGCCCTGCGATTGGCTGGCAACCAGTTCAGGGTGTACCCCGCCTCCTGCCCGATGATAACTGGGATAGGCTCCAGCGCGCCCGGGACCCTAGTGAGGAGAAGCGGCTCAGAAAATGGATGGAAAATGGATGGATGGATGGAAACATAAAAAAGGAAGAATTGATAAAATGAAAAGAACAATGGATGAATCTGATGTTTGTAAATGCTATTGTAAATTATTGTATTGGTTATTATTTCAAGCACTGTAGTGTGCATGCCAGGCCCAATTGCAGTGTAGCTACATGTATGTAGTAAGTCAAACAACAAGTGTATGCAAACAAGCGCATCATATCTGGATGCCTTTGTGGCATAAACTGAATTACCCACCTTTGTGTTCCCTAAATATACTGTGTAGTTCTGGAACTTATTGCTCAACAGAAAACCTACTGGCTTGTACATTCCGCTCCTGTGTTAGAGGAACTACATCTCCGTACCAGCAGGTACTACAGTCAGTTGTAGTCCTCACTAATCGGATTAAAACTCTTCAAGTAATTAGTTAAAAGAGGAAGAAGGAAGCAACTTGTCACTCTTTATGTGTCTAATATGTTTTTCATGCCTGCCATGGCACCAGATGTCACATCTGAAAAAGACCACAGAAGAAGATCGTCCGGCGTGGCAGCCCGAGTGGAAATGTGGGCAGAAAAGAATACACAGACACACACACACATACACATTTGCACACGCCATTGTGGCTTTGGCTTGAACTGAAGGAGAGGAAACCAGGACACATCTGAAAAGAAGTAAATTTAATGACAGTATAAAGTGAAAATGTCTTAAAGTGAACACACCACAAACAAGAGTGTTGTTAACAACAGTGCAAAATTTGAATAATAACAAATATATGGGATATAGAATGGGGCCTCAAAAAATTTGAAAAATAAAGCAATTCTCTCCGCTCTGAAACGCTGTGGGTGTGTTTGCTGCGCTGAAACCATGCCCCGCTCAACTGTCAATCAAATACCACATCTTTATTATGCCTATATATCCCTAGATGTTTGAGCTGCAAAAAGATATCCACTTAAAGCTTGCGGTGGCTTTCACTACACCACGAGAGGAGCTAGCCACCAGCTAGCGCGCAAGCTAGCCGGGGCTCCACTCGGCTGATGGGCGGGCAGCAGGCTTGTCGGTGCCGTCACCTCCTCGCTTGCTGTGTTGGGGTGTGGGTCCGCATAACAGAGACACTTGAACAACCACTGCAACACACTGCATCAATTTGCAGATGTGTTCATTGCATCAGACTGCAGCTATAATCACTGCATTGCTTTGTAGATGCCACCACAGACATTAGGCCACAGCGACATTCACTGCCTCTAGGCACAGATGTATTCACCGCATTGGAGTGCAGATGTACTCACTGGATCGGGCCAAATCCTCGAATGATAGCTGCATCACTGCATTGATGTCGCAACTGCATTGACGATATCTAGGTACAGATTTATTCACTACATCTAGGCTCATACTCATTCACTGAACAGTCGTCACAGCTACATTTACTGAATCTAGATACGCATACATCATCGTGGTTAATAAGGTGGACCTGGAGGCAGAGAGAGAGGTATTCTACTGGCAAGGAAAGGTCCTGGCCCAGGACTGGAACTGCTCTTTATGTAGACCAAAAGAAAAGGCTCTGTGGATGACCTTAAAAAAATAAAATTAAATTGTCAGACCAATGCACTACTCCATTGTTGCCGCTGGAGGTGAAGTGTTGTTCTTCATGCTGCATTCACGGCCATATTGCCATAGAGGAATCAACTGTATCCAGACACATTCACTGCATCTAGTTGCGCATTTATTCACTCTGTCAGACTGCCACTGCATTGACTGCAGGGACAGTATCTGTGTGCAGATTCATCCTTTGCTTAAGGTCACGGCTGCATTTGTGTAATTGAACTTCTGCTCAATTCTCTGCATCCAGATGCATATTTATACACTGTGACAGACTGCAGCTGCATAGCTGCATTCACAGTATCCAATGATTCTCCAGCTGCATTTACTGGAGATGTGCTTAAATTCCCCTGGGCAGTGTCTATGCCAAAAACCTGTTGGTGTGTGAGACATATGAGCAACTGAAGATGGTAAAAGCACATGGTACTAATGGTACCGGTAAACGTACAACCCTCGCTTTGATTTTATCCTCCACGTGATTTTTATCGTCCACGTGGTAACTGTATACCGTGGCCTCTGAATGGTCCGTTTGGGTCCTCATGGCGAGCCATGGCAGACAAATGCCTGCCAGATGTTGCGGGTCGACTTTTAAAGTAAAGTCAGCAAATTGCACGCAGTCAATTTCACCGGCTTTCACACTCGGTCCGTTGTGAATGTGATCGTCTCTGTAATTTCCTCTGCTCTTATTTGGACTCTGCACACGCCTGCTTACATGAAACTGTCTCGATGCATGTCTGCTCACATGCTCTGTCGTACAAAAAGTCCCTTCCCTGGTAGTGATTCAGTAAATCCCTGGCTGATAGTTCATCCAAGAACGAGAACTTTTAAAGCCACGAGCGGTCCATGTTTTGGTTACCAATGTGCACACAGATGTTTTGAGGTCGCAAGTGCACGTGTGGCTAAGGTCTCCACCCTGGCATGACCCTAATTTGTGGATCACAGCTTAAACTAGATGTACAAAATCCATGTTTGATTCATTCTGTCCATTTTCTATTGGCAACATTTTTTTTTTTTTTAAAGTAACAGTATATTCTGTCATTTGTTTTTTGAATCCAGCACAAAAAAAATGCTTGATCTTTTATATTTCAATTTTTTTGGGCTCAAATCAAAAATACGGAATGGATAAATGGGTCGTGGGAGAGAATTTCAAGTTAATATTTTATTGGTTGGATGATGTGTGTGCACGATGCTGCCGAGACACGGTGCTCAAGAGATCCATACAATATTATTGCCACCCAACCTCTTGCTATGACGCACAACCACACACCTCATCTCTGCTCCATTATCAGGGGCGGCTAGGGGGCCAAACAGGCTGCATACTTCTGGGGTCGGCATATTATTTCAGATTGTAACGGCTATAATTATAATTATTAATGTCAGAATGGTGGTTTTGTGTGTCGACATTCTAGTGTTTGTCATAACAAGCTGAAATAGCCTTTCTAATAGGGTTCCTTGGTTCACGACGGAGTTCTGTGGCTTTACCTGAATTTTTACATACTGTAAGTGTGAACATGCTGTAGTCTATTCCACTACTGTGCTCAAGAAGTAGCAAAGTCATAATTACAGTAAATAATTGTATGAAAAAAATTTTAGACCATAGAAATAAAACAATGAAATGCAAAAAAAACAAAGTATGGCAGTTACTGATGACTTTTTACCACGTTGCATAAACTAGTTAATTGTGTCCTGTTGTTAACCTCGAAACGTAGGTTGTTGTGACCATCGAAACCTAGGAGCCCCTTACGCTGTAATATTCCCAGCCTGAAAAACCTCGCTCTAGTCACCTTATACCAGCATGTATTGTACACTTTTGTACAGTATGTACACTACCATTTGTAGCCTCGAAATGACATACGTTGGGGCCGTTGTAAGGATCACCTATACCTGTTGAACCCTTGGAACAACTAAAGTTGATATTGTACAATTTGGATAATTTTACCCAAATTTTCACTAAAAAAAACACCATCGTACGTTGGCATCACGCAAGACATACCTTGGGTTACTGCATGTGTTTTGCTTTTTCATTGGCTTTTTGCATCAAAGAAGGATCAGCCTCGATAAGGGCTGTTAAGAGAAGAAGAAGAAGGTGCTAACATATATACACAGGAAGTAAGCGGTGAGAGATGTGGCCACTGGTTGTGAGTTCCTGACTTTCCACAGTCTCTTGTTTGGTGGAAAAGGCTTCGTAATGCGTCAGCTACGCTTGTGACAGATATAGCCTCTGGATTTTTTTAGGATAAAGGCGGACCTTTATTTTAAAAAATCCCTGGTGGGAGTATTGTGGCTCTTATGTATTCACTGCATCACAGCACTGCATTACCAATATCTTTGTACATGCTGTTTTAGAACCAATCTTTTCTGTTTGGTGTAAACAGGGCTTTGTATCGTATCAGCCACTCTTGTAACGGCAATGGCCACTGGATTTTTTTTGTTTTTTATAGAATGTCTGCGGCCAAACCCTTGTGGGACTATTGTGTGATTATGAGGCTTCATTTATGCTGCAGCTCGATACATTCATTTCCATTTTGGAACCAACCTTTAATGTATGGTAGGGCTGGGCGATTATATGTTCTCAATAAATGTCTCTTCGATCACAGTGATCAGCTGTAAGCCTATTTACGCTATCAAACATGGCAGAAATGTGCGTGACAACAGCCAAGCAGTCGTCCTTTTCCTGGACCACTTTCGTTTGCAAGTTGTAAAAGTAAACGTAATTACCGAACGTGGAGCTAAACGCATAGCTGAGGGCAGTAAAATAGAGTTATCCTCCGAAGATGATGCTATTTTGACAAGAGAAGTCACTCAACGTCGGTTTGTGGCGAAATCTCCAAAGCTACATGGAGCAATGCTATTAACTGGTCTTTGCGCAAGATATTGAAGGCGGGCAACACAACAGACCTCTTTATTCATTTGAAGAAGTACAACCCAAGTGATTATGTGGAAAGCATGAAACTGCAAACGGAGTCATTATAGTCTGTCACTCAGTGCTACCAGCACACGTATGTGGTGCTATATACGTGCTAATGCTACGTGGCATTAACAGTGAAAATTGTTCTTATATTTTTATATACAGTGGGTACGGAAAATATTCAGACACACTGACATTTTTGACTCTTTGTTATATTTCAGCCATTTGCTAAAATCGAAACGAAAAAACTAAATTGTTGACATTTTTGCAGATCTAATGTACAATAACAAAAGATCTACTGAACTATCACACAGCCATAAGTCTTCAGACCTTTTGCTCAGTATTGAGTAGAAGCACCCTTTTGAGCTGATACAGCCATGAGTCTTTTTGAGAATGATGGAACCAGTTTTTCACACCTGGATTTGGGGATCCTCTTCAATTCCTCCTTGCAGCTCTTCTCCAGTTCTGTCAGGTTGGATGGTGAACGTTGGTGGACAGCCATTTTCAGGTCTCTCCAGAGATGCTCAATTGTGTTTAAGTCAGGGCTCTGGCTGGGCCATTCAAGAACAGTCACAGAGTTGTTCTGAAGCCACTCCTTTGTTATTTCAGTCTGAGGTCCTGAGCACTCTGGAGAAGGTTTTCATCCAGGATATCCTTGTACTTGGCCGCATTCATCTTTCCTTTGATTGCAACCAGTCGTCCTGTCCCTGCAGCTGAAAAACACACCCACCGCATGATGCTGCCACCACCATGCTTCACCGTTGGGACTGTATTGGATAGGTGATGAGCAGTGCCTGGTTTTCTCCACACATACCGCTTAGAATTAAGGCCAAAAAGTTCTATCTTGGTCTAATCAGATCAGAGAATCTTATTTCTCACCATCTTGGAGTCCTTCAGGTGTTTTTTGAGCAAACTCCATGCGGGCTTTCATATGTCTTGCACTGAGGAGAGGCTTCCGTCAGGCCACTCTGTCATAAAGCACTGACTAGTGGAGGGCTGCAGTGATGGTTGACTTTCTAGAACTTTCTCCCATCTCCTGACTGCATCTCTGGAGCTCAGCTACAGTGATCTTTGGGTTCTTCTTTACCTCTCTCACTGCTCAGTTTGGCCAGACGGACAGCTCTCGGAAAGGTTCTGGTCATCCCAAACGTCTTCCATTTAAGGATTATGGAGGTGTGCTCTTAGGAACCTTAAGTGCAGCAGAAATGTTTTTGTAACTTTGGCCAGATCTGTGCATTGCCACAATTCTCTCTCTGAGCTCTTCAGGCATTTCCTTTGAACTCATGGTTCTCATTTGCTCTGAGAGCTGTAAGGCCTTATACAGACGGGTGTCTGACTTTCCTAATCAAGTACAATCAGTATAATCAAACACAGCTGGACTCCAATGAAAGTGTAAAACCATCTCAAGGATGAGCAGAAGAAATGGACAGCACCCGAGTTAAATATATGAGTGTCACAGCAAAGGATCTGAACAATTATGGGTGTGTGATATTTCATTTTTTCTTTTTTAATAAATCTGCAAAAATGTCAACAATTCGAGTTTTTTTCTGTCAGTATGGGGTGCTGTGTATACATTAATGAGGAAAAAAATGAACTTAAATTATTTTAGCAAATGGCTGCAATATAACAAAGAGTGAAAAATTTAAGGGGGTCTGAATTGAAGTCTGTACCCACTGTATGTGGGCGTGACTGGTTAGCACATCTGCCTCACATTTCTGAGGACCCGGGTTCAAATTCGTCCTCGCCTGTGTGGAGTTTGCATGTTTTCCCCATGCCTGCGTGGGTTTTCTCCGGTACTCCGGTTTCCTCCCACATCCCCAAAACATGCACGGTAGGTTAATTGAGGGTGCACGGGAGTTCGCCCAACCACTATACATGTGTTTTGTGGACTTGGAGAAGGCGTTCGATCGTCTTCCTCAGGGAGTCCAGGGGTGCTTCGGGAGTATGGGGTACCGTACCCACTGATACGCTGTTCGGTCCCTGTCCGACCAATGTCAGAGTTTGGTTCGCTTTGCCGGCAGTAAGTCTGATTCGTTTCCAGTGAGGGTTGGACTCCGCCAAGGCTGCGCTTTGTCACCGATTCTGTTCAGAACTTCTATGGACAGAATCTCTAGGTGCAGCCGAGGCGTAGAGGGGGTCCAGTTTGGTGGCCTCAGTATTGCATCTTTGCTTTTTGCAGACAATGTGGTTCTGTTGGCTTCATCAAGCCGTGATCGCCAACTCTCACTGGAACGGTTTGCAGCCGAGTGTGAAGCCTTTAGGATGAAAATCAGCACCTCCAAATCTGAGACCATGGTCCTCAGTCGGAAAAGGGTGGAGTGCCCTCTCCGGGTCGGGGATGAGCTCCTGCCCCAAGTGGAGGAATTCACGTATCTTGGGGTCTTGTTCACGAGTGAGAGAAGACTGGAACGGGAGATCGACAAGCGGATCGGTGCAGCGTCTGCAGTAATGCAGACTTTGTATCGGTCCGTTGTGGTGAAGAAGGAGCTAAGTCGAAAGGTGAAGCTCTCAATTTACCGGTCGATCTATGTTCCTACCCTCACCTATGGTCACGAGCTGTGGGTCGTGACCGAAAGAACAAGATCCCGGATACAAGCGGCCAAAATGATTTTGCTCCGCAGGGTGTCCGGGCTCTCCCTTAGAGAGGGTGAGAAGCTCGGTCATCCGGGAGGAGCTCAAAATAGAGCCGATGCTCCTCCGCATTGAGAGGAGCCAGATGAGGTCGCTTGGGCAGCTCATTAGGATGCCTCCTGAACGCCTCCCCGGTGAGGTGTTCCGGGCACGTCCCACCGGGAGGAGACCCCGGGGACGACCCAGGACATGCTGGAGAGACTATGTCTACCGGCTGGCCTGGGAACGCCTCTGGATCCCCCCGGAAGAGCTGGTTTAAGTGGCTGGGGAGAAAGAATTCTGGGCTTCCGTATTAAAGCCACTGCCCCCGCGACCCAACCTCGAATATGCCGAAGAAAATGGATGGATGAAAATCATGGTCAATCTTTTTTTTTTGTTTGTTTGCCATATCGCCTGGCCCTACCATATGGTCGAAACGTGAGCTTCGTATTACATAAGCTAATCTTGTGACAGATATGGCCACTGGATTTTTCACAATAAAGATCCGCTGCCAAGCCTCATTGCGTCCATGAGGCCTCCCTGTCACCCTTCTACTTGCCTGCTGGGAGAAGACGAGAGTGAGCTGCTCTGCCTGGAGCTGCACTGTGGCGTTGCCATTCTTCCATCCACCTTCCTGCTTCAGATTATCACCTGGAACACAAAGAAAACATTTAATTAGTCTTGCGAGTAACAGGAACGACTGGCTAATCCACTAGCACTTCTCCTTCCTTTGGCTGTGACTAATTCAATTATCAATGAAGCTGTCTGTCTATTAGGAGTCGCTGCAAGGCTTCTGTGGTGCGGCAGTGGAATCATATTTCTTATCTTCTATTTTATTGGCTGGCTGCCAGCCACTCACTCACTCACTCTCTCGTCCTCTCTCTCTTTCTCATCGCTACTTTGAGCCTTAAGTGCCACAACTTTATTCCGCCCGTTTTTATTGATGAATCCCATTTGGATTAGTCCATTTTCGAGCGGGGGATGCCACGGATGCACTCTGCCCAACCCCCTCGCTGCCGCCTTCCGGAGAGCCGATCTCTAATCCTTTTTAGTTAATGATATCCTGCAGTGCAGCTACTCATTTGGTGTTTACCGTGGAGTTTAATTAGCAACCATTAGTTAGCAAGAAGTAACAATACTGTAAGTCTCACTCATGCACGACAACACATAGGGGAACTGTTTAGGGCAATTATTTTCTGTCCCCACTGCACCAAAGTCCATAGACCACTGATTTCCAACCTTTATGGAGCTAAGGCACGTATTTTACAATTGAAAAATGTCACGGCACACAAATAAACAAAAATGTCACAAAAAGTGGATACATTAATTACTGTATGTACTTCCTGCCATCTAATAGAAGAGCATTTATTTGTTCTGTCTGTCACAATGCCCTCACTGGCATACATTGATGAACAAAGATACATTATTTCTTGTAAATAAATAATCTTTTCAGCAATTACATACAATGTTATAATTTTCCACGGTACACCTGAAGAGCACTCACGTAACACTAATGTTCCCCGGCACAACTCGTTGAAAATCACTGCCATAGACTCATTCTTGGATGAATTTCCTGTTGAACAACAATCAATATTTCAAAGACCAGCAACATACGAAGCGTAATATACAAAACATAACATACAAAAGGTGAGGTCATGCGCAAAACGAAATTTATGAAAAGTAGCATACGAAATGCAGCGTCGAAAAGTAACATGAAAGGTAACATACAAGGTGTAACACGGAATGAAGGGTAATTTACAAAATGAGACATGAAAAGTAATGTACAAAAGGTAATGTATGAAAGGTAACCCAGTGAACTGTACCAGGTTGTCAACAGTCAGCAGCGATACTGTAAATGAATACCTCTATGACAGCGTCAGTCAAAACAGAGCAATTTGTTGCGTTTAGGAAAACTTATGTCTTTCAAAAGTAACAGCTGATCGCCCAAACGCCCCAATTTGAATGCAGCCCTAAATGTAGCTTTTTCATGTTTCTTGAGAAGAAGCATTGCTACTGTCCTTTAGCAGCTACCTGTATCCCAAAATTATTTACACAACAATGTTATTTTACCCATTTGGCTATCCAATGACAGATTCCTTGGACCTTAAAACATCCATACAACATCCATCCTTCCATCCCTCCATTTTCTATACTGCTTGTCCTTTTTATTAACAGCTAACTGGACATTTTCAATGAATCTTCACATGGAGTTCCAACAGACTGTTAAACCTGGATCTCCTAATTGTTAGGCAGATGTGCAAACCACAATTCCAATATGTGTTGCGTAAAACCTAAAATAAACAATGTTATTAATGTTGAGGTAGTCAACTCTCATCGTGACATAAGGGTGAGAGTATGAACATGTGACACAACCAGGAAAGATCTCAAAATGAGTTGACTTGTGTGGTGTATTGATTTGATCCATATTTGTTTGATTTTTTGGAACTGGTTGTTGATCCATCGTTTCTTGGAGCAATGGATGCGAAATGGAGTGGCACTACTTGGCTGTGACTAGCACAGTCACTGTTTGATTTGGTCTCAACGAGTCTACAGTGTGAAGAAGACTAAGCTGGTATTGAAAACAGGGGTTCAGAACATGTAGATGGCTGGGTCGTTAAAAGACTGCAGTCTCTAAATTTGGTAACCAAAAGATTGCTAGACAGCAGAAGGCAGGAGTGACAAGAATCTTTTGGTATCTCTTAGGAAACCTAATGGTACTGTGGAGATTAATTTGATTGGTCCTATCACGGGTCACAGCCAATGAGCGACATGCAGCAGCAGGTTCCATCACAAGCTCTCGTAAGGATGGCCACATAAACGAAGACTGAGTTCAATCATGCAATTTCGTTCGAGCTCTTTGAGGGCGTCACTAAATGCCACTAAAAGAACGGAAAGATCCTCAGCAGGCAGATGGCGCTAGTTTAGTCTCAAGTGATGCAGTGCCAATAATTCAATGTCTTTCAGTGTTTGTTTTAAATGGAGCACGGCACACAACTGATGCAGAGCCGGCAGCATGCTGAACATCCCAGCATGTCACCGAAGCCGCAAATGTTTCACTGTATTTTCTTTCAGAGATGAGAGAACTTTGACTTCACGCCGGCTAATTTCAATACCGGGGTGGACGTTTCTTTTCATGTCCAGCGTTGAAACGCAAGCCGCCCTTACGGGGGGGGTTTCCCACCGCCGGTGGGTTGCGGTGTCAGCGGTAAATTGGACCAAACAAAGGACACCACTGTTTCAGCTTCATGTCGCATGGCGGCTAAAACAACAAGGTCTCATTGCATGTGTATGAAGAAAATCACATTCCAGAATCACTGCCATACTTGCATGCATTATTTGAGAGAGTATAAAAGTCAGGTGTTGTGTTATAACCTCCATCAAGGACGTTATTGTACATTTTCCCAAACTGAGGAATAGGTTCCAAAATGGGGGACCTTTTTATTAGGTAGCCTTAGTAAAATGGCTTAAGCATTTTATGGTCACAAAGGCGACACACAATTTAATTCCTCTTTTTTTTTTTTTTTTTTTTTTTTTTACCATTGGTTTAAGTACAGTTTATGCCGATGTTATGGAAGTACGTAATGTATTTTATTAGGTTTGGGTGCTGGGGGAGAAACCGCCTTTCTACTTTAGTGGGTCTTAATCATGATAAACCCTGGTTGGTAGGTTGTGCAAAAAAAGCTGTACAGATTTTGACAGTGTTTTCCCAAAGGCCTCGGAAGAAATGTAATGCAACAAAAGGTAACGAACGAAGCATAGCATACAAAACATAATATACAAAAGGAAATAAATTTAAGTTAACATAGAAAAACGTAATGTCGAAAAGTAATTTTCAAAATGTAAAAGAACGAAACATAACATATGAAGGGTAATGTACGAAAGGAAATGTATGAAAGGAAAGATGAAACATAACATAAGTAGTTTAAGCAACAAAACGTACCAACATAATGCACAAAAAGTAACTTGAAAAGTAACATACAAAAGGTAACCGATGAAGCATAACATACAAAACAACATATAAAAGCTAATGTACAAAAGAAAACGGACAAAATGTAATGTGAAACGTAACATACATACAGTAGGGTGAACTACAAAATATAAAGTACAAAACAGAATAGCCAGAATGGAATGTAGAGAACAGAAGTTACGGAAGGGACAGAATGTAACGTACGAACGGTAACTTAGTGAAGTTTATTTGTATAGCCCTAAATCACAAGAGTCTCAAAGGGCTTCACGGGCCCATAGTTGGCAATGATTGACGACATCCCCTAATCTAAACCCCCCAATCGGGCAAAGAAAAACTCAAAACCCCATTTGGGGGGAAAAAAAACCTTGAGAAGGGACCGCAGATGGGGAGTATCCCCCTTCCAGGATGACCATGCTGCAATGGACGTCGAGTGGGCAACATTTATCACATAGTCTGGTGCTCTACAATGTTCATTTTCATTCATTTCATTCAGTTCACTGACAAAAAGTAATTTATGAAACATAACAAACAAAGGGTAATATACAAAAGGAAACATACAAATGTAAAGTATGTAAAGTACAGTACGGTACGGTACTTAGGACAGTCATCAGTCTACAGCAATAGTACTACAGCCAAATAATACCCCTTTGACAACATTAGTCAAGACTGAGCAAATTTGCTGCATTACAGAAAACTGTGAAGTCTGTGTGTTTTACAAATAGCGACGCACCGAATTTTTGGCCACTGAAAACTTTCGACCGATAATGCATTTCTTTGCCATTTTTGGCGAACATTTTTTGTCACTCAAACAACACCACTGGACAGGATGTTGATGCCAGCTCGCACTTCTTTGCATAAAGTTCGGCGGGGAGACCAATAATGAGGTTGTGTGCTACGTGTGCGTCTCAGTCTCGATGTTTAGTGGCTACGAGGGTCCGTCAAAATGTCTTAATCAGGGCTGGGCAATAGTAAAACGATAAAGATACATATTTCAAAATAACTGACACGGTCAACAAACTTCAATAAATTGCCTCCGTTTTGACAGACAATACGAATAGCCAATAATATGCGATTTGCTCCACGCTGAAACAATCATGGTGTCAATAGAACCATGCCAAGCTAGGTTGATGCACAAAGCATTTTAGCAGCGAGACCCAACTGCTCCAGCCGTGGTTTTCTTGTGAGACTTTCCAAAACCAAAATAACTCCACACTGCCGAAATTTTTAGGTCTTTCTCGTCAAAGATGTCATCATGCACCTCCCCAGAAAATACATGCTTCCAGTAAGCACATTTGAAAAGAGAGGATTTGAGTGGATGACTGAATAACAGACCCTCGTTACGAGCTGCCTGGGCATAAATTGGAGTTGGAAAACTTGAAAGCTTTGGCATGGTCAAATTATGCATGTTTATGAATATATATATTTTTTTGTCTTAGCTAGTTCTATAATGTTCCATATCATGTTCAACTTATGACATAAATATTTCAATCGAATTGTTAAGAATAACAGTGAACATTTAAGAAAGAAAAAAACTGTTTGTTTCATATCGTGATATATATTGATATTGACTGATAGGGGAAAAAAATATTGTGAGAGGACTTTTAGTGAGGTTAGTACACAGTGATGCCGTAAATGCAGTTTTACTAATAATTGGCATAATCATTTCTTTTGGTATTTAGGTTTTCAGCCTTAGTTTCCTAATTTTTGGTTCCGGCTAAGAATTTTCATTTCAGTGCATCACTAGTTACAAGTTAAGAAAAGGGAAACATTAATCCACGGAGTTTTACTTCAGTCTTTCACCCTTTTTTTTTTTAACAATAATACGACCAAGTCGGGTGGGAAAGAGCTCAAAATCCAGCTTTTATGCTGTGGACTGAGCTCAGTCTGTCCTAGTCACAATCATGCAGTAACCGTATAAAAATAAATGCTCAGTGCTTTGATGTCACTCTGTGGTGAGGTTGAATGACTCTTCGCAGACTCTGTGACAAACCACTGACATGAAGATTAAAAACAAATCACAGTGTTTACTCAAATGAAGCATCCGTCTGGGACCCAAAAGAAGAATTTGGTGGAGGACATCTTTCATATTCTTGCTCTTTTAGACCATTTCATGTTTTGCATAGTGTTTTTGTGGACTTTTGTGCACACACAAACTCTTTTGCATGTACAGTTTACAGTCCACTTGGCCCTTTATCTCCAGTGGCTCTAAATACTCAGCATTCCTCTGATTACATTGACATGGACCTCCCTATCTCATGAGCCCTTTACACTGCCTGTAAAAGCCGATATTTGGACCTGGTCGCTGTTGTGTATAAACGACGACGACGCGAAAAGGGTGGGGCGAAGTTAACCTAGCAGTTGTCCACCTTGAAGATATAGTAACCCCGAAAATGTTAAACATTCAATATTTATGATCAAAGTCAGCAAAGGACCGATGTCTCTGAAAGCTGTTGTTAAAAGGGAACTAAACCCCTATTTTTATTAATACTAATCACAAAGTTTGGCGGGGAAGCCGTCGTTTCACTCTGAGTGTCGCAGCGACATAAATCTTGCCATTAACGGCACACCCTGCCGCCTCCTGCAGCCTAATGATGGAAAAAGTGCGGTGAGTGGTTGACACGTCTTACACCGGGAGGTTGACATGGGAAGCCTAAAAACGAGGAGGATGCTGACAAGTAAGCAGGGTTGATGCTCTTTTCCGTGTTGCTTTACTACACAAAAGTGTTGAGGAAGACAAGGAGGTGACAGGATTGAACGTGGGAGGCACATTTTGGGTAAAACCATACTGTAGTGTACAAATAAACCTTTTTTTATTTTTATTTTCCTGAAGGGCAATCATTCTATTCTTATTTTAAACACGTGAATCTTGGTGGGATTTAATTATCATAGTATTTCCTGTCATTTACTGCATTACAATGCAGTTAGCACAGCATCTCTTAGCATGTTGCATTTAATCAATTCTCATTTCTAAAATCCTCATCCTACAGTATTTGTCTGGTGGTGTCTGTACTTGGGTTGCTATCTTTCTATATGTTAGCATATCAAAAGATTGGCATACATATCTAGGCCATTTAATATTCCCACGGTAATTTTTCTAGTTAGTCATCTCTAAATCATTTTGCCAAAATATTAGAAAGAGCTCTCACTATGACGCAGTGCAATTCTACACGATCACAGTAATAAACAGATTTTTAAATGGATACCACTCACTCATTATCCTTACAAAAGCAGAATTGTACCTTAAGTGTACCTTATTTTTTATTAATGACGTCAACCTTTATAAATACTGTACAACCTCAAAAGTCATACAATTTGGAATTCAGCCAGATTTTTGGGAAAAAATGGCTCTAAAGTCACCCCGTCATTCTTGACGTCAAAGAAGACCTCAGTGTACTTCACGAGCTAATTTTTAAAGGATTGACTTGTGCTTTTACTTTTCGCAAAACATATTCCAAAAGAAGAGAGGAGGTTATGTCACTTGTAATCAGAGTTAACAGGCTTTTGCTGTGTTTATGAATATTAAGAAAGTTACAGTTAGTTCAATTTAGACTGAAACATTGCTTTCTTTGTGAAAAAAAAATTGGTCGGTCTTCTTGTGTGGAGTTTGTTTGTTTGTTGTCTCGGTACTCCTAATTGTTTACACATTCCAACAACATTCATATTAGTGTCAATGAAGACTATAAATTGTCTGTAGGTTAGCGAATGTTTGTTTGTCAGTCATTTGTTTGCCCTGTGATTGACTGGTAACCAGTTCAGGGTATACGCCAACTCTCGTTCAAACTCAGTTGGTATACGCTCCAGCTCACCCCCGACCCTAATGAGGATAAGCACTACATAGAAAATAGATGAATGAATAACAATTGTTCCTTGTTATAAGGGTTTACAAGGCCAAGTAAGTAATTTTCAACCTAGTGTTTAGAATGTTCAAATTTGATATGTAAAGACAAAGTCCAAGTATATCAATACATGCACTATAGGCAGACAAGTGACTCAACTGGAAAAGTAATTTTTGACCATGGAAGTGCTTCCATCCCCCTAAATAGATGACAAATGCAGAGTTCTTTTTTTCCCCAATGTGACATCAGATTGTACAGAAGCCATTGTCAATGTTGCATGGTCTGCTTTTGGTCTTGTTTTGGTTCTGTCTCATACACTTTTATTGCTCTCTGCGACGGGCGCTTGCAAACGGCAGACGCAACCAAACACATGCCCTTGTAAGGCCTCGCCATTCTATTCACGTCTCACTGCATTCTTTCCCCTGGCATCATTGTAATAATAATATGGAGAGGGAAAAAATGACAATAATGGAGAAATGTGGCCACATGGCAAGTAACAAAACCATAAATGGCAAACGTAATCATGGACCACCACAACATTGCGACGCGATCACCTGTCACCGTCTACTGGTACGCTAATCATCGGTAAATAGGCTGTCTCCACATGATGTAAGATTTGTGGCTGACTGGAAGGAACTAATAAGTCCCCAGAATATACTAGCGCACTAATCATTGTTGAAGACGTCTTTACATAATGTAAGATTTTGAGGCAGAATTGTAGGAACAAATAAATGCGCGAGCTCCTGGAACATAAATGTGGACACACATAACATTGCAGTGCCAACCCCTCAGTCTACTGGAGCACCAAACGTTGTGAAAGTCAATGTTTCCACGTAACATAAGCTTTAAGGCAGACTGGGAGGACATAAATTGCCGGAATACAAGAATGGGCACACAAGACATTGTGGAGTGACCACAGGTCTCCACATACCTTAAGATTTGAGGCAGACTGTGAGGGACTAATAAATCGCAAGCATAAACGTAAATGTACACAACATTGCGGAGTGACCCCCTTCATATCGTGGAGTGCTAATTGTTGTTAAAGTGAACACTTCCACATAATGTAAGATTTAAAGCAGACTGGGAGGACATAATAAATTGCCAGATTACAAGCACGGACGCACACAACTTTGCGGAGCAACCCAGTCAGTCTACCGGAATGTCTACCGGAATGCTAATCCCCGTTAAAGAGGCCATCTCCACATAACTTCAAATTTGAGGCAAACTGTGAGGAACTAATAGGTTGTCAGAATACAAGAATGGATTCATACAACCGAACGTCCATCTAAAATTACACAGAGGTGATCTAACGCAATTTTGTTGAATTTGATCAGGGCACATACAGGCAGACAGACACTCGAGCTCAACAGACATGTCTGGTGGATGACAGACTTATTTCAACAACAGGCATCGGAGTTCCAACCCTCTTAATCATTGATCGCTGCGTCCTCTTCCACATACAGTATAGCAATGTCTCCATACGAGAGTATTGCACCGCTTTTAAAAGGAATGAGACATGCCGCTTCAATTGGACAGCATTGAAGTCGGCTGTGAACACGTCCAGACCAGCGTAGAGGTCCCACTTTTACATGCCCTGGAGGTACGCCGGTACATGAAATTACCAAAGCTGGGTCTTGCCCGTCTCATAGCAAGAAGCTCTGAGCCGAGATTCATACCCCGTACCTTAGAACTGTAAGCCAGACGTACCTTAGAACTGCAAGCCAGACGTAAAAACCACTCATTCACAGTGGAAATACCTTCCATCAAAAATAATAACACCAACATATCTTCTAGGGTCTGTTCACTACATACTGTTCACAAATAAAACCAGAGCAGTGCCATACCTCATGAGACAGGACCAGTGAAATATCCAAATGCATTTTAACTGCTCCACTCACACAATATCCAAAGAAACTCAGAAATAAAGAACTGATGAGGCTGCTGAGACTCTCCAGTCGGGCTGAGAGAATTCTGGGAACTGGATCGGATTCGGGGAAGGGGATCACTGTAGGTACATGATACCGGAGAAGCGACGGTCACCGCTTAATAATGAATGAGGCCTGCGGAGAGGCGGCAGCACACATGGCTAATAGAGGAGAGTCATCCGGGCATAATTGGACACAGCCACACAGCCTGGCCGCCTAAATGCAGCAGTTGTAATCAGCCATAGCGAGTGGTCACACATGTTGCTAACAGCGCTTGTCATCACCTTGCGGCACTTTACACACAGCAGGCTGCAAACGTGTTGACACTCACACAGTTTTATCGTGAAAAATTCTTAAGCGCAATGTCACCACCACAAGTTGACAAAGAAACTACACTGGTCTGCTTCTTTTAAGTGTGTTTCCTTTGTCAAAGGTTGTGAAGGGTGTCAGAAACATCCTCGCCACGTTTGGGCATCCTTTCTTAGGGATACCAAACACAGTGGTACACACAGCACATCAACATTTACTAGGGGTGTAAGGGTACATGTTTATTTTTATGTATTACCGAGTTCCCACACAGAATATATTAGGTAAGGGACAGGAAATGTAACTGCCTCGCAATTTAGCAACACAGCTACTCCGTAAACGAACACATTGCAGCTCAGCCTCTGGTTAGATGACGTCATGGTGAGCGATCTGCGTTTGGAACGACATCAAATGTTGCACTTTCCTGAAAAGAGTTAAACTATGTATGTATGTCATGGTCTATGTTTTGGTTTGGGTTGTTCGCTTTTGTTTTATGTTTTATGTGTTTATTCCATGTTATTCATGTCTTCTTTGCTCCTTTAGTTATTGTGTCCACCTGTTCTCATCAACCTTCTACCTTGTGTCAACCAATCAGCTCCCTCCAGCCACTCGTGTCTTGTCCAGGTGTTCCTCGTTGCGTCGTCAATCTGTTTGTATTTAGTTCCCTGGTTTCTTTCACTTCTTGTTAATGCATTGTCATTGTCTTTGTCTGTGTCACGTCTTAGTTACCAGTCATGTTTTGTTTCCAGTTTTAGGTTTATTCAAGTGTTTCTTTGTTACTTTGGTTATCTGTTGTGGGACTTTGTTTAGTTTTCTTTATCCATGTTCCTTGTTTGCCCTTTTTTTTGGAAATTAAATATAATTGTTTGGGAGTCCCGCACTCCACCCTTGCCTCTCTGCTTGCCTACACTTAGGTCCTCCACGTTTTTGCCTTGCCTTCCTCACCTTCAAAGACCCTAATCGTGACAATGTATGTCTTTTTTGTATGCATTATTGGAGAAGCTTTTCATTTGTTAAAGAATTCACCGCTAGCCTTAGCACTTATGGTTTCTCCTAAATGTCATTAAATCAGTTCCCACTTTTGATTTAGCATTTCATTCCCTTACTGTACCAAATGTAACTTGAACAATATCCTTAAAACCAAGGTACCAAACCGGTATTTTTGTAGTACCGTTACACCCTCCAGAGTTACCCTTCCCACTCTATTGTGATGAATTGTAATAGAATTTTACGAGGGGTATGACCATATTAGGAATTTTAGTGCATTAGGGTTTGGCTGGTTTTTTATTTTTATTTTATTGTTTTTATATAATGATAAATGTATTCAGATTTTTCATTACAGTACAAAGGCGTACTGACTTCACAGGTGGCACATGTTAGATAAGGGACAGGAAGTGTAACTGCCTTGCATTCTAGCCACACAACTACTCCGTAAACAAACACAGTGTAGCTCAACCTCTGGCTAGGAGACATTGTGGTGAGGCATATTCTTTTGACACGTCAAACTTGATGTGGAACCTTCCTAAAAAGAAAATAATTAAGATTTTACATGTTTATCATTTTATATTCATCATTTGAAAATTGTTAGTTTATTTGCGTATTTACTGGCTGCCATGTGCAGTTTTGTAGGTTTCGTTTCAAATGTCATTACATTTGTTCCCATTTACAACAAAAAAAATTGCATTTTGTTCACTATTGTACTGTATGTGATCCAAACCTCGACCTTAAAACCAGGGGGCTTACCAGAGTGAGATATCTTGATGTACTGTTACGCTCCATACGATTTACCCTCCCCAACTGGACTTGGTGGAAACAAGAATTAAACGTGGCAAAGAACGAAAAGCAGACTCAGTGTTTCTCCCATGAAGCATCTGTTGAGTAACCTCAGCACTGAGATTAGAGGAGATAGAAACATATCTGTGATGCATTTTGGGTTTAAACGATTGGATGTTTGTCAAAACCAAAAAGATGACCTCAGTTTTTGCTGAGCAACCAACAGTCTAAAAACAGCAGCAGCGCATTAGACACACATCATGCCATTACCATTTAGCCCTGCGGCTAAGCTTCTTCGCAGCAGTTTTCATGCTTTTTCATTGCCAGTAATTCGGCCTTGACGATGATTCTAAAGTCAGAGTGTTCTTGTAAATATGAGATAAATGTAGCATAAAAAAAGCTATTTGCATCATTGTTCTTTTTACCAGAACTTTGTGGTTGCATTTGCAAAAACAGCAATTTAACACTTGACACGAGCCAACCAAAATACCTTCCAGCCTCCCTCATTTCTTTGGGACAATAGAGTCTTTGTTGTGACTTTAGCGGCTTCTCGTCAGCATTCAACTCCGAGCTCTGTTGTTGATTTTCATTTGCGTCTGACACGTGCTGACGAAGGTAGTGGAGGTCAAATGTCCAATCTTTATTCGGTGGGTTCCTTGATTGCTTTTGACTTTGGATGTTTGGATCCTAGATTGTCACACCTGTGCATGGTCCTTGCGTCCTTTCTACCCGTCAAAACTGACTTTCTATCTAAGATAGCTGAGATCAGCAGGTCGAATTTTTTCACGGGCCTCGCCAATTTACTACGAGTCACTCACAATCCAACCCATCTTCTTTCGACTTTAAAGGATAGGGTCTTTGTCAAAACAAGATATCTATTGGTTTTGGATGTTTTAATCCAAGATACTTGTAGGGAATTCATGGTCAAAGTTTAGATCCTTAAGTCCATGGTGAGAATTTGAGGTCAAACGTGATCTTTTGTACATTCTCTTTGTTAACTCTACCTGTCACTCACATTTCAAACAATCTTCACACTTTCAAGGATAAGATATGTTGGTTTAGGATATTTGACAAAAGATACTTGAGTACTTGAGGTCAGACATCAGATTTTTACAAGGTCTTCGTCAACTCTCTAACGGTCTCTGACAACCCAACCAATCTTCTTCTTCAGACAATCTCCTTTAGAGATATGGGCTTCATCAAAGCAAGATACCTATTGCATTTGGGTATTTTAAATGAAGATTGTTGCTGAGACTTTATGTTCAAATATTGATCCGTAGATAGTCAGTGGTGATAAATATCAGATTTGCACACGGTCCTTGTCTTCAAACCTTTAAGAACAGGGTTGTTTTTATGTTATTGACCAGATAAACTTTAAAAAAATCTATGGTAAATGTATTGATTTTTAAGCACTACCTGTCCGCAAATGTAAAGTAGAACATGGGTAATAAATATATCATTAGTGAGCTTCATGTTCCTTTTCAGTGCAGTTTACAACAGTACTTTTACGTATTATTTTTCCCTGTGTCTTTGGTGTCCAATTACGGATGCAGGAATGAACAGGGGTGAAAACCGTGACTTCCTAACTCAGCTTAAGAAAGGGAAAGTTGCTGGATCGTAAGCTCTTTTTTTGTTCCTTAATGTTTGTCTGAATAGCCACTTTGGGTTTGGTTTGTTTTGTCCGCACATATTTTTTCCATCTTTGTTTCTGCGCTGGGAAAATACTGGCAGTTACAGCGCACACAGAGAGAGCCCACGGCAATAAAATATGTCATGTAAAAACAATATTAATGGTCTTCCATGCTCGTCTTTAAAACCTTGCCAGAGGTTTTTGAGTCATTTGAGTCTGTCTAGAGCCTCCAAGTTGGATGAGGAGCAAGTAAATCTTGTTCAGCAGTCCTATACGATGAAAGCACACATTTAACCTTTGCCCTTATCAAGCATTTTTATGTGCTTTGAATGCTTCTTTGTGATCTTAATTGTTGTGAAGAAGCCACGATCTTCCACCAAAACCTACATGACTGCAGTGGGTAGCTGTATTTTACTCTAAGACTCCTTGGTAGTCCTCCAATTTCATGATTAGATTTTCCCAGATAGACTGTGGTTTGTCTTTTTGGCAAAGATCATGGATGTGAATGGACGTCATGGCTCGAGATATGCTTTTGGCAGTAAAGGGGTCCTCCGTTTCTGAGTTCTGTTCCTAATGCAGCAACGTAACTCGAGTTTGTACTCAAGTCAGTACGTAGTCTATCACTAACCTACGCTAACACAGTAGTAAAGTCGAAATTACAGTAAATGGGTTAAAAAAAAGGAAAGGAAAAACTGAAAGTATGGTAGTCACTGAGTGTGACCATGTATTCTTATGTCACTGAGCAAATACACGAACCCGTATAACGAGACCATCGTAAACCAAGGAGCTGTACATGGTAACTTCCTCGGCCTGGGGAACCTCACTCCACTCACTGTACGCTATCTTGAGTTGCATGATGATTGTATGGTATTGTAACATTGACATTAGATTTCACTTTCAATTTCTTTTGCAACCCGTTTAGACAGCAAACTAGTCGAGCAGCTCTGAATAGTTGCTTAACCAACTTAAAAGTAGCGTTCTTTGTTTACAGGGTGTGTTCGATTTTTCGGGGGAGTTCTGTTCTGTTCGTGGCAAGACAGCAATTTTTTTTGTAGGTTGGAACACATTGTTTATAACGCCATAGTAAAATCAGTACAGGAAGTATTTACATGAAAAACAAAAAAACAATTCTATGCCAAAAAAAAAAAAAAATTATCAAATGAAAAACCGTAGAGCAGAACCTGACCGTTTGTAACCTTGAAATGTTGCATGAGGGAACATCATAAACCGAAGAGCCACTTTATTTGTATTAAAAATTATGTTGCACTTTACTCAAAAGAGATGATTTAAGCAGCTGAATCTTTTATTTATTTATTTGATATTTTACTGCCCATTTCATTTGTCATTAACTTGTTTGCACAAAAGCAGTGATAGTTTTGTTCCCTTGCTGTACCCAATGTGAACTGAACCATGGCTGTAAAACCAAGGTATGGCTCAAATGTTTTTGGTATTCCATTACCTCCTAATTTACAGCCCATCCTTGGTGGCTTAACAGCATCTTTTATCTCCATCCTGAGCTTCGTCTAACGGCCAAAACAGTACAACAGTGTCCAACAGGCTTTTGAAGCACTTTCTCACCATCCTTATCTCCTCTCAATCAAGCCGCGAATGACCTCACTCGCATTTATGTCGCACGGCTCCTTCAAGCAAGATGGAGTGCCTCGCAAATGGCATCGGCCTCAGCGTTACGTGTCAGGAGGACCCGGTGACTACAAGCGTAGACCTATACGTGTAATTTATAGGCGGGCCGAGGATCCATCAACACCCACGCGATGCAGTTTCATGGTACTGTGAGTGAAAGACGAGTGCACACATACCTATTATTAAAATCTGAGAGACTTCTCACTTCATCAGGAAAAAAAATAATTAAGAGTGTTGTCTATCCATCCATCCATTTTCTGAGCCGCTTCTCCTCACAAGGGTCGCGGGCGTGCTGGGCCTATCCTAGCTCTCCTCGGGCAGGAGGCGGGGTACACCTTGAACTGGTTGCCAGCCAATCGCATGCCACATACAAACAAACAACCATTCACACTCACATGCACACCTACAGGCAATTTAGAGTTGTCAATTAACCTATCATGCATGTTTTTGGGATGTGGGAGGAAACCGGAGTGCCCGGAGAAAACCCACACAGGCACGGGGAGAACATGCACACTCCACATAGGCGGGGCTGGGGTTTGAACCCAGGTCCTCAGAACTGTGAGGCAGAGGCTCTAACCAGTCATCCACCGTGCCGCCTAAGAGTGTTGTTTCTTCTCTTATTGTGCGTTGTACTCCATATAACCAACAAAGCACACTACACACATACAGTAACCATGTCTCTCATAACTAAGAGTGACCTGTGAGAGGAACAAAGTGCCACAAGGCATCCGGGCTGCCAGGAATTACAAAGAAAATAAATATTGAACAGGTTAAAAATTTGCGAGTGCTGAATCATGGAGTAAAAGCCCTACCCCTATGACACGCACCACAGGATAATGGCTCGGAATAATCATTCCTAGACATCCGATAATCAGGAACTTTGATCGCAAGGAAGAGAAAATGCTCCAATTTGGCCCGATCATCTAGTGTCAAAAACTTGCATTGTCAAAACTTTTTTCAATCCTTTGTTTATAGCAATAGAGGGAAAATTGTCAAATTCATCTCAGTTGTTATGTGGGCTCGCCGCTTTACAATTTCAACAACTTTGACATTTACCGTTGTCAGCCCCGATCATTTTACAAGGAGATCAGGGAGGAGTAAAATCACTCTTAACACACCTGCAGGGTAATGTTTGTGAGACATCTGAAAATTGCAGCTTTGCCGACTTTGATCAGAAGGGAAGGAAAATGCTCAAAGTCGGCCCAATCTTCGGCGTCGTTATCGCAGCTTAATGCTCACGAGGCAACTCCACAGCTGGTTGACATTAGACGGCGGGGCTTAACTAGGTGGGCTGGTTCCTTTGTAGGACCGTTTAGGCGAGACGGCTAGAAACAAGGAAGTATGGGCGGGAGGATCCACCAGGCCAGATCTAAGCACCACTTCAAGGAGGTTTTATTGGAGGCGTTTCCCCGCAGCATCTTCTGCAGACGCATGAGCCAAATTGGAGCCACATGAGGGTCAACAGAAGTAAATAATGTACAGAAGTCTGTGCTTCACACGCATGTTGCTATAAAAGAGTCAGTGTAATTTTTTTAACACAAGAGTTTAGTAGCTTATAATATGTACAAAACACTGTTATGACACATTTGGGGAAAAAAACAGAATGGATGTTGGTCAATGGATGGTCTGTATGATGCAATCTGTAGGATACTAATAATGGACATCAAACATTTCTTTACTGTCATTCAACCCCTGTGAACGAGTAAAATGTATAAACAAAACCATTAAATTATGTTCAAGTAAATTAAATTAAATAATACTAACTTCAATTGGGTGGCGACCTGTTCAGGGTGTACCCCACCTCTCGCTCGAAGTCAGCTGGGATAGGCTCCAGCACGCCCACAACCCGAGAGAGGATAAGCGGTACTGAAAATGGATGGTTGGAAATAAGATTAAATCAAATTAGAGACATCAATAGTATTACGATACAATTAAATAATGAAAAATACAATTAAATAATATTAAAATTAAATAAAATTAAATAACTAATACTAAATACAATTAAATGAAGTAAATATTCAATAAATAACAAAATAATATGAGAACACCGAGATACTAGTAAATGAAATTAAATAATATTAAATAAAATGAGATATCAAATACAATTAAATAATATTGGCTAACATTAAATATAAAAATACTTTTCTATTGAATAAAAGTACATATTAAATAACATTAACTTAATATTAAAAAGTTAAATACGTTCAAGCAAATATTTAATAAAATGTAATTTTTAAAAATACAATTAAATTAAATGCAATTAAATAATAATAAAACAAATTCAATCAAATTAAATTATTATTAAAATGGTATCATATCAAATATAATTATATTAAAATAATAATAATTAATTAGATTCATTATTAGATACAATAAGTAATACATGAAATACATCCATTCATCCATCCATTTTCAGAGCCGCTTCTCCTCACTAGGGTCGCGGGCGTGCTGGAGCCTATCCCAGCTATCATCGGGCAGGAGGCAGGGTACACCCTGAACTGGTTGCCAGCCAATCGCAGGGCACATATAAACAAACAACCATTCGCAATCACATTCACACGTACGGGCAATTTAGAGTCTTCAATTCATGCATGTTTTTGGGATGTGGGAGGAAACCGGAGGGAGGAAAACCACGCAGGCACAGGGAGAACATGCAAACTCCACACAGGAGGGGCCGGGGATTGAACCCCGCTCTTCAGAACTGTGAGGCTGACGCTCTAACCAGTCGTCCACCGTGCCGCCACATGAAATACATCCTTCCATCCATTTTCAACACCGCTTATCCTGGTTAGGGTCGCGGGACGCTGGAGCCTATGTTAGCTGACTTCGGCAAAAGGCGGACTACACCCTGAACTGGTCGCCAGTCAGTCGCAGGGCACATATAGACACGGACAACCTTTCGCACTCACATTCACACCGTCACTGAGTGGGAACTGAACCCACGCTGCCTGCACCAAAGTCAGGCGAGTGTACCACTACACCATCAGTGACTTACATGAAATACAATAAAATGAACTATTAAATACAATTAAAGTGAATACAATTTAGAAAATATTTAAGAAAAATAAAGTAAAATAAAAGAATATGAAATAAAATAGAATTTTATAAAAATAAAAGGTTGAACAAAATAGTCATTGGTCACTTTAGTTCAGTTCAGAGTTAATCAAAAGTCAAGCTCCTAAGAAAGGGAAGTTTTTAATAAATTTTATGTGTATTTGTTATGATTCATCTCTCCCATAGGGAAAGCAGTCGTGAGGCATTTGTTGGCTCCTATCGAGCAACAATCGCAGTAGATTTCAGTCCGGCCCTCCCTCCAATTAGCAGATGGAGAGAAAAAAAAGGAAGCAAGGTTAAGATATAGAGCTAAAAAAGGCAAAAGAAAAAGCAGGTCACAAGAATGGAAGCTTGGAGCCGCCGCTCTAATTCAAGCGGTCTGATATTGATTCACTCGCCGGCCTTGACGCCCTGCGCCGGCTGCCATATTGGAGCCACCTTCGCAGAAATTTATACCTGCACTTTCCTAATTGAGTCTGTCGTCGATGTTGCCTATGGTAAAATAACACGCCACGTGTACCGTGTGCACCTATACTACATCCATATTTTTCGCTAGCCAGATTAAGTCATGTCATGGCTACAGACCATCAAAGTTAAAACACTTATAGGCCATAGTCTCAGCGCCCTTTGCACAATGGTCATTGCACCGGACTATTGCAATATTAGTCATTCGATCTGCTCTAAGTGCTAGAGGACTCTGCATCTTTTTGCACAATTGTTTTTTGTCAATGTTTTTATGTCTCCAAAGTGTTCTGTAAATTGACTGTCTGTTGTACTAGAGCGGCTCCAACTACCGGAGACAAATTCCTTGTGTGTTTTGGACATACTTGGCAAATAAAGATGATTCTGATTCTGATTCTGGAAATATATAACAATCAAATGAAAAACAGTTAGGACCAGTCCTCTCAAGAGGACTGGTACTAGAGCCCAAGCTGTGTGTGGAGGCGAGTCCGACTATATCGGAACTTCTCGACCTCACACACCAGCTCGGGCTTCTTCCCTGCCAGAGAGGTGACATTCCACCTCCCTAGAGCCAGGTTCCCATGGCCCCTCCCACAGGTGGTGAGCCCATGGAAAGGGGGACCCACGCTACCCTTTCGGGCTGTGCCCGGCCACCAGGCGCTCGCCTTCGAGCCCCACCACCAGGTCTGGCTCCAGTGGGGGGCCCCGGTGACCCGCGTCCGTGCAAGGGAAAACGAAGTCCATTGTTTGTCGTCATCAAATGCTCCCTGGTAAGGTCTATTCAGGGGTGCTGGAGAGGAGGGTCCGTCGGGAAGTCGAATCTCAGATTCAAGAGCAGCAGTGTGGTTTTCGCTTCTCCTCACTAGGGTCGCGGGCGTGCTGGAGCCTATCCCAGCTATCATCGGGCAGGAGGCGGGGTAGACCCTGAACTGGTTGCCAGTCAATCGCAGGGCACATACAAACAAACAACCATTCGCACTCACATTCACACCTACGGGCAATTTAGAGTCTTCAATTCATGCATGTTTTTGGGACGTGGGAGGAAACCGGAGTGCCCGGAGAAAACCCACGCAGGCACAGGAAGAACATGCAAACTCCACACAGGCGGGGCCGGGGATTGAACCCAGGTCCTCAGAACTGTGAGGCAGACGTTCTAACCAGTCGGTCACCGTGCCACTGGGTTTAGACCATCAGTGCAGTTACGCTGCACCCGCTTTGGCAGATATTCAACATGGTTTTTTTTTATCCACATTTGGTAGAGGCCTGATTCCAATCTGAAGTTCTTTTGCATCTTTACACCGCCATGACGCATATGACAACTGTGGCACTTGAGAGTAAAAAAATCTTAATTGAACCACGCAGTGTACGCAGTGTAAATCCAGTCTTAGATATTATGTTATGTGTGTACTCCCAATGGAGGACATCAATAGTGATGCCACTTCTTCAGTTGGACCAACTGTCTGTGATCAAAGCAATAAATCATTTGAGCGTCTATTTTTACGCCGCTGAGGGTGCAGATATTATCTGTCCGTCTCTGTTGAGATCAAAGGTAGTGTTTAAAAGACAGCAGCCAGACTCAGAGACCCAGTGCCAGAACAGTTTGTTTCTATTGGTCAAAGCTGGCGTGGAGTTAAATGCAAATGAGCATTTAAGACAATGCCAATGCGAAAAGACACCCTCTATGTATGGTATGCTATGATAATTCATTGCAGGGTCTGAACCAAAAACTTAAATAACAACTCTAATGTAGCATACTGTATATAGACCATATTTAATGTCTATAGACCAAATGATAATCCATTGCTCGGGCTGAACTAAATCGGAATCAAACTTTGACACACCCCCATTTTCATGTGCTAAAATTAAAACTCATATAAAACCATACAAGATGGCATACCTTTCCCAAGATTATCGTCTAATACTGAATCAAATCGTAACTTTAAAGATGTTCTTCGATGATCCATCTTCTAACATTTAAAAGTTCAGAGAAAATGTTATAGAAGTTTAACATATTCAAACTATCAACAAAAATGAGTCAGCAAGGCAAAAGTGGGAAAGTACAAATTCATTTACTTTTCTGCAGGTTGTATCTAATCCTGAATCGTACGAATCGCTTTCTTACTATGTACTTTATTTGTTGACCCGTGTTCTAACATTTTTAAAAAATCTGAAAAAATTAGTCATAACTTTTACATGTTTAAACAACAACAAAAAATGGCAAAGTAGATGAGGATCTCGTACTTTTTGGGAAAATTTGGTCTTAAAAAAAAGAAAAAGAAGTGTAACTTTATTGGCTCCCATGTACATTCTTTGATGACCCGTGTTCAAACATTAAATTTTAGTCTCATTAGAATATCACAAATCGTAACCCAAGAGGCTCCAATTCAACGAGTTCTGAGAAAATTTGCAACTGCTACATATTCAAGCAACAACAAAAACTGAGTCTATGAAGACAAAAATATGAAATATGATAAAATGTGGGCAGTGGTCGACTGGTTAGGACAGCCTCGCCGTTCTGAGGACCCAGGTTCAAATCCGGTGTCACCTGTGTGGAGTTTGCATGTTCTGCCCATGCCGCGTGGGTTTTCTCCAGGTACTCCAGTTTCCTCCCAGATTCCAAAAACATGCATAGTAGGTTAATTGAAGACTCTAAAATGCCCATAGTTTTGAATGTAAGTGTGTGATTGTTTGTCCATATGTGCCCTGCAATTGGCTGGCGACCAGTTCAGGGTGTACCCCGCCTCTCGTCCAGATTTAGGTGAGATAGGCGCCAGCACACCTGCGACCCTAGTGAGGATAAGCGGTATGTAAAATGTTACTAATGGTATCCGAACCAACTGAGTGTGGAAGAGAAGTCCTCCCTTTGAGCAGCAGCAACAACGCACCATACAGTCCACTCACACCCGCTATCAAAGTTCTGGAGCCTGCAATGAGCAAGTCGCTCTGTGATTAGCCGAGGGCTATGACACAGCGGATGGAGGAGTTTGTGGAGGTTTGAGCCTAAATGGCCAAAGGCGCCACACCCTAATCCTCTGAGTTATTCAGCAGCCATAGAGGTTGGAAACGTGTTTTGTGTACTGAGCTATCATTTTGTTGCTAGCCACGATCGAAGAAACACTGAACTTCAGAAGGGGTGATGTCATGAAGGAGCCAGACAAATTGAAAATTGGCACCCTTTTAAAACTGTTTTTGGACATGTAGTTTTTCCAGTGGTTAGTTTTATAAGCACTAATGTACAATTCAGAATTTAAGGGAAAAAAAGGCACGAAATGTTGGAAAAAAAAACACAAGCTGTCAGCCGATCACATAAGAGCATAAAAGTGTTAGCTCTGGCTCCGTTTTTGGGGGGACTTTGTTCACAAAAAGTGGATCTCAAATGCACCACATCAGTCATACAAGATCCAAATCAAAGCCCTTTGTTCACAAAATGGTGAACTCAAATGCACCACATCAGTCAAATATCCACATCAAGGTCCTTTGTTCACCCCAAAAAATTATTCAAATAGGCTTAATACGATCAGGATTTTTGGGGTCGATCACTGATCATCGAGTTTAAAAAAACGATAACCGATCACCGATCCAATCACAAGATGGAGCAATGTGTCTATATAAATGACTTGTTCATTTACTGTATATACTTGTGTACTTAATTGCTCAAAAAATTACATTTACAATAAATAATGTATCTTTGTTCATCTATTTATCCCAGTGAGGGCATAGTGACAGACAGAACAAATGAATGGTCTTCTATTAGATGGCAGGAAGTACATAAAGTAATTAATCTATCCACTTTTTGTGACATTTTTGTTTGTTGGTGTGCCATGAGATTTTTCAATTGTAAAATATGTTCCTTGGCTCCATAAAGGTTGGAAATCGCTGCTCTTGTCAGTTCATGTATTCTAATCAGTCAGGTCAAACCAACATTACAACATGACAGAAATAATGGGTGCTAACTTACTGTAATGAAATTACTTTATTGTAATTAAATTACTTCACCCACACTGAAACTTTAGAGCATGATTCGACAGAACAGCAGCATGTTCACGTACAACTGTTAGTTCTAGCACTAGCTTGCCAGGCTACATAACGTTTTGTTGCCTGCTTGCGAGCCGTATCGTATTAGAAGTACGGGAACATATCTCAAGCAAGCCTTAAACGAACGTCCTCTCCTGAGCACTGGTGACCACCAACACACGTTTTTCCCCATTTTGTTCTTATAATACAGTGCGATCCACTCTTGTTGTCGTCGCCACGGTAACGAGTGTATCCGGTCGCATTTGAGTTGACAAGATAAACCCCAATGAATGATCGTAAAAAAGGGTATCGGAATACAATATTTCATTGCAGTAGTCTGACATAGTGCAATCGTGACAGAGCAAATTTGTCTTGTAGTCTGATCCGGGCATTACGTGTTGTCTGTCTTAGATGTGTTGTCTGTCCCACACTGCTGACATTTTCTTTTTTTAAATTACTTTATTGGCCGTCCGGTATTTACAGTACCACGTCAAAAAACACGCGAAAAGGTTAAAAATAAACTAGCTTTTGGATTCAAATATACTGTGCACGATGGCGACGCAAAGTAAATGTCTTTGGCGGAGCCGATCGGCGAATTATGACATTAAAGCCGATCAGCATAAAATGATAAATATCGGCCGATACCGATCAGGCCGATCAGATCGGTTTAAAGTCTAGATTCAAATGCACCATACCATTCAGAAGCTCAACATTTGTCCTTTGTTGAAAATTGAGGAGTCACATGCACCACACTGGTCACAGAAAATCATCCTTTTATTCTCAAAACGCTCAATTCAAATGCACCATACCAGTCAGCAGTCACAGAAGATCTGAATCAAAGTCATTTGTTTTCAAAATGCTGGTCATTCAGCCCTATCAAGCCAATAGGAATGAAAACAAAAAGAGGAAATAGACCGCTACCAAATTAAAAGCAGTAACAATGCTAAACGTATTAACAGAACCAACAACTGTCATGTCACTGAAACACTCTGAACAAAGGTACTTTCACTATTCTTAAAAATGTCACATGATCCTTATAGGAGGTATATGATGCATTATTTTTCACAATTCAAAGCAGTTCCCAGTTGCTTAATAAATGCTCTCTGGCATTTTTTGGGTCAAAATACACAAAGGAGAAAGAATTACAGAAAGGTTTTCAGTTGTCACACTGAACTTGAAATCACCTAGTTTTGGTGGCTGTCTCAAGCAAATACAGAGTACATCTTTTGTTACCATGACGACCGAGGGCGGCGCTAGGGCGTTGCGATGAAGCTACTGCTACTTAGTGTTGCCAACTTAGTGACTTCATCAATATCACTTTTCCAACCACTTTAGTTACTATTTTCAAAAAAGTGAGTCACAACAAATCCATCAACATTTTGTGGTGAGGAGACTCTGAGACTCACACCTCTGCATCCGGAGAGCAAATAAACAGTGCTTGCCAGAACCCACCACATGCTAATTTAACCATAAATATGTCTCTAATTTAACCAATTGTAATGGTGCAATTTCAGACTTCAAAAATTTACATTTTCAACAAACTCAGAGGGGTTCTTCCACCAAGACATTTTCAGAAATAGGTAAATAACAAAAGATTTACTTGGTTAATTGCACGCTAGATGGGTAGCCATCTACTATTTCTACTATTATGCACTTCATGATCAATGAAGCAATCCCAGATTTCAAACAGAGCAAGTACATTCATGAGTAAATTTAGTATAGATCATCATTATTTCAGAATACATTACATATTTTTTGTTTGGTGGCACGCCATTAAATTTTCCAATGTTATTTATGTGCCTTAGCTCAATAACTGCACTCGGCCACCATGCTGCCCTGCATAATATATCTCCTTTAAAAAATAAAAATAAAAAAAAGAAACACATTGCTAAAATTTCTTTTGAAAAATTAAAAGTCACTTTACAGGCATGTTTTAAGTAAAAAAAAAATTTAATGCATGGTCATACAAGTGTAAAAATAAGTTACTGGTAAAAGGTAAAAACAACAGTTTTAACTGGATGAGACTTTTGATTTGAGTGTTAAATTGGATCAAAGTGGCTTTAAAAAGTTATAGAAAGTCTTAAATTTCCTTAAATCTCTAAATAGACATAAGACACATGAGCTAACATCCACGTTATGTTTACAATCTGCAAAAGTCACTGCTTCCAAACGTACTCGAGTGTGAACTTTTCGTTGAACTCACCCCAGCTGCCGTGGTCTAAAAAGGTTAAGTGTTCCCGCCGGGATTCATAGCTACACCACTTGGTTCTTCTTCTGTCTTCTTCAGTTTTTCCCGTACCGGAGCCGCGTTGCGGAGCCCTGCCGAAGTAAAGCGCTGCACTGGCCTGGCTGGAGAAAGCCCACCTCTTATTGTCAGTCAAGCAGCGGAGCATAGTTTGTGCCGGGCCGCGGTCCAAACAGACGTGAAGCTATTCTATTTCCGTCTACTGCCATGTGAGCACCACCACTGCTGCAGATTGAAGGGGCGGGAGAAAGTCTCTGTGTAATTGCATACTGAGATGTAATTGCACGACAAGGTAAATAACTTTTTTTTTAGAATAAGACTGGAGAAGGAAGGGGGAAAAAAACATAAATAAATGAGGAGCTGGCTTCCAGATGTGTGGGCAAAGGGGAGGAGAAGAAGTACATAAGGGAGGGGCTGAAAAAGATGGAGAAAAAGTGCTACGGCAGCAGAATGAAATCCCATTTCAGACCAGGCGAAAAGCTTGTTTACCTTCCCTGGGAATCATCGTACGCAGACGAGTGGAGGGATTGTGGGGAAGGTGAGAGGATGTTGGGTCAGACCCAGTGTTTTTTCTGGACCCGTACTGCCTTGACTTGTCCCACCAGTGTCTGCTTTCACGCTTGGATGTGACGCCCATGTGGAAAAAGCGAGGGCTTTCAAAAACGGAGAAGGAAAGTTCAAGTGTGAACGGCAGTCGGCTGGTTCGAATTAGGTTACTTAGTGACTGAATAATTATGTGGCCACATACTCCCATTTCCGATATAGTGCCAATATCCAAATTTTGAGCGACTTCTTGGATGCCCAGTGTGAAAGGGGCTAGACACAGTAGACACTGGATTTATTCAATTGTGCCTTCAAATAGAACCTGTTAAAGTGTGACATTGCCTTTCACGCAGTCCTTGCAGCTTGGCACATGCAGATAATTCGATGCATGGCAATGTCCAGGTCTGGGACAGGGACAGTTAGGTCGCAAACCTTAGATGGCCAGTATGAAGCAGCTTTGTTTAATTTTTTATTTTTTTATTTTTTTTTTATCAGCGTTTATTACAAGTAGTATGTGCCGCTGGTGTCACCCAATTTAAGTAAGTAATGGAGCTAGCACCATTTCGCCAATACACAAACCTCACCTGGATTTACTAAAGCGAACCGTACCATGACGAATCAAACTGAATTGTACCACTTTATAACGCCTTCAATACTGCCTCCCCTGCAAATTCCCATTACGGTATTTCATGGCCTGTCCCTCTCAGAATGAACTCGATGGAGTGCGTGTTCACACGACTGTCGCGTCTTGCCACATTGAGAAAATCATATGCGTGTTGACATCAGTGCGACAGTAGCTATTGCTGTCAACGCAAAGGGGCACTTCACTCTATTTAAGCGGCTGGTGAATAGGAACACAAGCAAAATCCTGCTTGACTGATCCAAACCGCCCCGTGGTGAATTAAAAATAACTGTAAAGCTTAATAGAAACATGTCATCATAACCCTTTCCCAAATGTCTTTATAGCTGCACTCACAATGCTTTCCTGCCAAGCGTTCAGAAGTGTTATGGTAATGCCGGCATTTATTCACCTGTTCCTTTCCGACAGAACTCGACTTAAGCCTCTTCTGGGTTTAACAATCTGAACCATTACCATGCTGAACTTTTGCACTTGATGGAAACGTATCATGAGGTCAAGCCTTCATTCTATTGGCTCCCATTGCATTTTTTTGTCTCGCATTTTAACACAGAAGTCAATCAATATAGTCAATTAAGGCTTGGTTGAAGCTGTTTTTTTATGGGGGAGGCATTAAGTGAATTTCCAGAAACAGTAGAAAAACCAAAGTTCCGAAGCACTCTGGTTTGGAAATACTGTAGCTTTTTGTGGTGTTGGATTCTGGGAATGGGACTGGGGTCGTCTTCAATTTTGGATTGTGGTGGGTAGGGGGCTTGGTTTTTCTGACAAAAATCCTCTAATTTCCATTTGGAGGGGCCCCTAGCAGTGTATGTGTGTGCCATTAGAAGCGACCATTGTGGCTTTGTTACATCACTACTGGAACACGAGTTCCAAAACCGAAAGAACAACCCACCAAGCTGCCTTCCAGCTGCTTCCCCCCCCGGTCCCCACAAAGTACCCGAATGAACACAGAGATCATATGTACATATTTTTCCTCCACATGCGTCGTCCAGGAAAAGTTTCCGTGCGGATCCCAGTGTGGTTGTGGCTCTTCTCCAGCTGGACGCTAAGACGGGGACAAAGGGGGTTGAAACTAACCCCCTTCTCATATACGCCAATAGCTTCACCCAACCTATTAATCATGCATATCATTTCAATTAGCGAGCATGCTTCCACAAGGGCATTATTAAATATTTTCCTCACGGTACAAAATAACATCCTCGCGCTCTGATTTCGGAAGCTACGACGACAAATTTCCTGCCCTTGCTCGGGCGCACACTCACCGCTCATCCGTGCTCCCAAATAGGATCAACTATATCCTGTTTTGCAATTTCACCCTTATTGAATGGGCTCGTTATGACGCTCGGTGCGCAAACACTGTTGCCAACACTTACCCGATTTGTCAGCCTCGGTTGACGCTGAGCCTTCTTCCAGCCGAAACAACTGCACTGTTGCTTTTATTTTATGTCAGCTTTAAGTGCAAACAAAGGCATAACACACAAAACAATGATTTCACCATATAAAATTTGAGAGACTCAACACATGTTGAGGAAAAACGGACAAGTATGTTCTTACCGCTTCGATAGTGTGTGGTATACTCAAGATGATCACAATACAGCGCATCACACACATATCCATGTCTGTCGTAGCCGCAAGACTGACCTCTGTTTTTGGAGCAAAATTTGAACAGGTTTAACATTTATGATTCTCATCCCAGCAGATGTGGGAGGAAAAATCTTTCTTAACAACCCCCACACCGCAGGATAATCAATCCGGATAATCTTTTAGAGGCATCTGATATTCGGGGCTTCGCTGACTTTGATCAGAAGGTTTGGGGAAATGCTCAAATTAGGCAAGGTTATCTCTTTGTGTGTTCCCTGCTTAGTACACTTTCCTAGACACCCTTCAAACCCACAATCCCTGAAAATTACTAACAACCATTAAAGTCAGATGCAACTCTTCCAGGTTGCTGGTCAAACTGGACGTTTTAACTTTCTTGATTGTTGTACAAGTGTCAAAAGGTGTTAACCACTCTTAATAGTAAAAATAATCCAATGTAAAAATCTGTAAAAACATTGTGTTGATGCATATGGTGACGCTGGAGTCTCTTCCTTGTTGAGGCAGCCCCTTCTTTTGGAATAAGGGTGGCAAAAAAGATGACATAAAAAGCAAAAGAAAAGCAAAGTTAAGCGGCATATTTTCTGGAAAATATGTTGAATTCAGAATTTTACGACCTTAGGACATGAGATTTTATTTTATTTATTTTTTGCAAAATACAGTAAATGCAGTATTCTTTTAATGATTTTGAATACATAAAGTTTTAATAGCTAAGATACAGTACAGTTCAAAGTACAATAGTAGAAATTATGACAAATGGTCTAAGTAATATTAAGCCATTTTTAGCTTAGTTTCGTTTGTAGCGATGTGGTGAAATAAGCAACAAGTGATTGTCAGAGGCGATTGGCTAGCTTCCAGTTCTGGGTGTACCCCGCCTCCTGCCTGAAGATAGCTGGGATAGGCTCCAGCACTCCCGCGACCCCTGTGTGGATAAGCGGCTCAGAAAATGGAGGGATGGATGGCTTTTCAGAGGCATTCAAACAAGGTGTATGTTCTGGTTTTTATCACCCACGAGCTCAAAAGCGCTTAGTCTGCAACAACACAGCTTTTTATACTGCTTAAACATTTTGGCACTATTAGGAGGCTAAGGTAAAAACAATTGATTTGACACAACAGCAAAGCTAGCTGCTAGTTAGCCAGGGAATTGTGTCAAAAACATCAGAATAATCTATGTACACTGTGCTAAAATGTTCTCTAAAACATTTCTACTGTAAAATGTTGGTTAAAACATACATACACTAAAACTTTAGTTAGAACATTGTAGTTAAAACATAACTAGGCTGTTTCTTTAGAATAACTGCTAAGATATTAGTTAATACATAAATATGAAGGCGGCACGGTGGACGACTGGTTAGAGCGTCTGCCTCACAGTTCCAAGGACCGGAGTTCAATCCCCGGCCCCGCCTGTGTGGAGTTTGCATGTTCTCCCTGTGCCTGCGTGGGTTTTCTCCAGGCACTCTGGTTTCCTCCCACATCCCAAAAACATGCATGGTAGGTTAATTGAAGACTCTAAATTGCCCCTAGTTGTGAATGTGAGTGCGAATGGTTGTTTGTTTATATGTGCCCTGCGATTGGCTGGCAACCAGTTCAGGGTGTACCCCGCCTCCTGCCCAATAATAGCTGGGATAGGCTCCAGCACGCCCGCGACCCTAGTGAGGAGAAGCGACTCAGAAAATGGATGGATGTATATATATATATACACACACACACACACACACACACACAGTTTAGTGGCCCTGTTCTAAACATACAGTAGCTCACCAGTGATGTCACATTGTGATTTCTTAGAAGTGATCATTTGAAATTATTAACACTTGCATAGATTCATAGAACTCAAGTGTTGCATATTGATATTTATGTTTCCTACCTTGTTAAACAATTTTTGATGATTATTAACATGATCAGTGTCTTCCCAAAGAGGAATGTCATTATGTAATAATGACATTATCCATCCATCCATTCATTTTCTGTACCGCTTATTAGAAGTCATTTTCAAATTCAAGTCGAATTTATTATTTCAGAAGTGTGTATCAAACTGGTAGTAGCCCTTTTCATTAATCAGTACCCAAGAAGTAGCTCTGTTTCAGAAAGGTTGGCGATCCATGATATATATTGATGACTATTAAGATGTTTTAGTGCATTTCTGTCCTTTGAAGCTCTAAAAAGAACAAGTCTGATTGCAGGTTGCACTGCTTTTTTTATTCAGCAATTACCCATGCACTTATTATTTGCCCATATTTTGCAAAACATATCCCAACTAAGCATACGTGTGTGTGTGTTGTGTGTATCCAACCATAAATCACACACATACACACACACATCACTCTGTTTCGGTGATGTTCTAATACTGTTATTTGATCATTTATAGTTGATTGACAGTGTTTAAAATGTGTTCAAATATAATTATGTGGCCAGTTCCCCCCCTTAAAAACCTGCAAAGAACAACACAAGTACCCCAAACCCGAGTGTATCTAAAATACATTTTAATCTTGCTCAAACATCTTTTTTCCAACAATATTGTTGACAATATTCATCATCATATTCATCATCATCACCATTCTTCACAGAACTATACAATCATGTAAATTGTTCTACATCAAGGCACAAGACAACAGCCCACTGTGGGGAGACAAGAGGGGACGGAGGGTTTTTAGGGGGGGGTCCTGGGTAGGCTGATAGCGGTCCTGCTGGCTGGATTATGCTACACGATAGGAGAAAGAGGAGGAGGTGCAAAAACTTGGTGAGCACTTGTTTTTTTTTATATTGTTTTGCAATGATACGAATGTATAAAAGACAGGAAGTGTACACAAACTAAAGGGCTTTTTTGGGGCCAAAAGCAAGATGGAAACTTGTTGTTTTATGAACGTGAGTGTATTCAAAGGGCCAGTTCACTGTTGGTTTTCTGCTCCATTGTTGTTGGTGGTGGTGTTATTTTTTCCCCCTTTTTTTTTTTTACCCCCGATGTTTTCTTGCCGTGTAATCTGCATAAAACACAAAAAGAAGGAAAAACATTTGACTCATATTTGTATACAACTGCCAAGTCCATTGCTGTAAGAATTTAGTAGGGATTTGTACAAAATAATTTTTATTGATGCTGAGATGCTGGTTAAAATGTTTTACTTAAACCTATGCGACAATGTTAATCAAAACAAGTATGCTACAATGGTAGTTAAAACAACCATGTTAAAATGTTAGTTTAAAAGGTTCTGAAAAACATAACGACACAAAAATATTTGTTTAAAAAAAAAAGATAAAACTACACAAAAACGTTAGTTATAACATACCTGTATTGCAATTTTAATTAAAACATTACAATAAAAACTTAAGATATAATGACACTAAAACACGTTTAAAAATTATCTTAAAACATACTGTAACTATGTTAAAATGTTAAAACGTTACAATAAAAAGTGTTTAAATGTTAATTAAAACATAATGCAAAAGTATTTGTTCAAAAAGGACATTAAAAATAGCTAGCCTAGAATGTTCGTTATAGCATACAATGAAAATTGTTTCAATGTTACTTAAAACATAGCTATGCAAAAATTGTAAAACATTTCTTTAAAATCTAATTACACCAAATTGTTAGCTATAACAGCAAATCTGCCTCACAGTTCTGAGGACCCGGGTTTAAATCTGGCCTCGCCTGTGTGGAGTTTGCATGTTCTCCCAGTGCCTGGGTGTGTTTTTTTTTAACCTACCATGCATGTTTTTGGGTTGTGGGAGGAAACCGGGGGTACCAGGAGAAACCCACGCAGGCACAGGGAGAACATGCAAACTCCACACAGGGGAGGCCGGATTCAAACCCGGGACGTCACCCAGTCATCCACCGTGCCACCACTATTAAAACATGTCTATGCTAAAATGTTACTTAAAATGTTTGTTAAAATATAAATAGCCTAAAATATTAGTTTCAAAATGTCATTAAAACATAACTTTGCTAAAATGTTAGCTAAACTCTGATCATTTTGTCCCACTACTCCTCTTCAAGTATTGACATCTGATGTGTCCATTTACCTTTTTTTTCCTCGACGGCTTGTCGAGGCCCTTACATGGCAATGCTTCTCCTCCGCCGGCCGAAGGCTTTAGCACCGACGTTGGTGGGCACAAAGTTGCTGTTGCCCATCCCTCCCGACCGGCTGAGGAAGTCGGCCAGGCGGTGGGTGACGCAGGTGGCCGTATTGCAGGCTCGCTTCTGTGCAGTAACGCTGCTTCAGGGGAAGCGGAGCAGTACGTTAAAGCTCACCCACATAAAACATCAAACAGAAACATTCGTCAGGTTTTTTTATCAATCCAATTTTCCTATATACTTTTGCCTGTCATCCACATGTAAAAGCTGAATGTTACAAAAAAATATACGCTAAAATATTACCTAAAATGCATAAGTTAAAATGTTTGTTAGTAATACTAAATGAATGTTCACTAAAACATAATTAAGGCAAAATGTTAGCTAAACAATGTGTGTGAAAATATAACTATGGTACATTTTAGCTAAAATATTCATTTGAACATACAGTAACTATGCTAAAATGCAATGCAAAATTAACAATGCTAATTAAAACATAACTATGCTAAAATGTTTGTCAAAATGTTGATACAAACCTAACTACACACAAATGTTAGCTTTAAAAGGTATCTCAAACTTAACTAAAAACATTTGAACAGTTGAAACATAACTATGCTAAAATGTCATCTAAAAAATATTTGTTACAATAAAACTCCACTAAACATCAGTTAAAACTTATGCTCACAATGCAAGTTAAAATATAAGTTAACATAGCTTAAAAAATGCAGCTAAAACGTGCAAAAATGTTAAAACATAACAAAACGAATACTTTTATCTCGAAACAGTTTGTTAAAACATAATTACGCTGAAAAGTTAGTTAAAACATAACGATGCTAAAAATGAGTTAAACAAATTTCTAAAACATAATGCTAAAATATTTGATGATTACGTTCAAACATAGTCATTAAACTAATAATTTAGTTTATAAAAATGTATTTTAAAACAACTCAACTAAGAATAGGCTATAAAAATATTAGTTAAAATGTTTTAAAATATTTAACTCGCAACATAACTGTGTTAAATGTTAGTTATGACATAACTATGTTGAAATGGTAGCTAGAAAATTTTAGTTTCAACATCATTACACCAAGGCTGTGTCCAAAATCACTCACTAACCACTATATAGTGCACTATACACTATACACCATTTTGTAGTGGTGTCCGAATGCTCAGTGATCAAATTCAGTCTCCTATAGAGTACACTCGAAATTTCCCACAAAGCATAGCAAAAAGTGGTGACCAACCAATGGTCACTCACCGTGTTGTGATTTACCATAATGCATTGCGTCTTCAGAGAAGAAGAAAGAAGAATGACATCACAGACACGTTATTAAGATTCTCACATAGTTTCTAGGCAGGACACGCCCCACTGCAACATGATTGGCACCTGCGTCGCGGGAAGGGCAGGCTACGCAGATATAACGAGATGCCCATCCCAAACATGTAATACATTTGTACGAAATAAAAACAAAGAAGTTTGTTATGGTTAAGTTTCGGGCGAGGGTTGGGGATTAAGGCGGTTTAGGATGCCTTAAAGTTAGGATTAGGGTGGGTTAGGGTTAGTGGGAAGTATATTAACGCCGTCACACTTAAGACACATACTACTGGAAGCAGTAGGGCGTGTTCTACAGGGATACAGCATGCAATCATAGTGCAGTAGCACGTGTACTGGAGTCAGTAATATTGTAGCACGGCGTGTCCTGCCTGGGAATCCTAATAAAACGTCACAGATGGAGAGAGTGAATTATTCCTATAAATGTAACTTTTCAACAAAGAAAACAAAAACAGGATGTTTGTTTCCAAAATCCTCTCATTATAATAATGTGCAGCAATCTTTTTTTATTTGATTTTATTGTGGCTGTTTTTTTAACCCAACCACAACAGCCTACTTTGTTATTGTGCGACAGCTGTGACATCATTAACAGAGCGCCGGGTAGTGTCCGACAGCTGTTATAAATGCGCTCACTGTATAGTCCAACCCTACATTGGGAGTAGGGAGTAGTGAGTGAGTGAATGAGTTCGAACACAGCAAAAATGTTAGTTCACAGTTACTTAAAACATAACCACTAACATTTTAGCGAAAACATGTTAGTTAAACTACAATTATACTAAAATGATTGTAAAGGTACGCTAACATTGCTGTTATAAAATGTTAAGACTACAGTTACGCCAAAATATTCTGTAAAAATGTGAAATACAACATAACTGCTGAATTGTACTTAAAATTACACAAAGTAGTCGGTTAAGAATGTTACTTACAGCATAACTACACTAAAGTGTTATTTTTCAAAGCTAGTTTGAACAAAATTCCGCTAAAATGTAGAAGTAATAGTCCGTATGGTTGCATTATTTTCTGTGGTTTTGATGTTCTTACCTTAGTACAGTATATGCTGAAAGGTCAACCCCCCCCCCCCCCCTTAGTTTCTTTCTTTCTTACTTTCTTTCTTTCTTTATTTATTCGTAGTAACTTTCAAAGGCATTCATTGGCAGTAAAGGAGCATAATGTCTGTCGCACACTGTACCGCACTGAATGAAAGTCGGCTAAGGCTTTCTGGTAGAAAAATATGTTTATTGAACAAGAAACATGGCGGTACCTGGTGATTCTTGTTACAAGCGAAGAAGTACAGTAGGCGTGTGTGTATGCGTGTGTGCGTGGTTTCTCTGGTGGTGTACAGCAAAGAACGTCTGATTGTCTAATCTAGGGCTGGGCGACATGGCTTGAAAGTAAAATCCCTCATGTTTGGTTCACAAAAATCCTTCTTGGGATTTAAATCATTTATTTCCCACTTCGCCGAGAGTAAAATTAATTTAATGAAGTCTGTCAGTTCTTTCCCTACCTTCTGAGAATTGCTTTATTTTTCCTCATACCATATGAGCTTTGAAACCATTTTATTTATTTCACCAGCGTTAACTTGCATCGGCTTCCATGGACACTTTGGTAACCTTTATATAGTGTGCTTGCGGTTCATTAAAAAGTCCTAAATGTGATTTGATTTGATAAATTTATTCCCAACAGTCTATGGTCTTCATTTCGCTGGGTTTCTCTTGGCTGCACTGCTTCCAGTACAAGGGTGACAATTTAGAATTTTTGAATTTTTGAATTTATTTTGTCCAATCAGATTTCAGCCTCTGTTTGCTATCATATCAGTGTTATCTGTGCAGGGCCTTCAAAACGAGTAGTGCTCGCCGATGAGTGAACCCCAGCTATTCGTGGGAGAAAAGGAAAATATGCTCGTAATTGATGCCACCCAAAAAGGTTCAGAGTGTTCTGTAATTGCTTAAAGATGCCACAAGTTGGAGGCAAGGTACTTCTTTTGTTTAAATTCCGCTCCTCAATTCACTTATGCCTAGATCAGAGTACAGGATTTTAGCCCCGATATTGGCCCGATTAGCTATCGCAGCCGATTTCCCGCATCGGGCCCGACATATTTTGCCGGGAATGACGGAAATTCTTGGAGTGTGACATAATCCAGGACCAACAATTTTTCTGTAGTGATCTGCACACATTCATATGTTTAATAACCAGTGTCTCTGTAGAGTATGAAGTGTTTTATTGAGGTTTTATGTTATTGTCATGTGATTAGATAAATATTGTTTCTGAACTCTCCAAGTGATGTATTTGCCACAGTTGCCTGCTGTTATATTGTTTTTGTACAGCATTTTTGGCCCATGGAATCAAACGCACAGCTCGCCACTGCTAAAATGTCAGTTAAACTCTATCTATGCTAAAATAGTTACTGTATAAATTCTGGGCCTGTTTGAACAACAGGAGCCCCTAAGAAAATTTACTGGAAAAAAAGAATGTAATTCAGCTTGACAAACCAAACTTAACTTAAATTAATTAATGAAATGGATTCATCGCCCAGCCCTGGTCTGAGACCCGAAATGAACGCCTGTTTCTTTTCTCTTCACGTCAGTCAGGCAATTCACGCCAACATGCGCTGGCCAATGAGAACGACTGGGAGGAAATGACATAGCAAGGGGGCGGCAAGGGGGCAGAGGATGATGGCGTAAAAGAGGGTGAGGTTAGACAGCGTCAAATGTCTCGCCGTAGCTGGCGTAGCGTTCGCCATCGGGGGCGCTGCGCTTCTTGCCGGGCGTTCCCGCTCCCACGTTGGTGCGCGGGAACGTCTGCAACTTGTGCAGCTCCTGAGAGAGTTTGCCCAGTACGCAGGTGCTGAGGTTGGAGCAGCGCTTGGTTAGCGGCCGGGCCATGCTGTTAGAATTGGGGTACACAATACATACAGATCACATGCACAGGGGTGGGGTCGAGCAGGAGAATAAAATAGAACAATAACATGCAGGAAGAATCATTGGATCCCACCGGAGTTCTTGGATTTTTGGGCACAGTGTGCCGAGAGAGATCAGGCGTGCTGCGGGAAATTCTTCAACTTCACCTAATTGGCCAGAAATTTAATACAAATAACGTAGCTTTTTTAATCTGTCTATGCCAGCGACATATAGGGACAGGCAGCTCAATTAAATGTTCTTCCACTAGATGGCAGAAGGTTAGCATACAGCCATCAGTTGCCATTCATAGAAAAGGAATAATTAATGGAGCGCACACACTAAGTGTAACTTCAGTATGTTAAAATATTTTTTAACGCATCTATGCTAAAATATTAGCTTCAAATTGTTCATTACAACATAACTGTGCTGAACTATTTGTTTTAAAAATGTTTGTTAAAAGAATTATGGTAAAAAACATAGGTGAGCTAAAATGTAAGTTAAAAGGGTTTAAAACATAACTGCACTAAAATGTTATCTATTCTAAATGTTAGTTTCAAAATGTTTGATAAAACAACTGCTCATATGCTCGTTTAAAAATGTTATTTAAAACCTAACTATGCTAAAATGTAAGTGAAAGCCTACCTACTGTAAAATATTCGTTTAAAATGTTTCAATGGCATTTAGCATAGTTAGGTTTTAACAAAAAAATCTATGAATATTTTAATAGTTATATTTTAGCAACTATCTAATGTAGTTACATAAACATTTGATCAAAGTTAGGTTTTAACTCAAATTTGAGCATTGTTATGCTTCCACTAACATTTTGTAAGAAACATTTTGTGAAACTATCTATACAAGAATTAGCTAAAAATTGTTTGTTAGCGTTTAGCGTCATTTAGTTTGGGTTTTAACAAAAAAAAAAAAATTTGGACAGTTATATTTTATGAAACATTTACTATAGCTTTGTTCTAACTGTCTTTCAATTTTAAATTTACCAAACTTATATTTCACTAAAAATTGAGCGTCACTAAACTTCCACTTACATTTTGTAAGAAACATTTTGTGAAAACTATCTATGCTAAAATATTAATTGAAAAAAAATTGTTCGTTACCACATACTGTTACTACGCTTAAAGGTCTGTTGATTTTTTTTTTCACTTAAACCATAACGAGGTCAAAAATAGAAACGTAAAAATATTTGTTAATGCAAACTTACAGTACTGGAATGCTTGAGCAAATCCGTATGACCTCCAGTGGGATACATTACAGTTGTCTCCAAACATGCATTTTCTACTCATTACATACTGTATATTTTTCCCTTTTTTCCGAATCATTTCATTCACGTTTAATTCAGGCATGCGAATGTCTCATGCCAGCAAACCACTTAGTAAACAAACATCCGCTTTCTCGCATCATGCTAACTACATCACCACCCATCCATCCTTTCATGCAAATATAATGCACCCCCACTCACACACCCCCGTTTTTTTTTTTTTAACACAGTTTTATACACCCATAGAACAAAGAGTTGCTCCCCCTTCTCATGCCAAATGCTATCATGCACACTTCATTCAAAGTAGTACTACTAATGTAGAGCAAGTTGTCCGTGCGGGAGTGCCTTCATGAATGCTTTGTTATACTGTACGTGTTTGAATTTGACACATTACCTCTCAGGCTCACAACTCATCATAATAATTAAACGGTGGTATTTCTGCAGAAATTGCATGGGTAAAAGTTGGAATGGTTTGAATCAGTCAAGAAATGTGGAAAGAGGAGGTCATTGGTCAATCAATTCTCTTGATTTGGGAATTTGAAAATATGGGAATTTTGGGAATGTTATTAATAGCTACGTATATGTCTGAACAAGCTGAACAGTTTGAAGTTGGAGTGGTTTGAATCGGTGCAGAATTGTGAAATGAGGAGGTAAATATGTAAAATGTCTGCATTAATTTGGTAATGTTGGCATTGAAATGGGATTATGAAAATATAGTTCCCACGATGTCCTGA